>NC_056725.1:1249100330-1249157830 GCF_019279795.1 Protopterus annectens
AGAAAGCGTTCATCTAGTTATTATAATACAAATTGTAAATAAAGTTAAATGTCTGTTAACGGAAACTCCAAGGCTAAGGAAGTTTATACAGATT
This sequence comes from Protopterus annectens, assembly GCF_019279795.1. Lineage (NCBI taxonomy): Eukaryota > Metazoa > Chordata > Ceratodontiformes > Protopteridae > Protopterus > Protopterus annectens. Next base: position 1,249,100,425 of record NC_056725.1, read on the forward strand.
GAAAATACACATAAATATTTTTACTGACTGGGACTCCAGGGCAAATGTATTTTTCTTTAGAACTGTAGTCTGCTGATGTGAACACTTAACAAATGTTGATTAGTTCAAGTTAATTATTCTTATTTCTGATATGATGGACATGTAGACAATGTCGTAAGTAATGAAATAATTAGTTACTTATGTATATCACTACACTGTTAACACTTTCATGTTACATACATGCTGTATTTAGTATAGTCTTGTATCAGCATCCAAAAACAATAGCAGTGTACAAGAATGTATAACAGGCATAATGTACTTGTTACAGTGAGTACAGTGGGTGAAAAAAAATTGTGCCCAGGTGGGATCTACAGCTTACCAAGAAAGTAAAGATTAAGTAGACTAAGCAGGCCAAAGACCTTGGTGTGCTGAAAATTTCTATTAATATCAATGTAACAAGTTATATGGTTATGTTAACTTTACATGAAATATATTTACTTATGATGCAGAGAGCGTGTGGTATGTGTGTGTGTGTGTGTGTGTGTGTGTGTGTGTGTGTGTGTGTGTGTGTGTGTGTGTGTGTGTGTGTGTGTGTGTGTGTCTATACCGACTATACCGATACCGTCATCATGAAAGGTTAATCTCCTTGTTAAGTTAGTAGGGTTAGGACCTTTTGTCATCTGCAGAGGTAAAGTTAAGAGATGTGTGAAAATGAAAACATCCTGCTTTCTTAGCAGATTATACACAACTCTTTAATTGATGATATTTAATTCAATGCTTATACTCTGGTGGCCTCAAAAATGTCAACAACAGCCCCCATAAGCTTCATCTCCACATAAAACATTGAAGGAACTACAGGTTAATGTTTATTTGGAGTTTCAGTTGCTGTTTGAAGTGGATAAACAAAATCTCCCAACAAAAGATACAGCTGCTTGTGTGTTCCTGCCTTGTGCATTCCTTCCCCAAAAACAAATGTTACTGACCATATGTAAGATGCTGTGGGCAAAGCCAGAAGGGGTGCAAAACTTGTTAAAACAGTAATGTCAAGCAGAAGGCTTAAATTCATTAAATACAGTTTAGACTTCAGAATGTGTAATGCTTGTTTATAAAACATCCTTGCCAATATCAACACGGTCTTGTCACAACTCCGCCACATGGTTTTTACACCAGCTGCACCTTCAGAGTCACAGATCAAGCTTCTAATATAAGCTGTTTACAAAAACCCAAATGAAAGCAGAAGAAATCTCAGAAAAATAAAAAAAGATTGCCTTATTTGCTGCCAGTCTCTTTCTTTTTCTGTGAACAGTTATATATCTTAACAAGGTAGTGCAACAAAAGGTCTTTCAGAAACATTGCAAATGTTTTGGTTCTGAAAAATGGGACAGACATCAGTGAAAAGGAACACCGGGAACTGGTGTTAAACAGCTTCAGTTTCTATAAAAGTCTTTTTGCTATGGAAAGGATTCTTCATATATAATAATTACTAAACATGAATATGTATTGCTGTACTTCATCACCCATGTCATAAATGTGTCTAGCATGGCAAGGATGAAATACAATTGTGCAGGCAAAATGAAATTGAGGAGGTCAACTGAGATGTGTAAAGCATTTACCGACAAAATCTTACAATTTTATAAATTAAAGCTGTTTAACATTTCTTTCTCCTTATTATGGTCAGTTTGCATTCAAATCTGTTTCTTGTGCACTTACATCTTAGTCCAGCATAACTTCTACATAAAGCATACTACTGTGTAACATCCCTAATTATCATCATAACCTGCAGATCCGCAATCTTGCATTTGCATTTATGCTGCTATTGTATGTAGCATTCTCTGTATGTCTTTTACCTGTACCACTGTGTTCACATTCACTAATAACATTATTTCCATTATGTTTTTTGAAAGGTTTAAATGATTATAGTTACAAATTCATGAACATCTAGAAGTTGTTATCCTGCAATTAATGGTTCAAATACAGATTTTCAAATACAGACATCTAACCTGGGGTTAAGTTGTGGTTAGGGTCGGGGCGTATCTCACTTCTATAGGCAGGCTATTCTTTGCTTTTACTCTGATATGCAACAATGTATATTTTTAGCCAGAGTGTGCTTCATAGCATTAAACCTTTTTTTCCTAGTAATTACACTGAGTTTATATTTTTGACTGAGTGCACATACTATTATATTATTATGACTTATTATGGGAAATGTGTATACTGTTGAAAGCCATGGCTAGATCTAAAAAAGAAAAACAATGCAAACAGGAGGTCCATATCCAGTGCCACTATAAATGCCGTGTATGTTGAAGCAGACTGGTTACACAGGAGTGGCCAGCTATAAAACCATACTGGAACAAGTCATCATTTCCAGGTAGATTAACTGGCATCAGCTTTAATATAATCTTTTCAAATATTTTACAAATTAAGTTGGTAAGGCTAATAGGCTTACAACAAATCCACATCAGAGTGGTTACCTTCCTTAAAAATAGGAGCAACAGCACCTTTCCATACTTGTCATACAAATCCTGAATATCAGCTGTTCTGGACTAATGTTGCCAAAATATTTTATAAATTGCTTCCTAATCTTTTACAAAGATTCTGTGTGTACCATATGGACCTGGTACACTGTTTGATTCTAAGTTATACAAGACTTCTTGAGAAAATTTTATGTAATTTTCAGGCACCTATGGCCAGACGTTACAACATATTGACAAAATGAATAGTCATTAGCTTCCCAGAACTTCCCAAATATCACTAACAATAATAATGTCACTTTTATTAGTTGTCACCGTAATCTGGGATTGTAACTGATGTGTGTCATTAGGCCTTCTTATACTTCTTGAATAACTGAAATAAGAATTGTTTAATGTCAGAGACATTAAATGCTAGAGTATTTTTTTAATATTTAGATTTTGCTTGGTTGCCCGGTTAAGTATAACATTTAGTCTTGAGGTACATTGTCTTTTATATAATTTTGAAAGATATTTTTTTTTCTTGTTGGTGTACTTTGTAATACTAAGTTAATCCTCTCAGAATTGCCTACTGGTCTTTTCACTTGAAATTGTAAATTGTATCAGTTGTTATCTATTCCATAGTTTATGCACTTATACAATTTTAACTAGAGCTCCTGCAAGGACTCACGTTGTTGTGCAATAAAATGACTGAATCTGAATTTTTACAGCAATTTGATTGTAGTCTGCCTTTTAGAATTTCTTTATTTCTTATTATGATTATATCTATTGCATGAAATAGCTACTTTAGTTAAAATATCTCACTGGTGCTCATTTTCAATGATAGGAATTAACTGAACAGTTAAGAACCATTACCTCAATAGGGATGTATGAAAACAACATCCACAATATTGAAACCATGAGTAGGACAGATGACTTTGTGGTTATATTTCAGGTTGTCATAGTGTCCAAAAATAGATAGTCATCCCCTTTTGAACAATTTTTAAGTTTCCAATTATATTTAAATCTTTAGCAGTAGTTACCTTCTAGAAAGATCTACACACCTAAGATTTTGCAATCATTATAATTAACAAGAACCCTTGAATTAATATTATCTTTCATATAAACAGAAACTCTTCCTCTTAACTGTGATTTCCTAAATTTATGATAGTCATAATAACTACAGTAATTATCAGAGTTCTTCACATACAGTCTCTGCCAGCCTCTGCCCCATCAGTCACTTATTTATGTAAATATGTATGTGCATATGTATACATGTACATATATATATATATATGTATGGGGTCTATATATGTTCTCCAAAAACCCTTTCCAGCGAACACACCTTTGTTGACCCATATTCAGCAAAATTCACTTCCATGATTCACTGAATACTTGCAGAACAAAGACATAGTTGGCCAACTACACAACTTTGCCATTTCCTCCACTGTAGTGCAATCTCAGAGTTGGTATATTTAGTTACGGGAGTGAGGAGGGCACAGACCCCCACATGGTTAAGCCAGATTTGGGTCTGTTGGGTTGTGGGGCAAGTATTTCTTTGTTCTTTAAGTATTCAGTGAATCACAGAAGTGAATTTTGCTGAATATGGGTCAACGGAGTTGCTTTAGCTGGGAAGGTTTTTTAGCGAACTGACATAGACCCTATATATGTATGCATGTACACGTGTTTATTTGTTTATTTGTTCATTTGTTTATCTACCTATTTTTGCATTTGTTAACCAGGTAAGTGAACTGGTCAAATAAACTATTTTTAGACACAACAGCAACCAAAACGCACAATTTAACAGAGATTTAAAGAGAACAGAGCAGTAAAACTGAAAAATGTGCATTGTGATTTTCCACTAAAAATGGCTGCGTGAACTACTGACAATGTAAAACTGTGAAACTATACCATTATCACAACAAAATACATGCAGCACAAGTTGCAATTGAGGAAACCTACAAAATGGCCTATGTAAATAACCAGATTGCAAAAATGGTAAGAATAAAATACACCTAAATACATAGAAGGAAACACTGGGAAGGTAACAACTGTAAAACTGAACTAGAAACTAAGAAGCACTCAAGGAAATATGCAAGGTTAAATTATAATCAAGGAAACATACAACACTGAAGCTCCATAAACAAATTTACACTTTTGTGTTTAATTGTGTCTGTTTACTAGAGTGCATGGAAACTGTCCAACATATCTTATAGTAAATGCTGTTTAGGCTGTGGTTATAAATACCATCCACACTGTATTGATGATGAGAGCTGGGTAAGAAGTGAAATTTTGAAAGCATCTGTAAAGGGCAGACTGCAAGTTTCAGGTGGGATAACATTCCAAATAGCAGTGTGAGCTGAGCTTTATCTCAGTCTTTATGTGTGCACAACTAAGTACTCCTAAAATTAGTTATTGGTAAGGGTAAAGGGAGTCTCTGTAGACTGGTGCATCTATGTAGATTATTCCTGAGGTGGTAATCATTATCAACCTCCTTTTTCCAATTTTTACACAGAACCAGGGTACCATATGAATTGTTACCACCCCCTGATTCTCTTTCTCTCTCTCTCAGTTCAGAGCCATTATCTTCCCTTCTTCAACAGTCATGCCCAAATGTCTCATATGCCTTCTCTGTTGCATTCCGTCCCTTTGTTGGTTGAAAGTCCTTGTAAGCTTTTGCCTTTTCCCTGGTCATATCCCAAATTTTCTTTGATTGATCATCTTCTGCCTTACTGTAACCAAACCACGATAATCTGTTCTCCTTGACATTATCCAGCTGTGGCTACTTTGGCTTCCATTCTGACGTCATCATGTTGTTGTATGTTCCACAATGTGCACCCTACTATCCATCTCAAGCACATCATCTCCATCATCTCATGTTTCTTCTGCTCCTCTACCTTCATTGTCCAGGTTTTTGTGTCATACAGAAGCACTGGTCACACCACTGTTTTGCACAACTCACGTTTCAACTTCTTTGGCATTCTTCTGTCACACACTACTTTTGACACTTTGTGCAAGTTGGCTCCAGCACCTCAGATTTTAGCTTTGACTTTCGCATCCAGACTTCCCTTATCCTCAGCTACATTTTTCAGGACTTGGAGTGGTGAACTACTTCCACTATTTACCTTTTTATCTCAATCTTTAGCTTCTTCAAATTTTGTATATTTTCTCTCATGAAAACTATCTTGTTTGTTCTCAGCTTCATCCAATTTAGCTTCAGTTTTGCATTCCAATCCTCTATCATTTGCTGAATTTCATGATTAGAATCCATTTGAAGTGAACATCTACATACAGCAAATTTTGTTGATCTGTCCTCTTCAGTCTGTTTGCTAATGTAGTCCATCACCTGTATGAACAGAAGTGCACTCAGAGCTGAACCCTGATGCACACCAACTCCCATTAGCAATCTATGTTTGAGTCCAAACACTGTTCACACTTGTTTCATTGAGTCTTTGTACAGAGAATATATCAGTGAGTTTCTGGTGAATGTAAAAATAATGAGTACTATACACAAAAAAACACTTTCACTGAAACTAGAGTTAGCCTTTTTCTCCACTGTTATGCAACCTTGAAGTTGATATACATAAATCGGGGGGGGGTCCCCCACATGAGGGGTTCAGGGGTCTTGTCCCTCTGCAAATAAAATTGTTGTAATGTTCTCCAAAGGTAGTTTTGTCAAATGTTTTTCAATTTGTTTCCATTCACTGAAATTCCCATCAGCAATTTGGCATAAATCCCTTATACATACCTTGCACTGCTTGTATCAGTGTTTCCTGGACATTAGACCATCACTGGACTGCCCAAATCAACTTTCTTGGGACCTTATCATATGCTTTCTCCAAGTATAGGAATACCCAGTTGGATTCTTTCCTCATCTCTAACTTTTTCTCCTCTATCTGTCTCATTGCAAACTTTGAGTCAGTTGTAATGTATCCTTATCAGAATCTGAACTGCTCATCTCCTATCTTGCTTTCTACTTCTCTGTATATTTGTTTGCTAGTCATCCTCTCCAGTACTTTGATGAACTGGATCAGAAGTTTGATACTTCTGTACTGCTCTCAGCTGTGAATATCCCTTTATTTTTGTACACTGCCACTAGACTGCATATTTTCCAGTCAGCTGGGATATGGCTTTCTCTCCATAAGCTGATGAGCACCCTAAGAAGCCATTTCTCGACTAATGCACCCAACATTTTGATCATATCTGCCATGACTTCATCTGAGCTTGCTGCTTTCCTTGGCTTCTCTGGTACTGTTGTTTACAGCTGATTTGTCTGCTAGGGTAGGCAAAAGTCTAGACAACTACATTTAAAAAGTGTACTTGCAAACAACAGAGTTGCTTGGTCACTAATTGTGAGAATATTGACTGATTTTAGGAGTATTTAGTTGTCCACACAAAAAGACTGAGATAAAGCTACACATTTTGCTTTTTGCTTTCTGCAGAGTGATTTTGTTGTGAAAGCTACGGAAAGAGCTGAGAGGGAATACATACTCTATTATTAGGACTAGAATAGAGTTGGTACAATATCTGGAATCTGGGGTATGGTAGCTGGTTAATTAGTAACATTGACTATGTTTGGAAAGGCTTTAAGTGCATTTACCTTAACATGCTACTAAAAGTTACAGGAGGGTCTGGGGTGAAAGTTATTTCTTGGAGACAACAAGTAATATCTGGGATAAGGTCTCTTAGGTATATTTTGTAGGATTAGTTTAAATATGTTGTGGTGTTCTTAATATTATGGTCTGTGTTTTAGTGGCATTTAAGATGAAGTTATTGTTGTAAAACCAAAGGCAAAGACTGGATTTTGCAGGGATGACTGAATTTCTATGTGTTCCTTAACATTTTTAAATAAAATGTTCCAACCATTTTTATTTGGGCTTGTGGCCCCAGTCTATGCCACTTCCACATGCTGTATGTTACACTTTATTCTGAGCATGCTCATTTCTTACGGTAGCCATCCTGACTTTATCATACTTGTTATTATGCTATTTGCTGTTCATTCTTTTCTGCAGCAGTTAGTCTGCATTATATAAAATCCCCTTTGCCTTTTTCGTTTTTCCTTTTCTTTCTGTTTTATGAAATGTATGTCTTTATTCTGCCACTTCATGTCAAGTTGTCTTAATAGCTTAAATGGCAAGAGGTGCGTAGATGTGCCCACCTGTGATAAAACGAAAATTGCCCCATTTGTTAACAATATACCCATCACTAATATGAGCTGCTAAAATTCCTGTGTTACTGCATAAAAATAAAAATACATAGAAGAGCAAAACAGGCAGTTGATCACTTCTAGTCTAACAGATTATTCCAGCTAGCATCCTGCTGCTCTCCCACCGTTTTCTTACTCCATTTCTCCTTCTCCCAATTGCCATTTTGAAGTGTACTACTCTATACCAACAAGTCAGGGTGTGTTCTCCAATGTGGAAAAAAAAATCAGTAAGCGTAATCTGCTGGCTGCCCCTTCAGTTTGGAGATATGGACACCATCCATGCACATTTCTCCTGCCTTTCATAGCTTTCCTTAATATTGTTGGCCCAGTTCATGTATCCTGTTTTCCTCCTCTCCTCAGGGGAGACAAACTCAGCTCTGCCAATCTGTCTGGATAAGGCCTCTTTCGCCAGACTGATAGCCTTTTCTTTGTATTTTTCCTAATAGATATTTCCTTCTATCTGCTTGCCCCCTCCAAAGCAATATTCCAACAATATTCCAGCTGTTTGCCCCCCCAAAGTGATATTCCAGCTGTGACTCAAACAAGAATCTAAAGAGTGACATCTCCAGTGCTGCATTCTATTCCTGATTTAATCCTCCCCAATTTAATACCTTAATGATGAGAAGAAAAATACTGAACTGGAAAACCATTTGTGTGATAAAATAAAAAACTAATAACATAAGTACATGGCAAAGCAAAGTCATGAACAGCTTTATTAGAACAGCTGCAAACTACAGAGGCAGTAGCAAGTTCATTCTTAAATTGAAGAATGTCCTCCGACATCTGCAGACTGATTAGAATTGTCTTAAATAACATGATAAGAACACAACTCCAGCCAACGATTTCCTGTTGATTTAGATAACTGAAATTAAACTAAGTACTTGAAACACTTAGTGATAACATTAACCCAAAGAGACAGAAAAATAATCCAGCATCCAAAAAAGATAACATTAATGTTTATAGCTTCATCCAAGATTAAGAAATGTAAACTGTGCCCATTGTAACCAATGTATATAGTGGTAAAAAAGTAAACAATACAAATGAATGCAGTTAATTGTAACTTAACTAAACACTCCATATTTAAGGTCTCATTCAGTCAGACATGGAGGCATTCTACAGCTGCACTAACTGCTATCTACCAAATTAACTCTTATCTTTCTAAATAAACCTTTAATTTATTTATCATTTATTGATGCATCTGGAAGCTAGTAGATGGACTCTATCCACCAGCACTCCGAATTTCTTTTTTTTTTACCTTGATTGTCAGTCCACTTACTTTTGTAGAATATTCCCTCCATCCTCTTTTCTGAGCAAAGAACTCATAATATCCACACCTTCCAGTGGCTTACAGCTTATCTTCTGTCGACCATATATCACCACCCTGCTTCCTACACTGCTTATCCCGTCTTCCTTAAGTATCTTGTAACACTAACCAACCAGGTTCCACTCCCTTTGCTTTCAGCCTAAATTTGAGTTATCCTAATTCTTTTATTTCTCCAGTGGCTGTTATTCTCGCATTTTTTTCCTAAGTTTCAAACACTACTGAACATGACAGTAACAAAACAAAGCTACCTGGAACCACAACCTATACATATACCATAAAACTTCAAATTTTAATAAGAATGGAAGTTTAACACTTTTGCTTAAAAAGCTTCATCAGGCAAATAACTGCATCCAATAAACATTTCTTTTTATATGTATTACAAGTTCACGTGACTGAAATTCACATGACTAAATATCATATGACTAAAAATCAATTAAATAATACAAATTATTTAAAATGAGCATTTAAAGAGACATTCATCTAACCTGATTATGTAATTTTTTTCAATATAGGTTTAATACTAAACATTTCATTTACACCTGGGAATTGTTGTGCTCTAAATCTACTTATCCATTTATTTTCTTCTTTCTCTGTTATAGTTATATTTTAATATCTTTGCCTCTTATATGCTCATAAATTATGTTATATTACAAATTAAAAAATATTGTCTGTCTCTTTAACATGCTTATATAAGGCATTTGTTGCTATACATATTCTTATTTCAGGTGAATGATCTCCTACGATATTTTTAGTATCACACATACCATATGCTCGTATTAGATAATTATTTTTATTCATTGGATGTATAATGGATTTCTCTGTGTAAATATACTTACAGTATATGCATTTGTTACACATATATATATATATATATATATATATATATATGTATATTATGTATATATATATATATATATATATATATATATATATATATATATATATACACACACACACACACACACACACACACACACACACACACACTGTTTATTACTTCTAAGGTTACTTAAAGTGTGTATTTGTTGTTTGTAACACAAAAGATTCTTTAAATTATTAAATATCTTATATCCAAAGCTAAGGTGTCCATTCCCTATGTCTTTTAACAAAGGTATTTGTTGTACTTTTGGCCAATACTTCTTGATAATATGTGTAACTTGAGAAGAGTTTCTATTATAATTAATATACACCTATATTTATATTTTAAATTTCAAGTGCCGACTTTCAATAGGGAGCCATTAGATTAACAGGATGGCCTCTTTAGCAATCTGCTATATCATAAATATTGATGTAATTTAATTCAGTATTAAGTAGCTTCCTTCTTTATTTTTCTATGAACTACATTTTTTATTAACATTAAAAAAGCCTTACAAGACATATAACATCATACCCTGCGACTGAGAAAAAATAATGCAATGTGAAAGGTGAAACTGCATAATGAACAGGGTGGGAGAATATTCAGAGACATGCCTAAATACTATGGTCAGCATAAAATGCAAATGAGACAGAAATGAGCAGAATTCTTAATGAGGATGATTATGAAAGCAAATAAAGATAAACAATATGGCAGAGTGATTCCAAATTGTATACAAATTGTTTGATACAGCACAATATGCAGAGTTGTTATCCTGCATAAAATTCTGGTGTACAAAGGGAGAGAAACCAAAAATCATGTTAGAAAAAGCAACAGCTTTAACACAAATATATATATGTATGAGACCATCCATGCAGCCAATTGCCACTGACCTGACTGTCATTGTCCACCACATCAGAGTGTGATCTGATTGAACCTAATGTGTCATGCATGCCATCACACGGAAATGGTGAGCTGCTGCACTGTGGGCAGAGGCACCATGCAACAGCTGGTGCAGATGTGTCACACTCACATGCATGCTCATGGAATGCTTAGAATACCCATTTCTGTGGGCACCAATGTATGTGCAGCATTGAAAATCCTGTGACTGACAGTGAGCAGGGTGGGTTCATGTCAGGTATCTGCTTCATGGACACTACAGATATTTCTCCATGACAAGCCTTAGCACATCTATGCTAATATGTGGCTCCCACCAACACAAAGGAGAGAGCAATATCATGTGGAAATTTTATGAAATAAATTTCTCTGAGATATTTGGAGCCTCCAATTGCACCCACATTGCCATCAAGGCATCACCTGGGACACAGGGACAAACATACATTGTCCATAAGGGATTCCACTCCATCAAGTGCCTGTTGGTCTGCAATGCTCAAAGTATATACATAGTATATCAGTGCACCACCCAGAAAGTGCTCTTGATTTCCACATCTGGCACATGTCCAACATATATTAGTGATTTACGTGGGGTGATTGTCATGGGGCATCTTATTGGTGACAACAGATATGCCCTGGAACGATGACTAATGACATTGATAAGAAACCAGTAGACCATGGCAGAGAATGCATACAACACTGCCATGTCACAGTCCAAAACATAGTCAAACATTTGTCCAGATTGATGAACACTGCTGTCTAGACATCACAGGTGGCACCCTGCAGTAAAGTCCAGAAATATGCAGCAAAATATCTGCTGTGTGTACAATGTTATAGAACTTGCTGGTGCACAAAGACAGCTGTGGACTGATACTGGGGAAAAGGAACTTCCAGAATGAGCATTGGAGGAGGAGGTGAATGTTGAGAAGCCCATGGATGACCCAGCTACATGTAATGATCATGAAATGTGGATGCGGGCACTGTATGCCATGTCACTTGGTAACAGGCAGCATCTGGTTCACAACTATGAGCAGATTAACAGTGATACATGCAATACTAATACAAGGCAATGCTGTACCATGTGTGGACTGACCCCATTGTGTATCAGACACAGACTACCCTTGTAACAGAGTACAGAGGGCAGGGGACAGTTGTCATCATATGCATAGGTGTGGAGAGACACTGTGACAGATGTCAGTAACAGGCATTGTGTGTCTGTTTATGTGTGTATGTGTGAGTGTGTGTGTGTGTGTGTGTGTGTGTGTGTGTGTGTGTGTGTGTGTGTGTGTGTGTGTGTGTGTGTGTGTGTGTGTGTGTGTATGTCTGTGTGTGCATGTGTATGTTTGGGCACAGCTCTTGTATTATGCATTATTCTATGGGATAAGTTCAGGGCGTCCTCTGGAAGTATTTGAACCAACTAAGCATATCCCATCCATGAGTATGCCTGTCTGAGGAATGTCATTTGGGCAGTCCACAGCATGCACACAGGATACAGCGCTCCATGAGCATGAATGGCAGGAAATGCTACGGGTGTGGTCAGCACATGCAAACTATTACATCTGTGTCCACATTGTCCCACAGTGCACTCAACACTGGTAGTAAGCATGGAGTTAATGGTGATATAAGACCTAGATCGTCTTTTGACACTACTATGGAGGGCTTTCCAACAAGAAGTGTAAGAAGATCAGGCATGAGAATGTTCATATCCATGGTGTGTGGCTGAACACAGAAACTTGAGGATACAGAATCCCAACAGTGCCTTTCAGAAATACTGTATAAATAGGCAAAGACTTATTCAAAGTGATCATGCAGACCATGTACTATACCAATCAGCCCTGCAGTGGCAGTAGTAACATCAGGCTGCACCTGTATGATGTCCTTACATATATGAAGTGTGGTGCCCATGAAGACACTCATCTCAGGTGTGGGCTGGGAACCAAGACACTGAAGACCATCTGTAAATTGGCTTCTACTTCCTTTCCTCTGTGCATGGGAGTTGCCAGCAACCACCAATGTCTGGGCCATAAGAAAAGAGAGTCAGCCATTTACTGATGTGTTGGTCAACTCCACTCTCCTCGCAGTATCCAGACACTGACAGGTGGACTGCACAGGTGGTAGAGCACAGTCTGAGGAAGGGGGAGGAGACATGCCCGCCACACATACCTCTGAAGTGTACCTCATTACGAGGAACGTACCTCATTTGGGGTCTTAAAAAGGTCACATTCCTCATTGAAAGGGCCTGACACACATTCTCTGTTAGGAATATTTTAACTGATATCCATGGTAAAGATAAATGAATCATGCTAATTCATTAAATGATCTTTTTGTAAGTAAAACCAGCATATTTTACCCATCCTATGACCTTCCTAGATGAAATTGTTAGTAAGCTGTTAGTGTGTGTTCCATATTTTGCCCATTTGTTCCACATTATGAGGGCTAGTGTTCCTCATTTTGGTGATGAAAGGTTGAGAGCTATGCTGCCACATTACCTGTTCCTAGTAGCACCACTATGACTGCAGATTGTACCAAGCTGTAGCAGTCATCATCATCATCATCATCATCATCATCCAGTTCAGACAGCTCCCCAGCATCAGGCAGCCAACATTCATGCTGGAGGACTTTGATACCAAAGCAGCTATGCAAACAGACAAACACAAACACACCAAAATGTATTAGTGCAACCTTGTCATGCACCTAGATGCCAGTGAGGCTTCAGCTACAAAACAGAGTGGCATGCAAAACACATAAGCCACATACCTTGTGCAGATTGATACTGTAGCTTAAGTTTCCATGTGCGTGTAAGAATAAAATGACCATACTCGTTACTGCTATAATTCTGACTTAGGCAGGTTGCACACCATGATATATATGTAAGGTGATACCCACTTGTTGCATCTCCCTTTGACACTGTAAATTTCTGCACTAATGTCAAGTCCTCTGCTGGATTTGTGGGAGCTGTCATGCCCCCCCAAGCAGACATGCCAGGAATTCCTCTAAGTCTGCTGCCTTTGACTGTCAACAGTCCACCATCCATGGCTCCCTGGTCTTCTGCAAGTCCGGTTAACTTGCTACAGGCATGATAGATGATGTCAGTGTCCCTATGTTGTACTTACAATTGTGTACAGTTATGGAAACCAACAGCATTGATCTGTGCATCAAGGTCCCACCAGACATGCTGGTGGAAGATCTGATCTGTCTTATCAATAATTATTTCTGTTAGTTCTACTAGGCTAGTATCACCTTTTCAGAGGAGGCCTGAGGTGGTATTTATACTATGAGGGAAATCTGGATAGGACATCAGGGAACTTCCTCTACTCACAATTGGCACTCGCGGTGTTGCTTGTACATGAGTATGTGTGCACATCCCATTCCTAGTGTGGATGCAGCTGAGAGGATGGCACACTAGATGGAACAGCAGCAAAAGGGAGTGGAGGTGAATGCCAGCTTGGAGGTAGCATACAGCATAGTAGTCGAAGATTCAGAAAAAGCTTTTCAAAGAAAGCTGTTTAATCAAATCAAGGAGACAGCCAAAGAAGAGCGTCTAATTACAAGCCTCCAATCAGGTGGTTACAGGATGATATTCTGCACAAACCAGTTAATCAAAGTGAGCCAGCAAGTGAACTTTCATGGTGGAACATCACGGAAAAATAGATGAAGGAGACAAAGAAGCAACCCTGGAAGGAAGTAGCAGAAAGACAAAGAAGACGTAAGCAGAGACAGTAGCAGACACATGAGACGGAGTGAGAAAAAAAAGAAAAGAAGACAGCAGGAAAAGAAAATTTGTGGTAAGAATACAAAGCAAAAGGGAACAGTAACTGAACAGATTGATATGAGTTATGGGACAATGTAATTTTACCTTTGGGAGTAAAAGCACAAAATGTAAGAGCATTTATGTTAATTAACAGAGACATTTTGTGACATTTTCTTTGAAACTGTACAAGGTATGGAAATATTTTTGTGTGAATTTGAAAATGAATGAGAATCTGCAATGAGTGGTGCCGCTGACAGCACTTGTGAATAATTAGTAACGCTGAAAGGCATCAAAGGAGCATATCACTAGATTTGCCAACAGGTTAGATTAGCACCATTTAGTATTTCATGGCTAACTGGAGAACATATGCAACTTAGCTACTGTATAAGTGAGCTGGCTTCTTTTTCTGTTGCAACAGAGAATAAATGAAAATGTTCTGCATGTTGTTTGTGTCCATGCAGGACAATTCACTGACTATACCACTCCAGCACTAGTATCCCAGCACATGAAGTGAACATGCAGGTTGCTGCAGATGGAGGTTCTCAGCACGGTATACTATGCCAAGCTTCTGAGGCTCACCCAAACACAACAGCTGACTTCTGTGAATTCTCATTGCATATGATACAAATTCAGAATTCTACAAATCTTTATGAATGGTATAGCACTATCTCCAACTGTAAAAAAATTGCAACACTCACTACCCTGCACTTTGAAGAAAGCAAAAATCAGTACTACACTCCAGTTTTAGCTTTATGCATTAAGGTCTGACTTATGACCTACAGTGAAATGGCCAGCATGTCCAGTGCTTAGTCTAGCTTTGAGGGCTGCCAGGCAGGGGACCACTATCCGGTAATAAATGAGCCAGCTATGGCTCCACTCTTTACCAGTACCAACACTGTTCTTTTATTGTTGAAGGTTTGATAAACAAATATCATAAAACTACAATAGTTCAAAAAGGTATATAAAATATCTATTATTAACAATTTTACAAGCATATTATTGCTGTCATTAACTGGGCAGTATTTGGCCATATGTCCTATCCTAAGGCATTTAAAACAGTTTTAAAAAGTGGATTTTTTTGCTTTGTTGCAGGTAAGGTATCATATTAGGTGAAAGCTTATTAATAGCCCTTTGTGCATGTGAATCGGGTTTATTACCTTCTTCTTCACTTACTAAAATCATGACATCTAAACAACTAGCTGTTCAGAATTCTTAGGGGCACCCTGCAATACCCACTTCCTAAAGTTACGAGGGTGCACCCTCTTAAATTCATCTACAGACAAATTTTCCAATATTTTACTCACTTTATTTATATAAGAATCTAGTCATAGTTTCAAAATATGTAATAAGTGTGCCTTTTGTTACCTTACTGCTCTAGCCATACAAATTGTTCAGTTGTAAAAGTTATTCCAATCATTGCTAAAAAAAAAAAAATCTCTTAATTTTATTTCTGGAGCTCTTTTCTGCTATTCTCTTATACAACTAACTATTCATGCATTATCTTCACAAAAATATTTTCTCATTCACCTATTTCTCTGTAAAAGTTATAAAAGGAAAATCCCATTCCTTCTAGACCTGGTGGTACACTGCTTAAATTTACTTCTTTTACTATACATTCTAAATCAGAAACTATTATAACCTTCTCCAGTTGTTCTTGTTTCATATCTAACTTTCTCACTATCCATCTCTTGCTACTTGCATCACTTTTTATACACATTTCTAACATATGTTATTATTACATCCATAATTTCTTCCTTTTCATCAACCAGTTCTGCCACTTCATCCCATGATTTGAAATATTAATTTTCTTCCTCATGTAATCTACATTCTTTCTTCCTAACATTTTGCCATTATCATTTACTAAAACACCATACTCTTGTTACAAGCATACAAATATTTGGGCACGGGCAGTAATGCATTTCTATACTGCCAATATACCAAAACAGTCATTCCCATAATGTGTCTAGGTTGTTCTTAAAATATCTAAACTAGTGCTTGCTTTAATATAATTCAGTAGTGTATTCCATGCAACAGCGACTCTTTCAGAGAACCTGTTAGTATATCTCTTATTCATGTATAATCTCCTACAAGGGTGATCTGATGATTCTCTACTACTCTTTGATAACCTCAAACATTCCCAGAGATATTTGTCTCCGAATGCCCTATATATCCAAATAAGGCCTCTTCTTAAATATTTGTTGAGACACTGTACAAGTTCAAATATTTTAATCATTCAAAATAACCTAAGCATTTACATCCATGGATTCCCTTGGTAATATTTCTGCTGTGCTGTTTCCAGTTTACTTGTGCTAGTTTTCTCATAAGGTTTTCATACTCTAATTTGGATCTAATATAACTTATAAACAGTGATTTTATAAATCAGATTTTCTAGACTTTATAAATCTTTTTTTTTATCTAGCCTATAGTTGTTTAACTATTATAAGCCAATTGGTTGATATCATCAGAAAAACTCAAAGCTGGATTTATCCATTTACTCAGGTCATTGAATGAATCCACAGGTTCAGTCATTGTGTGCTGTATTAAATTTCGTCTATGTCTCCCAAGTCCCATGCTTGTTTTTTTATGCATTTGTTAGCATATTATTCTCCTATGCCCAAATGATGAAATGAGTCAAGTTATTTTGCAGACATGCCCTATCTGCAACATATGTAATCAATTTACCTAGTTTCAAGTTACTTCCATACAGAATATATAACATCTTAGATTAAAAAGATAGATCTGAAAGACACAACCTAAACAAGTATGGGACTAGGATAGAGCCCTATGGAATATCTTGATGGTAAGCGAGAATGTCATCTGTTCGATTGCTGTATGATACTTGCCATATTCTATTTGAAAGCCATATAACTATCCATCCTATGAAGATTAACTTAATGCACATTTGATCTAATTTATTGAGCAGTGCTTTGTGCATAACTCTATCAAAGGCTGAAGTTAAATTTAATCTATGGGCCACATTCCAAAAGAGTGCCCTGATTCCAAAAGACTTGTTCTCAGTGTAAGTGACTTACTTTGGTATAAAGCCTATGTCCTGTGTATAAACAGGCTTGTTAAAGGGACCAGATTCCAAAACATCTGTTGTCAGCCTGCTCTTAGTGTAAGTGGTCTCATACACTGAGAAGAAGTCTTTTGGAATAAGGACTTATATAAATTACATCACAGCAATGTTTTTGTTCATCTTGAGGAACCTCTCCATACTGACATGACGTAGTGAATGACAGATATCATGGTACCATACGTTCATGCTAAACAGTTTGGATGTCATTATTATTAATTCTCTCTCCTCCCCATGCTTTGTTTGGATCTAGTTTGTGTAGTTATTTTCAATATAATCTGATTACTTTTCAGTATTTGTAGTTACTTGGATGCTACAAGTAAAATGTATCACATTCTTTGTGGAGACAAATTCTTTTGCTTAAAATGTTGTAAATATATCTATAATTTGTTAGTTTGGGAATACATTTTAGAATCTACTTGCAGTCTATCGATTTGTATGGCTTTAGTCCTGTCACATCTTATATATCTGCAAAATGGTTTCCTATTATGCTCAACATCTTTATATCATTTTCTTTACATTTTCCACATTTTCCTGATCTTGTCTCATACTTTTTCATATTCCTTATTCTCTTACCTTCTGTGTTTTTTAAAATTGCATTATCAAATTTTCCAACACTTTTTTTTCACATTACCTCCACTGCTGGGCTAAGATTGAAATATATCCATTTGGATCAGTGACCTGCCCCATTTACCAAATTGAATAAATAAATAACTAAATAAACATTTTTCACTTTCTATTAAACCTCCCTCTAAATATACATTTTCATTTGAATCATCATTTTTTCTTGTACTAATGGATAATTAAACTATAACTTACTTTTGTTACCATATTTCCTGCATGTAATTTACAGCATTTAATGAAATGCTCATGTTCTTCACACTGGCAACATTTATGTTTAGGGTGACCTTAAATCAAATGTGACATGCCCCATCCACCCCAAAAAAAATAAATTTTTGTTGTCCCTTGGACTTCACACTGCACTTCTTTCCATTCACAATTATCCCAATAAGCAGGTGCTGCAACCTGACATCCATCATCAACAAAGACAGCTGAAATTAAAAACCTCTCACCACACTTTGTATTCATTCATTGCTTGTTTCACTTCACAGACTGACATAGCTCAGCACATTTTTCAAATAAAACACAGTTATACTATTAGTTTTGAACTGTGCTGTCAACCTATTTTTAGTCTGAATGCCCAAATTCACAAACTCATACACTTTCCATCATGAACACAAGCATTTTTATCACATTATTCAACAAATATTATCTCCTACAGTAAATGATTCAAATAATATTTCAGAAAATGTTACCATATCTATATACACTGACACCCTAAAATTAATTATAGTAAATCCCACCAGTGGTAAAAGTTATCCTGTGCTGCATGCCTGTCTGTGGGATTACTTTACCTTTTTTAATTTGTCCCTTTTTATTCTGATACCTGCATTAACTCTCACTGAAGCTGAATATTCAGCTCCTCTATTTAAATCATTAACACCTCTGTGCTGTGGAATGTCACGCTTCTAGCAGCATACTCACATCCTTACATGTTCAGTGTTTAATGTTCTCTGTAACACAAACTCTGAACCTCATAAGAGAGCATTGATATGTTTGCATCAACCACGGTACTCCATAGATCCTGTCACTAAACCATTTGCCTAAATCAACTTTGAATTTATCAAGACTAGAGACCTTTCTAATCCCTAGTGGTAATTCATTCCAGAATCTACCAACCCTTTGATGAAAATATTGTCCCAGGTTTGTATTATAAACTGAATAGTACCAAAACTATGTGGCCGTATCACTATGTCAGCTTGTAGGTAACATAGCATCATTCATGCACTGGTACACAGTTATGAGGTCACCTCTGACTAACCTGGATGATATTAGTACAGAGCCAATTGCTCCAATGGGTTCTTATAATTTAGGTGTTTAAATACATCTATCTATTTAGTATAATATTTCTGATTTTTTTCCAACCTAGTAAACCGAGAACCACTGTGTAATACTTCAGATTTACTGTCATTAAACCCCATGGTCTTACTTAATGCCCAAGTGTAAAAGTTATCCAGATACCCCCTCTAGTACAGCTTAATATTTTACTGAATTAATGATAGGCCCTATTTTGATATTGTCAGCAAACTCCCTAAGTATTATATTTCTTTGATACAAAAAGTCAGACATGAAGATATTAAACAACAAAGTTCTAGGCACTGAACCCTGAAGAACCCCAACTATCACCTTCCTATTATCAGAAATATCATCAGTTTTAACTTTTAAGGACCTTTCTGTCACCCAGCCGCAGATCTACATAACTGTACATTGATTTGCACCTGGTTTACACAAAACAAATAATATTTCTTTACAGAACATTTTCTGAAAAATCGAACTGAAAAGCATAGACAAACAAATGTCAATATTTTTTGAACAATAAAAGCTATTCAAACAGAACTAACAATGTATACAGCAATGACCTCTGTAAAGTGAATTGGAGGTTGTCATAATGGTTAAGGTATTAACCTCACAGTCATGAGGTACAAGGTTTGATTCTTACTAAGGTAAATTAGGTAGACTTAAAATGGTCCACAACGGCAGCTAGCCTAGTACTTACCTAAGAAACTAGAATGATATCAGTGTAGTTGCAGTCTTTACATTACTTCTGTAATATATTATAAAGCACACAATGCCAAGACAATATTTTTCTCTAATGTTTCACAAATTGTCATATCTTGGAAACTGTACAGCATAGACATATACTCTCAGGGTCTCTATTACATTATTGAAGTTTTACAACTTGGAATGCCATATGGTCGAACTCATATGTTCAACGTTGTAAAACATTGAATATGGAAAAAAGAAAACACTTACCTGACTTGTAAGCAGGAGGGTAAGACTCCCTGCACCCCCCACACCCCCCGCTCTTTAAATATACCAACTCCAAGATCGCACTACAGTGTATTAAAGGGAAATCTTCACTTTCCACACCATAATGCATTGTAGTGCAGTCTCAGAGTTGGTATATTTAAAGAGCAGGCGGTGTGGGGAGTGAAGGGGGGGGGGGCTTGCCCTCCTGCTTACTACCATCAGGTAAGTGTTTTCTTTTTTTTTTTTTTAAATGTTTTCAAAGTTTTATAACTTCGAACATATGGGTTCGACCATATAGTGTTCAAAGTTGTAAAACTTTGATAACATAATAGGAAACCATACTATCACAATACTTTTGACAACATATTTATTACAATATTTACAGAAATGTGAAAATTATCATTAATTGTATAAATAGCAATATAAATAACACTAAAAAGTTTTCAGGTTGTTCATCTTATTGTGTAAATAATTACAGTTTCCTTTGATATCACATAAGGTTTCATCAGATGCCATGTAATAGTTATAGTTACATGCTTTTTGAAATATTCATTACATGTGAAAATTTCACATATGATAATAATTACTAACAAACAATTAACAATATATTTAGTATAGTATGTACTAAGTGGACATTAACAATGCATTATTTTCTGTATCCCACCAAGTTATTTTATACTATGTCTAGCAATAACACATAGGCCTCTTAGTTATGAAAATATGAATGTCTACATGAAAATATAAATACTACATGACAGTGATTAATTTCTCCACTGCAGGACATCCTAGATTAACAATCTTAGTTTCACTGTGTTACTTACAACCTGCTTTTTCCTAATACTTCTTATTATTAGCTGGTGAGTTACTTAACTAAGGAAGCCATACCCAAAAATGTCTGGATGCCATGCTGAACTATGGGTATTAACTGGAAGTATACAAAAAGTTGCTAAAGGCTTGCATGAGTTAGGGCCACTGCATATATTGCCAGCCTGCTGTAGTAGTTCTCAGGCACTAACCCTCAATGACACTCTGCTCTGGGTTGTGTGAAAACCTATTTGCTCTGCGTGACTCTAGAAATTGCAAATTTGAAGCTACCACCTAGTTGCTACACAGCACATCGAAAATTGCCATCTCCATCTCACACAGCCCTTCAGCTTCTTTCCATAAAACACTGATTTTATCATTCGGCTTACCATATATCACCATCAACGCCATTTTTCCTAGTGCATCTGCAATCACTGTATGAATTTGGATTTTCTCCCTCTAAATTTTACATATTGTTTCCTGATCACTAGACTGCACGTTGGTCAGTACAGTCCTGCTGGTTACTTCCTTCTCCATCTTCTAGCAGGAAGCACCATTTCAATGCCCCCTCAAAATGATTAGGAGAAGGTACATGATACCCTTGACACATTTACCCTAGACTGTATGAGTACCACTTTGGAAACAGACCCCAATCTACTGGGACTCAGCTGGTCAACAAAACATAGAGACATACATGCTTAAAATAACCAAATAACATTTGGTTTTAAACAATCATATTGTATAGACATGTTATATTTTCTCTCATTATTTTATCTTTATTGATGTTCCTATTGATTCACTCGTTTTATTAGTTTGTTTGTCTATAGTTTTATTTACTACATCTCATGTTGTTTGCCTTTGTAAATCCACTGAAGGGTTTTCTGCCAAGTTGCTAGATGTTAATAAGCTGAGTTCTGCCTTTAACCATCTTGTTGTATGCAACTGATGTACAAGAACCCTTTACAAATATTTAATGTTTGATTCAGCTTGGTCTTGACTAAATGCAGTAGAATTTATTTATAATGTCAGAAAAACTGTAACTGAAAATTGTGAATGTAATGTTATCAATCAACAAAGTAGTGATCTCCCAGCAGCAAAGTGCATCAAATGTACTTGCAGGAAAATGTTATATAAACTTCACAATAATTGAAGACATATATCATTGCATTATGAACAGAGGGGTAGAGATCCCTTACATAATTACATTTATAATAAATGCTGCCATGGATACAATTAAAACTTAATCCATAGAACCAGCAACCAGAAAATTTACCTGGTTGTTTCCTATATACAGGATCACAAAAAACTCAATTAAACCTCATATCAGTTAAGTTAAAGAAATTCAATTATTAGTGCATGTCCATAATCTAGTACTACCATTCAGAAAGTGTGAGGTTGCATCAAACCCAAACATATTTTGACACATCAGTCTGACGAGTATTTTATGTAACTATGAATAGAGGCATATTAAATCATATGCAGAATGAGAGAGTAGACTTTCTTCTGTTACATGTGGAGTAGTATGGGTGTGTTCACAGGAGACATTGCCTTTTAAGTAGGCATTCTTTGAAGAGGTATAGGAGTACTTGGTGAATGAATTATATAGTTCATGTTGCTTATCCTGGCCTTGCTATGACATCTGATAATACTCCATTAAAGAGAATAGCTTTCTTTTAAACTGATTCATGTTTCTAGTTAAGAGCCCTTGACCCATTTCATTTGTATGTTTGTTTATTTATCTTTGTTAACCAGGTTAGTCCCATTACACTAGTAGCCTCTTTTTAGGGGAAACTTGAGGTGGTATTAATACTACAAGGGGAAATTTGACTAGGGCATTGGGAAACTTCCCAAACTGTTTGAAGGAGAGGAAGTGAAGCACTCCCTGGAGCTGCTAGGTAGTGCTGGAGAGCTGCTACTGCAGTTTTGGGAATCCCTTGATGGGCTTGAGGGAGAAGGAAGACAAAAACATATTAAATGAAGGAGAAGAAAATAAAATAACTGCAACAGAGTTCAAAAATGGAGGGCTGAAAACACAAACTCTGATAGTTTGATGAACCAGGCAGAGCCAAAGGAAGCAGAAGAAACTAGATGAAGTGGCATGGTAGAGAGAGAGAGTATTTCAGGAAAATGAAACTGAGAGATTGGAAACACAAACAACTGCTGGTAAAAGGAAAATAATGGAGGTATTCTTGGGTGATAAATTAGCCAGTTTTCAGGGTGTGCCTCTGCAACAGTTTTTTTTTTTTTTTTTTGTTACAACAAAGAAGTTATACAGATGTAGCAAGACAAGGAAGAATGGAAGAAAAAATAAATAAATGCAAATTGGGATTTCAGATATGGATGAGCATGAGTTACATTTTTTTTTCTTGAACTATGTAGCAAAGAACAGGAAATTTAAAAAATGTGTGATAAAAAATGTCTGAACTGGGGGTTGGAAAAAATGTCTGAACTGGGGGTTGGAAAGTATGGTTAACAATGAGTGTTAAGAATGCAAAACTCAGCATATTTCAAATACAATTGTGAATAGTAAGAGAGGATGTTTTTTAGATACTGAGGACAACCCAAAGGTTGTTATTTCTGTAACCAACAAGAGTATGACCAATGCGGGGATAGGGAGCAAACAGCAAAAAAATGTAAGCCTTTTTATAGAAAATGTAAAGAAGTTTGACACTTCTGGTTTGACTGTCCTAAGAAAAGGAAACAGTAGATGAAGAGGAAAGCTCAGAATAAAGACAAACAATAGAAAATAATTACAGAAGATGCTGAACGAGAAAGTGGTATGGGGAGGGAATACTGAAGAAAGTTAAAAATGAAGCGGTACTTAGAGAAAAAATAACAGTTCAAAGTGAGGCTATTGTTAAAAAGTGAAAAGGAAGAAGAAGGAGGTACTGTGACAGGAGAAGAACAAGACAGTAAAAAATCAATTGGTGAGAGACTTGGGAGAAGGAAAAGAAAAATAAGATCTGAAAGTAAAACACTTACAAAAAATTTAAAGGATGATACAGGAATTTAAACATTAAATGTGAAAAGCATTAGAAATTATGTAAGAGGTTTGGTGGTGGAAGAATGGTGTAAAAATGAAAATGGATTTATTTTGCTTGCTAGATACCAGATGTAACAAAAATGAACAAAGGAAAAGAATGCAAGCAGTATGGGTGGGTAGGTGGGGGGGTAAACTGTTTAGTCAGTAGGAAATAAGATGTGTTCTAGAATAGGAATTCTTATAAAAATGAAGAAATATGAATTTTAGATGTAACAATAGTAGTACCAGGAAGAGTAATGATATATGATATGAGCATGGGATAAAATGTATAAAACCAATAATGATTTGTGCATATACTAAAATGATGGAGAGAAAGCAGTTGTTTGAAGAAAATGTGTTGGTAAATATGCCTATAGTAATGGTAGGAAATTTTGACTGTAACCTGAAGAAAGAAAAGGGAAAATAAAACAGGATATTAAGATGGTAAGGGATTTAATACACTGTATAAGGTTCATGTAGGAAAGAATAGCGAATGGACATATGAAAGGGGAATGTTTAAGACTGAAATTGATTATATAATTCATTCTAAAGATGTAAAAGAAATATCAGGGGGCAGTACACATGGCAGACTTTTCAGATCATAGAGCAGTATGGGCTAGAATAGGGGAAGACATTGAAATAATAAAAGAGGGAAGGGGATAAAAAGATTTACTGCAGAGTTTAAAAGGAGGAAGAAATGATAAGAGAGAGAGAGATATTATGGAAAGATTATTTGACAATGAGACCATTTTATAAAAAAAGACACAGTGGTAGACAGTATGTAAGCAGAAGTATAAAAATATATTTAAAAGTGGAAAGAAGAATAAAAAAGAAATAACATGAAACAAAGAAATTTTACTGAATTGTGACAAAGAGATAAAAAGAGCAAGCAACAAAATAAGGGCAATTGAAAAACAGATGTATGAAAAGAACAGAGAAAATGTAAAAATGATATTACATAGGCAAAAAAAATTCCGAAAGGAAAGAAATAAGTTTCCTCTTATTTAGGAAAAGAAGTAAACATGAGAGCAGGATGTATGCAATATTTGATGGCAAAGAAAATATAAAATGCAAACACGAAGATATTATGGAAGTAGTTAAAAGCTTTGTAGAAAAAATGTATGAAAAAGAGGAAATGGATAGGCAAGAAGAATGAAAAAGTAAGGATTTTTTAGAAAATTATGTAACAATAGAAAACATGGAGAAAGTGAAGAAGGTAAGAATGAATCAGTGCTAGGATTAAATGGTATTAGTTGCAAGTATTATAAGCAAATGAATAAAGACAAAAGAGACATTTTTAAAAAAATATATTAAATGAATGGGTGAAGGAAGGTATACTGGAAGAAGAAAACATATGTGATGGAGTAATAAAATTTATATGGAAAATTATGAAAAAAAATATAAAAAATTGTGAGGCCCATAACACTAGGGACCAACGTAGATAGTAATCTCTCCTTTGATAGTCGCGTTGCCAGAGTGGTTAGGGGGACCTTCTGTGTGGCCCACCTTATCATGAAGGGGTTTGCATCTAGATCAGGAGAGGTCATTGTGCCCCTCTACTCATCACTCATCGGGCCCATAATTGAATATGGTGACCCTTTTGGGTTGTGCCTTACCCGACACCTGCGGCAACTGGAGAGGCCCCAGGGGTACCTCGCCGAGGGGTTCATGGGCTACAAACAGATGTCCTATGCAGCTCGACTAAAGAAACTCCAGCTCTACTCAGTTGCTTACCGCCTACTCGGGGGCGATCTATGCCTGATGTACAAAGCCATGTCAAACCCAGAATTAATGGACATGCTCCACCTCAAAAAATCCAGGTCCCTTAGAGCTACACGCTCCAGGGACCTAAACCTCAGCACAAAAATAAATAGGACATGCTGGAGGGACAGATTCATTTCCCAGAGGCTCCCCTCACTCTGGAATAGAATCCCAATTCATGTTAGACATAGCCCCTCGCTGACCCTCTTCAAGCGAAATTTGGACGCGTGGATGGGAAATCGCAAATTCACCCCTGGGATCTCTCCTGTGTCCCTGCTAGACAGAGGCACAGTAAACTAATCTTAAAAGGCAGCTGCTTCTTAAAAATAAAAAGCTTAAATGCTTTTAAATATCTGTGACCTACTTTACAGAGGCACAGTAGGCTAATCTAATAGGGAGGCGGAAGCCAAATACACTCTGGCTAGGCTTATAAATGCCCTAGGGCAGATAGCCTAGTATCTACCTATGAACCTATGAACCTATGAATAAAATATTTAGGAAAACACTATAAAAAGGATGGAGAAAATATCGGTTGAGGTGTTAGGAGAAGGGATTTGTGGTATAAAAGGATGAGAGGTGAAAGAAATATTAATTACAATGAAAGAAGTAGTAAAGATGGTACTGAAAGAAAATAAAGAAGTAAGACTGATAGGATGTGACATAGCTAAAGTATTTAATAAAGTGAGCAATGAAGCAATGTGGCAAACGTTTATAGGCATATGGCATAGGAGAAAAAATACTAATGTAATTGAATGTTATGAAAATTAATGAGTGCATGTTATGATAAACAGATGAATAGGAAAAAATAAGTATTAAGAGAGTAGTTAAACAAGAGACCCTTATAAGTATGTGCTTATTTGTATTAGTAATAAAAGCAGTAGTATAGGCAAGCATGTGTGAAATGAGAGAGGCAAGATGTGAGATGGAAATAAGTGTTACATTCGCAATACATATGACATATGCAGATGATTTAGTTCTAATAACAAAAAAAAAAGGGATAGACAAGTAAAGCTGTAATGATGATTGAAAAGTTCACAGAAAAAAGAAGAACCAAGGTCCAGATCTACTCAAAAATACTGTTTATTGAGTGCTTTCATCTCTCTAATGGAAACAATGAAGTTTTCATTAGAGAGATGAAAGTGCTCAATAAAGAGTATTTTTGAGTGGATCTGGACCTCGGTTCTTCTTTTTTCTGTGGATTATTAGCTGGTGTGTCTTTAACCTTCAGTGATTGAAAAGTTGTTAAAAGGTTGACCTGCAGTTAAACAAAATGAAGTATAAGGGATTTGGTGAGATTGCAAAATAAATGGAATATATTTAACAAGAAAGGAAGTAAAGATCTTGGGAGTGACATTTGAAGAGTATGAAAGTGTACCAAGTCAATGGAGAAAAAGAGATACTAGAACAAATAAAAAATGTAAGCTCAGTGAAATTTTTTTGCTTATCACTTCAAAAAAATACATATATGCTGAATACCTTTGTATTAGGAAAAAAAATGCATATTTAGGGAGAATATATATTTCCCACTTAAATGGAAAAAAATTATTAGAGATTTTTTAAGTTCATTTGGGGCTCAAAGCTGAACCTGATAAGAAGAGGGATAATTTATAATAAAAAGAAAAAGTGGTTTGGATTTAAATAATCCAGTAGTGCACTAAGCATCTATGCTTTTATTTTGGTTATGGAAAAGGAAACAGAAAAGTTATAAGTAAGATGGCATATAAAAAATATAAAAATGTATGGGAAGAAAAAAAAACTGGGGAAAAAGAAAAAAGAAGCAAGATGGAAGAAAAAGAATATGATAAAATTGAAATGATGGCAGTTAAAAGTAAGTGAAGTTGATAGGAAAATAAAATAAAAGAATAGTATTATATGATTTTAGAAAATAATGTTGGTGTACCCATAGAAGGAATTAAAATATGAAAAAAGCAATAAAAGACCAAAGAAAAGGGTTTGAAGATAGGGTACTTTTTTATTTTTTCTACACTGCTGTATGCAATTGATTTTCTGTGTAAATATATGCCTACCACTGCCTAGATCTTATATTTGATATATTAGTTTAAAATAATGCAATCCTCACCTTTTGTAACATGTCTCATTTACACTGCAATGCTTTTTTACTGCAGCTTTTATGCCCAGGCCTGTTCTGAAAAGGGCTTTGCCCAATTGAACTATCCCAGTAAACAAATGAAAATAAATACAAATTTTATTGTCAATAAATGTGGCATTTTGAACTTGGTAAAGAGATTATGATTATTAAATAAATGGCCAAATCTTGAAAAAGTGGTACCATAAATAAAGACCTAGGGACAATGGTAGACATAAATTAAACATTTGACGATTGTATATCTACCTAAGTCAGGAAAGTGCATTCTGTAGCCCATCTAACACTAAACAACATGTTTAACTAAGCTGACTCATTATAGAGTATAGTGATGCATTCTTAAACTTTTAAAGATGTCACCCAAAACAACTTAAATATACAATGGTTCCAAAATAGAAAAATCATAGGCTGACAAAACTTAAACTACTCAGAAAGGCTTCAAAGAAATGTAATTGTATTCTATTTCTGTAAGTTAGTCTGATATGACCGGTACCTTATCTGGGAAGTCAATGTCTGATCTAGTTCTGTTTAAAAGTCTACAACTGGAATGTTCTGCTAGGGGGACCTAACATCAGATTGTGGACTCCAATACTAAAAATATGTTTCTGTAATAGAAAACCATGTGGCAGGTATATTACGCAACACCTTCCAAGATGATGGAATACGCATTCCCTCAAAATCAGAAAAATACTTTTATTAATGTCCTTAAAACATCTTGATAAATATTTGAGAAAAAGAGACCAACAGCATCTACACAGGGATGTAGTAAGCAGTTTCTTGAATGCTTAGCAATCATTCCTTTGAACCTAGTTTTTGAACAACCGAAGTGCAGTTGTCACTGTTTCATGAAAAATGACAAGGAAATAATATTGAAAACTGGAAGGAATTGTTGAGAATGGAGTGACGTTTGATAAGTGTCTGAGAAAGCATTAAGAAGTTAATGAGGTTCTGTATTAGGAGATGAAGGAAACAAGTACAAGCTGACTAATAGTGGTTATAAGGAAGGATAACAAATTAACCTGGGAAGGGAGACTGCAGAATGAGACGTGTACACATGCATGTGTGTAGTACGAGGGTAATAGCATTTAGGAGGCTAGAAAATAAAGCAACAAGGTCACTGTGAAGGTTCAACAAGATCAGAAGAGCGATGAATGAGAAAAATAAATTCTTCAGAAGCATTTAGCAGTGTTGCTGAAATCAGCAGGATACTAGGTTACTAGAAAAGGGAAGAGCGAGAATGTTACAGATCAGGTAGAAATTCTGAATTAGACAGGGGGTGAAAACAAAGGAACAGATGGAAAATGAGCATAGAGGAAGTGTAGAAGAACTAAATTGACTTCTGAGAGCTAAGGTGTGGGAACTAGTCAGTCAGTAAGTACATTATCATGGCAATACATTGGCTGTTACAACACATATAAAAGAAACACAATTTCACAGTTAAAACATTCAGAAATGTTGTTCTTACCCATCTGTTAAAATCTTAGGCCTGCACTAAAACATTTCAAACATTGAAGAAGGGCATCACCAGGTGAAACTGCCTTCTTGATCATGGTATTCCCCCTACCAAGTAAGTATTACTGCTTCCTTCAATAATTTGCTCTTATTATCTAAATTTTAGACTAAAGTTGGCTAATTCTTCCATCATTACTCCATCTGCAGTGCTAAACATAATTGCACACATTTCAACTCTGCTGTTATGTACATAAACATCATATATTGGTCTGAATATTGTTTTGAGGAATCCCTTGTGGTGCTTAATATAGTTTCAACATTCCAAAACTACATGTGGACACTCTTCTCTAACTAATTCATATGAAGCCAAGGTAATGCTAGGCTAAAGAATGTATTCTGTTTTCTTTATTTCATCTCGTGTTTATCTACAGTATGTATTGTCATGGTGGGAAGACAGAACTGCATTTTACTGAATGTCAAGGGATAAGGAATCCATATGAAATGATTTAAGTTCCATGTGTGCTGGCACCACTTGTTAATACTACAAAGATGAAAGACCTGTGAGATACAATTGCCACAGTGACTTAAGACACATGTGGGCTTCATGATTCAAGGAAAGCATATGTCACAAACCTTGGTGGTCACCATGACAAGTAAAAGAACGTGTTTACCAGCAACAGAATGATGATGTTATGGACACTGGGGTTTGGAAAGGATATTTTATATATCTATGTATACTGAAAAGAAGAGTAATTGATATTGATGCTTGTCTTGTCTCTGAGCAACCATCTCTGACTACTAGCTAGTTATTGAAGATCAATATTGATGTCATTAGGAAGCCAAGAAACTTAAATATTTGAAGTTTAATTTTTTTTCTGTAGGCACCCTTTCTATGTTTATTGTCTTTTTTTACATTTGTCTTGTGTGCTGGCATATATAATCATCTCTTGCACAATTCGATAGCAAGCATTGCGGCACACTCCTATAAGACTGCTTAGGTCTTCTACTAGTGAGCAGAAGAATGACAAGTGCATGCATGCATGTGTGGAGTGCTGGTGGAATAGCATCTACTGGTCCAAAAATAAAGGCAGTGAGGTCGCTGTGAAAACCAAGGTAACCCAAGAAAAGGAAAAGACCAGGAAGAGAAGGAAGAGAAAAAGAAAGTCTACAAATGCATTGAGCAGTGTAGATAGAATCAGCAGCAAACCAGGCTACTGGAAAGGGAGGGATGAGAATGCTAAAGGTCAGGTAGAAATTCTGAATTAAAAAGAGGATGGAAACAAAAGGGAAAATGGAAAAAATGAGCGTGGAGGAAGTACAAAAGAAGCTGACGAGTTCTGAGAGCTAAGGTGTAGGGACTAGTGAATCAATAAAAACGTTATTGTGGTAACACAGCTGTTATAACACATTTAAAAGAAACACAAATTCATAGTTAAAACATTCAGAAATGTTCTCACCCATCTATTAAAACTTTACACTTGCCCTAAAATGCTTCAATTTTTACTTCTTTCAATAATTTATTTTTATTGTCTGTTATACACATTTTTTCCGATTCTTCTGTTATTAACCTGCCTGCGGTGCTAGATAAAATTTTATAAATTCCATCCATCTTGTCAAGTACACAAACCTGCTATATTTTCAAATTACACGTGGACGATCTTCTCTTACTAATTCCCATTAAATAAAGTATGTCATGTTGAGTCTTCTTAATCCTAGATTCTGTTATTCCTATAAACTTCAAATTTTATTTAAAAAATAATTACATTTTGTCTATGGTTTGTCATATACTCCTGTGGAATTCTTCTTTATATCCCAATTTCTTATCATAGAGCTTCTAGTACTGACTTTTCTTGACCTTCCATAAATCTTATGCCTTCCATGCCTTCTTTACCATTCATTTTGGATGGTGCAATGGTGCAGCAGTTTGAGTTGTCACCTCACAGCAGGAGGTTCTCTGGTTCAATTCTCATCTGGGGTGCCTTCTGTGCGAAGTCTGCATGTCCTCCTTGCGTTCGTGTGGATTTCCTCCAGGTGCTCCAGTTTCCTCCCACATTACAAAGAAATGCATCTGGAGCATTTCTCCCTGGGCCACAACTGAAAATGTGTTTATTGCAAGTCGAACTTTCCTGGTAAACAAATGTTAAATAAATAAAAAAATAACAAATTTTAAATATAGTAGATATTCTTCACTGAATATTATGCTATCACCAAAGACTTCAGAAGATATTTAAATACGTCTTTTTAAGCTAAAATGTATTATCCTTTGTGAGTCTGATATCTCATTGCTTTTCAAATAACAGTTTACTTTTCTCTGAGAATTTCACTTAATAGTTGATTCATATAAAGTAATTTTATTTTCAGCCAATTATGTTCAACTATAGTATCCAAAATTACATTTTTGGTGGCAGTTTTAACTCATTCTGTAATTATGTTTGGAAAGAACTTTAAGAAGTGACATCTTTTTTATGAAGAGTCTAGAAGTACTTCTCTAGATATTTTTTTTCTGTCCTGAACTCCAAATGTCACCTTCGTACATTGTCATGTATCTTGTTTTTATCTTAATTGCTGTTAACAAAGGAAGTTTACTG
Source organism: Protopterus annectens (assembly GCF_019279795.1). Taxonomy (NCBI): domain Eukaryota; kingdom Metazoa; phylum Chordata; order Ceratodontiformes; family Protopteridae; genus Protopterus; species Protopterus annectens. The sequence continues at coordinate 1,249,132,557 of NC_056725.1, forward strand.
CACATATGATCTTCTCTGACTAAAGTTTAAAGTTTCAAGTACTATATATAAGCATGAAGCTTTTTTTTTTTTTTTTGCTTTATTTTTCACGGATTCTAACTACTTTCTAACTCTCTAGAAACTTAGCAAAAGTAAGACTAACCCATCAGCATAAGCAATTACTAGACACTTCTCTGTTCCTAGTTTTGACACATCAATACTAGCTGGTAATATTACATTAACAATGTTGTCTAAATATAGTTGGAAGAACCATGGAATTATTATGTAGCTTTGCCTAAGATTATTTCTCCCCCTTTTTTAAAAGGTTACTGTGCAGTATCCTTTAATTGATAATTGAACTATGGCCAGGTTACCATTTTGTAATTCAATAATCACTTTGACTGAGCCACTTGACATGCCTCTGGTATCATAATATACTAAAGTAATGTCCTTTTTATATTACTGAATGCTGCATCAAGATTCACAAAATAGTAGATACATTCTCTTAAGCCTACACACTTTTCAGTCATATTCTGTTATATAAAAAAGGCATTAGTTGTTTATTTTATATGTACTATGTATTCTGCAGGTACAAAATGCCTACTTCAGACATTCCTTTCTTTCTTTTTTTAGTTCTCCTAATATAATACTCAAAAAATATTTTGTGATATATTTAACAGCATCATGGAGGTAAGACATAGCCTGTTACTTTTTGTAAATTAGAATTAGTGTACACTAATTATAAGACACATGACTTTTATTTCTGACTATTCCCTTAAACATGAAGGATAAAATATCTGCCCATTTATTTGTATTATTTTTAAATATTTCATTCAGTTCACTAAATATAAGTATGTGTTTATATTACTTCATCAAGTTTTCGGAAACTCAAAATTCATATAGTTCTGCCCATATGATCGAGTTTCTGAAAACTCAAAAAAAAAGCAAATCTACAGGTTATGCCTCAATGTGTGTGTGTGTAGGGGGGGTGGGTTGCAGTGTAAGAGTATCAAGCTGGCTATAATTTCCTTCACTTGCTATTGCAAACATTAGCAGCCCTGCCCTTATACTTGTGTGTGTGTGTGTGTGGGGGGGGGGGGGGGGTTCACACATAATTGCCATGGATGTAATAGTAAGAAGTCTACTTTTGTTCACAAACATAGGCTTTACACACATTAGTAGGCTATCCTTGGTGGCTTAACAGGAAGAGGAGATATGCTAAAGCAACTGCTCTTTGCCACTTTGGTGCAGTGAGTGGCATTGCCACTTCAAATTACTTTGCACTAGTTGAGTTTTTGGCTGGGTGTTTATTTTTCTATATGGAATCCACATGTCATTCCTGTTTTTGTGTGTGTGTGTGTGTGTGTGTGTGTGTGTGTGTGTGTGTGTGTGTGTGTGTGTGTGTCTGTATATCTGTAAAAATATAACTTTTTTATTTGTGCACGCACACACACACACACACACTATAATGCCAGACACATGCATAACTTTTCTGGGTAGCAGCAAAAAGATGTAGTTAACAAGTACTTATCTCTCAAAAACAGTTTACATACGTTTGTGCGAACGACATTCTATCGGCTGCAATGTGCCAAAAATCAGAATGTCGACTGCATAAACATTTGTGAACCAGATAGTCAACTCCACTCATGCGAATGCACTACTGCATTCACATCAGTGGAAGTCAACTATCTGCATGGAGATTGCGGTACAGTGGGGAGTGGAACCTCATCCACATCCTCACTGTCGTGCAATCTCGGAGTTAGAATATATAAGTAGGATGGTGTGGGGGGTGCAGGGGGGCTTGCCCCCCTGCAAAAACGTGATTTGTTGTATAGGAATCTGATGTACATCAGCTCCTATATGGCTATCATGTGGTGGTTTTGATAACAATGTTGGGTCAAATGCATCGACCATTCGGTTCGACATTGTCACCGGTAGTTTTTTTTTGCTTTCGGTATTACTATTCATTTATTTGAACAGAAAATGTTTTTCCGTTCGAACAAACAATAGAAAACCCTCAAAAACAATGCATAAAATACATTACAAAACATTCAGGCCATTAGAGCCTCTAGGGTTCTGGTGGCCTCCACACTGCACACTGTATACATGAATTTTGATGTGGACTTGGTGACCTCTTCCCTCACCTACAGCCATTCTACAACCAGCCCTGCTCAGATGTGTGTACAGAAGATTGCTGTAGCTTATGTTGGGAACTTATGGTGATATGGTCATTAGTTCTTTATGCAGACCGTATACACGAGGTCATTATAGCTTTTGGTTGGGCTGGGTACAGTGTGATCATTTTTTTTTTTACTTTTCTCACACAATTTAGAGATCTGCAAGGAAGGTTATTATACTGTGAGTAAAAGCAGTGTGCTGTTGAGGAGCAACATGGAGTACATTACTGTGATCATTATTTTTTTTTTCACTTTCTACACAATCACATATATAGGTGGCTGCCTTTGGGGGTAGGAGTGAAGAATGAGGAAGAACGCTATGTATATGTATATTATTGTTAAATGACAGACCCAAGTTCAGATTTTATAATTTATCCAAAGCTGAGAGAAGCACTGGCCAAGCTTTCTAATATGACTGAAATTTTAATTATGTTGGCAGATAAAGGCAATGCCATGATTATTTTTGACAGCAAGCAATATGTTGAACAAATGGAGGTTATGTTGTCTGAAGAGAATTTCTATAAGAGAGTCCCGCTTACTGAGATAAGCAGAGTCTTTAGACAGAGTGATTCTTTTGTCAAATGTTTATGTGACAGCCTAATAAGCAGAGATACAACAAGTTTTTTGAGTGTAAAAACCCCAAGAATGAGCCAACTTTTTGGTCTGCCCAAAATTCACAAAGATTTGAATATGCACCTTTGAGACCTATAGTAACGAGTAGAGGAAGTAAGACTGAGCCAAAGCTATTTTTGTTGATGGGCATTTACAAAAAGTGGTCAAAGATTTTCTTATTAAAGATACTTCTGATTTTGTTCAAGCACTACATAAGATTGTTCTGGCTGAATCAGCTTATTTGGTGACTATGAACATTCAGCCTTTATATACCATATGTGGTGATGTGAGGTACTGCCAGCTAAGCCAGAGAGAGTAAGCCAGTGCATGTGTAACATATGCCAGCATAACTAGCTGGAGTTTTGTAAATTTACATCATTTGAATATCAAACTGATTTGTACAGATGCTTGTGTTAAAAATTGTATTTGTAAAGTTGCTCATGTTAAAAATGTGTCAACAGTGTGTCCTTCTGGACAGAAAAGAAATATAATGTATGTCAAATTGTATTGTAACTGATAAAATGTATATATGTTAATGGGTCTACTTTGTTTCATTGAAAGCTCATTTCACTGAATTTGAATTTACCCTGACCAAATTGCTTAAAGCTGAAATTACTGAAAACTCATTTCACCGAATCTCATTTCACTGAAGTAAAGTACTGGCACTATGTAGAGTACTGTAAGGCAAGTAAAAGGTATATGCCATTTTCCCCACTGTAGTGCAATCCTGGAGTTAGTATATATATTTAGGGGGTGTGTGGAGGTTGTAGCCCCCACCTAGTTTGATTTTATATTATATTTCACCAAAAGCTTCCAAACATTTTAAACCATAGACATGCATACTTACAACACCAATGACTAATTCTTTCCAGAAGACAATGTATACCCAAACTAAGTAAACACCCTCCACTCCCCCAACTATATATACTAACTCCAGGATTGCACTACAGTGGTGGAAAGGACATACACCTTTTACTTGCCTTACAGTACTCTACACAGTGCCAGTACTTCACTTCAGTGAAATGAGTTTTCACTAATTTGAGCTTTCAGCAATATAATCAGGGTGAATTCAAATTCAGTGAAATGAGCTTTCAGTAATAAAACAAGGTAGACCTGTGTTAACAGAGGATGCTAGAAGGGAAGGGGTTAAGCTCAGCTCAAATAACCATAAGAAAAATAGCTTGAAATTAAATGACTTGGTTTAGGCTATAATGATTTTTTTTCTCACAGACCTGAATGCAGCAGAGACACAATGTATGGGCTGTGATCCTGCTCCTATCATCCTTAGTGGTGAGCTAATTGCTACCATAGGGTGCCAGAGAATGGCTGGTTAGTATCTTCAGGAAGGATGAAAGTTCTGGAATTGTTTTACAGTCTCCAGAGGCTGGAATAAGCATTAGCAAAGTTCTAGGTATGTATTGTGACACATCTGTGCAGATCCTGTCTCAAGTTGTTAGTGAGGGGGTAATGTAGAAATCACAGAGTCAAGTGAACAGATGTGATATCATTCTGTAGCCAGTACTGAAATTGTATTCAGATACTCATGAAAGATGTGACAGTTACACACAACAATCTGTTTTGGAACTGACAAGACCACTCACTCATTTCATCTTGTCTTGCTCTAGCAGGTAAGTATGGAAGAGTAATTCTTCAGTCAGTTATGAAAATATAGTGAGATTAGTTAAATGTTGTTTTTCTGTATCTGTCTGAATCTTTCTAGCTGTGTTGTGTTTATATTTCCTGTGAATTGAAACTCTGGTGCTTATTATAAATAGATATTCAGTATTTTCATGTTTTCTATTTTATTATTTATTAAATATAGCTATACCTTTCATTGCGGCTGGTCTTTTAGAAAATATTTTAACCCTTGAGAGTAATTGCATTTAATTGGTGGCACTGTGGCTTCCTGCACCTGAAAGTCTTGCAACTTGGTCGAACATTATCATTTGTATAAGTATTAATTTTACTAAGCGTAATTGGGTACCCTGGTAAGAGTATTAAATTAGCGGACTGGTAGCAGTGAATCTACTTTACAGTCCAGGTGGGGGGTGGCATACCTAGTAAATCTGTGCCAGCTTTCCCAGGGGTGTGTGTGCGGGTGTGTGTGTGTGTGTGTGTGTGTGTGTGTGTGTGTGTGTGTGTATGAGAAAATCAAATCTCAAAGAGTGTGTGTGTCAGCTACTTAGAACAGGGACACATAGTACTGATTTCTGCAGAGAGAAAGGTGGAGTCTTATTTGGGGCCTGGAGAGGAAGACTCAGCCCCACTGCATACCTCTCAACCTCTTAGCGTAAGACATCTGGACAAAGCCATGAAAAAAGGGGGTACAAATAGGGACAATTTGTAAATATTGCTCTTACAAGCTTAGAAAGTTGATAGAATAACATGTTTTGCATTAGCATGAATTTTCTGAAGGGTATGAACTCAAATGTCTGTCATTATTTTCTAACTTGAATCTTTAATGATTTGCCACTAATTTTCCAGAAAGCCACAATTTTATGAAAAATGGACCAAAAATATAAGGCAAAAATCTGGGCATTCTGCAAACATCTGTACAGTTGAGAAGTATGAGCCCCAGGACTGGAGTGTGCTCCCTGTGTGCTCTTAAGGAAATTTGTACTTGGTGCAATGAGCTGCATCTGAAAACACTGTGTGTGTCTATTTTTGATCTAAGTGAACATTCCTCACCTGTGTCAATGGTGAGGACTGAGGCTTCTTTATTACTGTCCCAGAGGAGGGACATCACACCATGATACCAATGAAGTAGGGATGGACCTTGTTAGAAATGAGTTAATTTGTTCCAAACTTTTTTTAAGATAATGTGATTGTTTTGTGTATAGAAACTCTTGAATATTATTTTAAGTTATAATTTATTTTTAATTTATCTTGGTTTTCTTCCAACAGGTAAATGGTGTGGCTATGGATGCAGCTATGACCCTGATATAAGCAAATGTCTTTATGACAGGATGGGAAAATAAAAATGTGATCAATAGTGAATTTTTTAGCAATATTGTATTATGGAAACATGTTATAGATGATATGTTTTGATTTGGAGAGGTGAAGTTTAAAAGTTGGAAATGTTTATTAGACATATTAATAATGTTAGTCATTATTTGAAGTTTGCATCAAGTAATATTAATTTGATTAATTTCTTGGATGTATAAGTTTATAGGTCAAATAGCAAATAATGGACCAAGATTTCCAAAAAAAGATATACAAAATAATGTTTACTTAAGTTATATCATGCATTCAAAGAAAACTAAAATTAACATAGTAAGAAGTCAATTGATGAGAGTTAGTAGATTAACAGATGACGTGAGCAAATCATGTAAGAAGGAAAGATTTGTGCAAATATGGTATACAGAGAAAATGGTGACATTAATTTGACAGAAAGCTTATTAAAAGGATTGCTGACTTTGATCCAAGCAGAATAGTAAAGAATGGTAGATGTTATTTTATGGCTGAGATGTTAGTACAAAATTCTTTAGCTGAGAGAAATGTTAAAAATATCATAAGAGATAACTGGGAAAATTCTGAGTTTTCTAGAAATTAAAACGAAAGCTGGAGAGGAACCAGTTTTTCTTAGCAAAAAGGAAGACATTTTTAAAGATATATTTCAATGGAAACTAAATAATCTAGTTAAAAGTAAAATTGTACAAAAAGGGATGTTTAAATGCTTTGACTGCAGTTATTGTCAGTTTTTAATGACAGACAAACCCAACATAATTATAAAAAAATGTGAGAGTTAAGGCCCCTGGGTATTTCACTTGAAAGTCAAATGTTTTTGCATACCTAGCCAGTTGCACATCAGGACAGGCAATCTGGCAGAGAATTGCATTGCAGAATATACAAGGTTTTGCATGCTGTTGAAGTAAGCAATATTAAGAATGCCCTTTATAAACATCCTGTTGTGTGTAGAAGTGAATCTCCTTTTAGGTTTTTAGTTATAGATGAAGTTAAAGACTTCTGTTTGAGACTTGATGCAGATGATGTGATAGACTGGAAGTAATATTGCTAGCAGCTGTTGTTGGATGCTTGTAACCCTCCAGTTTTGAATGATAAAGAAAGGTTTATTGTCTTTGTAAAAGGATAAAGCTCTGTCATTAATTTATTATGTAAATTGATTTCAGTAATGTGACTTTAAGGTATTTAACTGAATTTGTGTATGATGTTTCTTCAGTCTAATGAAGTCTTTGCATAAAACAAAAGCCCTTACTGAATAAACATGTTTTAAGTGATTTTAATTGTATTTGATCTTACTTTTATGACTACAGTGTTCCTTTTTTTGATATGTATACATATATGTATGACAGCATTCATTTGAAATACATGACTATGGCCATTTGAACCTCTGCTTTCCTCTCAATCTATCTCCAGAAAGATGCAAACTCAGTGACCGTCTTTTTTGGAGGGTGGGGTAAGGAGACATGCAGTATTACCAGACAGAATATATGTATCCTTATCCTCTTAAACATCTTCCTTTTTAGTTTATTGAGATTTTTAGTTTATGTTTGCCTAACTTTATCCTATCTCCCCTCTATCTTTCCCTCAAGATTTACCTGAAACTGCCATGTCTCCAGCTATCACACAAGACCAAGTCCTAAAACTGCTATCAAAAGTTAAAAAATACTGCATTGATGGATCCTGACAATATCCCTGAATACATGTTCAATAACATGAAGTGTGATTTAGCCACACCCTTACAATACTGTTCAATCTCAGCCTCCATACAGGTTTTGTACCAAGTGAATGGAGAACAGCTACAGTCATTTCTTTGCATAAGGGAAGACCTTCCACAGACCCAGGCAAAACCCATAAGACTGATCAGCCTCATATGAAAAGCCATGGAAAGACCTATCATGGAACTAATCGATCAGGACATAGGGGACCCTCCAAAAAAAGGACCCATCTCAGTTTGAATTAATTGGGGACAGGTCATGCTTACTCAATATGGGGGATCTTTTGAAAATGTCACCAAAGCAATGAATGAAGGCAAAATGGTACATCCCACATAACATGACCTAGACAAAGCTTTTGACACAATTCCCCACTCAGGAATAGTAGGAAAGCTAAATAAACTGTGAATAAACCCTTATGGATTTACAACTGGCTCATAGATAGGATGCAGATAATCAAACTAGGGGAAGTTACCTTCACAAAGAGACCAACTACCATTGGAGAACCCCAGGGTTCTGTACTAGGACCTCTTCTGTTTGACACTTACTTTTCTGAAGTAGAAGCTAATACCAAAGGGTTCTGCCTAAGTTTGCAAACATTGAATTTAATACCTACGTGCAGGAACATTTGTCCCTAATAAATAACTAGTGCCAAAATCATGGACTGAAAACAAAAAGGCATTATTGTATCCTTTGGGAAGTCATCCACCCCAGGGAACTACTACATTGACAATACACCCCCTAAGAGTTGACTCAGTTGTTCAGGATTTGGGAAAGTATGTGGACAGTGACCTAACTTTTGACCAGCACATGTCCATTGTTGTAAAATAGTCCTTCTGTATTGCACAGCTGATAAACAAAAGGATTGTGTCTAGATCTAGGGATGTCATTGTCCCACTTTATCCAGCCCTCATTAGGCCAATCTTTGAATATAATGCCCCCTTTGGAATGTATCTACCCAGATACATGCATCAGCTGAATGACCCCAGAGATACCTTACCAAAAGGATGCAAGGCCTACACAACATCTCCTACATGGACTGATTCAAACGTTGTCATTATACTTGGTATCCTACAGACTGCTAAGACTTGGCTAGTGCTTGTCATACAAGGCATCCTCCAATCCATTACTGATGGATTTACTGCACACTAGCAAGTCAAATGGTATCAAAAATATTCAGTCTAGGGATTGAAACTTTTAGCAACATCAGCTGACCAGTTTAGAGGGACAGCTATATCTCACAGAGGCTACTGCTGCTATGGAAAAGACTCTACATAAAATAAAGTTTATGCCTGTCCATATTCAAGCACAACTTAGATCTATGGATGGGAAACAGAAAATGTATCTCACGACTACCCACAGTACTATTAATAAAAAGAGGACACTCCTAAATCCTTTATCCCATGCATAGGCCCCTTCAAATTATCTGTGATATGATCCCAGTTATTCTCATTGGGGTAATATATAATTATCGACCATGGTATCAGTAAGGCCAATCTATAAGCAAATGAGATAAGTTATTTTGAGTGCAAAAAAGGAAATTGGCTCAGTTTAAAATGGCTCACAAGGGCACCTAGCCTAGCACTTGCCTATGAACCCATGAGAGTTACTATTTTGTCAACTTTGAATATTAAGCCTTGGGCCCAACTTATGTCTTCCCTGAAAAATAAAAATGAAGTTATTTTCCTATTCATGATTTTTCTTCAGGCCACCACTGAATCAAAAGTTGGGAAAATGCTCTAAAATGAAACTCAGAGCATCCATAACCCCATGGCTTCTGGGAGCCTAGCAGACCTCAGATCCCTGCTTAATTGAGTTATTTCTGACACAGTTATTGGTGTGTTGTCTTGGACAGGTAATGTATGCCGAAAGGATACAAGAAAAAGTAAATGTGAATAGTGGAGTTTCTTTCCTTAATCATGATTTTTGATCAAAGTATTATGGTATGCAAAGGTTTAAAAAAATTAAAATACACTACAGAGCACAAGAAAAGCCATGGCTTCTTGAAAAAGCTGAAGAGTAAGGCAAATGTGAGAAAATGATGAAAAACGTACTGTACATGGTGTGGGCTGCCCACAATGGAGGGAGGGATGGGCGCACAGGAGGACGTGTTTGGAGAGGGAGATACAGTAGGCAGTAGAGAGCAACATGGAGCTATTTGTCTTGGGCACCAATCCTCTACATAGGATTGCTGTAATGTATCATCATTGCAGCTAAATGCCAGTCACTGTGCGCATCACTTTGTGATTTGTGTTAAAACAATACAGAACACAAGCCTATCATATTGTAAGAGCATTGCAGCTACAGTTCAGTCCACATCTACTACTCCGAAAACAGCTCTGCAGCATGAAGAAGTAAAAGGTTACTTAGGAGGGGTGGCAGTGATGGAGTGATACTTAGACTGGAAATCTGCAGGGGTCCCCAATTTGATACTTTTTGGAGGCCCCCAAAATGCTAACACTGGCCTTGTTGTGTGATCAGATATAGAAGGTAAGTCTTCAGCATAACTTTGGACAGCTTGCAAGATAAATATATCGGTAGCAGCTAGGTTTATTGTAAAAAAGTAAGGTAATAACCCACCATATGACATAATGCAATTAAGTCCAGACTGTGACCCAGATGACCCATGTTAGTGACATGGTGCAGGAGAGTAGCAGGCTGAGGAGTAGAGGAATGAGTGGCCAGTACCATCTTGATCATCCTGGATAAAGATGCAGGTCTGATTTCAAACTTGAGTGGCACATAAAGGGAACACTAGATGTTCCACTCATGGAAAACAGACCTGCTGAGCAGATCTACCCAGAGATGCATAACCTTACGCTGGGAGAAATGCATGTTTATGAAGTCACTCATGTTTTCCACAGAAGACAGCACATAATGAAGCTCAAGAAAGCTGCTGTGAGTGTGAGAAGTTCCAAGGTTAGGAAAGAAGTCTGCTGCTGAGTTTAGCAGACTGGCCTGCTCACTGCTGTCCATCCCTCACATCACCAGGAATAAAATATGCTGATGTGCTCTCAAGCCAGTAACCAAAATGAGCAGTAAGGCTCTTACCCGGATTAGAAGGTACCCAGTATGTGTGTGTGTGTGTGTGTGTGTGTGTGTGTGTGTGTGTGTGTGTGTGTGTGTGTGTGTGTGTGTGTGTGTGTGTGTGTAAGCTGAGACTAATCCAGGGAAACTATACAAGGTAGGATGGGTTAACATAGGGGCTGAAAGAGATAGAAAAGAATCCAGAGGATAAAATAAGCACTATCAGAATGAATGGTGCATATACTCTAAAAAGGAAGTGATAGAAGCCAGCACCATACTGAGTGTACAGCTATGTGAATGGACTCAAAAGATACTAAAGTTGTCTTCCCATTGTGCAAGGAAATAGTAACAATGTTTCAGGCATAAAGTGTTTAGCTCTTGTGACAAAGCAGAGAAAATGGATTATCCTACTGGTGGAAGAAGCTGGAACTCTTGATGTTTGACTGTCAAAGCTTGAACTCACTTATGATCACAGGTCACCCATTGGAAATCACTGTCACTGAGTTGTGCCAATAGTGATTCCCTTTTGGAAGGAGTTTCCACCTTTTTCGACTAAATGCGACTTCAAAGTTTGTATGTATAAGTTCAGGGAGGCTTGCCTCCACAAAAACACTTACATAGTGTTTTTTGGCAAGATGTTTTCATTGAATGCAGTTTGGGGATTCGAGTCCTTGGTGCATTCACTTTCATCCACTCATAACAAAAACAAGGAAATGGTCATGAAACTGGTTTTAAGAAAGCATTCCATGAGTGTTAGCAAATAGCAAAAGAAATCAAGAGAATGGAGAATGAAGAAAAAATCATGTAACTTGATATGTATAAATCTGAATGGGAATCAGAAAGGGAGTAATGACATGAGTGTACATCATAGTCAGGAGGTCTGATGTAGTGGGAGACAAGTCATGTCAATAATAGCTGAAAAGGGGTATTGTTTATAACAGTCTTAATAATATTTCATTCCGCAGAGATGGTAGCGGCAGTGCCCTGGATCACGTTACAAGGGACAGTGCTAGAATACTGTCTAAAGATGAGGTCAAGGAAACTTGGGACAACTGACAGAAATAAAGTAGCAATTGCAAAGGGGATCGTCATAACAGTTAGGAAGCTCATTAGATCACAAAGTCTTTTCTTGGCATTTTTCATGTTCATATTTTAAAGTAATCTTATTCTCACTAGATTAGTTAGCTCCTTTATGGTGTCTATCTCATTTACAGTTTAATAATATGCAAAGTTATTGAACCTGTAAGCTTTCCTGTTATTTTAATGTATATTAAAAATGGTTATTTTTTAAGTTAGTTAATTACTGAACTTTGTTGATTTGCTAATAGTTCAGCGTTTGAAATTTTTTTGTGTGTGAAATTGTTAAGTGGCATGTTATATGGCAAGTAAATTTAGAAACATTAGGAACTGCATTGCTGTTATGTATATTACATCAATTAACCAGCTATCTCTAACATTATATTGGGCGACTTCAACTACCCAAACATAGACTGGGAGCATTACTCTAGCTCCAACACCCTAGCCCAAAGGTTCCTAGAATTTATAAACTCAAATGCTATGGAACAACTTGTTACCACTCCCACAAGAGAGGAAAACATACTGGACCTGATCATCACCAACATGGGGACTCTATGCTCCAGACCAGAAGTGTATCCCTCACTGGTAAGATCAGACCATAAACTAATCTCACTGGATATTCACATCTCGACCCCACCCCCTGCCCAGAAAACCACAGTGAAAAACTTCTCTAAAGCAAATTTCACACTCCTCAAAACTGAGGTGGAATCCTTCAAAGCCCCCGGGCCTGTGGAAAATACGGCCCAGACCACAGAATCCTTTATAAACGTATTCTATGAACACCTTCAGGAATGCATGGGTCATGCGATCCCAAATAAAACCAAGACCCAATCCTCCAAAGGCAGACGTCCTGTCTGGTGGATCCCAGCCATAAACAAACTATACAATAGAAGGAGGAAGCTACTAAATGATAGAGCAAAATCCCAAAAAGGGAAGGCATCACTGATCAGTATTAGCAAAAAACTATGGGCACTCATAAAATTGTCTAAGGCCAGCTTTGAGAGAAAAATTACACAGGACACTAAGGATAATCACAAGGCTTTCTTTAGTTATGTTAGGAACCTGGGTGGTAATTCCCAGATATACTCAGAATTAGTCCAAAATGACAAAAAACTACACTGAACCCACAGACATTGCCAACATCCTAGCTGACAGGTTCAGCGCAACCCCCCCCTCCCCACCAAAAGGGCAAATATCTATCCCAGCAGAGTGCTGCCCCCCTGACATCTCAGATGCTCAGGTAAGAGCCGCCCTCTCCAAAGCAAAAAACACAGCATCAATCGGACCAGACGGTGTCCCGGGCTGCGTCCTACATGAACTCCAAGAAGAGCTAAACCCAAACATAAAACTACTGTTCAATCTCAGCCTTACTACAGGATATGTGCCCAAAGAGTGGCGTACAGCAGCAGTGGTCCCTCTCCATAAAGGTGGTGCCTCAACGGATCCTGGAAACTATCACCCATAAGCCTGACTAGCTTGGTCTGCAAAGCTATGGAAAGGATCATCATGGACCTCATAAATAAAGATATTGGGGACCTACAGACACTGGATCCTACCCAGTTCGGCTTTGCTAAGGGCAGATCCTGCCTCTTAAACCTGGTTGATTTCTTTGAAACAGTCACCAAGGCCATTGACGAGGGGAAGGTGGTCCACACAGCCTACCTGGACCTCGCAAAAGCCTTTGATACAATACCCCACTCGGGCATTATAGATAAGCTCACCAGCTTAAATATAAACCCCTATGTCACTAGATGGATTGCAAACTGGCTCAAGGACAGAACCCACATAGTTAGAATTGCTGGAGCCATGTCAGACTCCAAACCAGTTACAAGTGGTGTCCTACAAGGCTCAGTCCTGGGACCTCTCTTGTTCGGTATATATTTCTCGGAGGTACAGGCCAACACGGAAGGACTGTGGCTGACCAAGTTCGCAGATGACTGCAAACTGGGCACCATAATCGACTCTCCAGCCGACACAAGCATCCTCCAAAAGGGCCTCATAGAAACAGACAACTGGTGCCAGAGCCATGGCCTCAAGCTAAATGCCAAAAAGTGTATAGTCATACCCTTTGGCAAAAACAAAGTGCCCACAAATTACCACATAGGTGGTAATCCATTAAGTACAGAAGAAGTAATTAGGGACCTGGGGACCCAAGTTGATAGCAATCTCTCATTTGACAACCACATGGCCAAAGTGGTTAGAAAACATTTTATATAGCCCACCTAATCATGAAGGGATTCACATCTAGATCAGGGGAGGTCATCGTGCCTCTTTACTCATCCCTCATCAGGCCCATAATTGAGTACAATGCCCCTTTTGGGATGTACCTTACCAGACACCTGCAGCAACTGGAAAGACCCCAAAAGTACCTCACCAAGAGGATCAAAGGGCTCAAACAGATGCCATATGCTGCCCAGTTAAAGAAACTCCAGCTCTACTCAGTGGCATACCTCCTGTTCAGAGGCGATCTGTGCCTGACGTATAAAGCCATGTCCAACCCGGAATTAATGGACATGCTGCACCTCAGAAAATCCAAATCCCATCGAGCTATGCGCTCGAGAGACTTGAACCTCAGCACTGAAATAAATAGGACATGCTGGAGGGACAGATTCATAACCCAGAGGCTCCCTTCACTCTGGAATAAAATCCCAGTCCAGGTTAGGCAGAGTCCCTCATTGACTCTCTTCAAGAGGAATCTTGATGAGTGGATGGGAGATCATAGGTTTACCCCGAGTATCACTTCTGTGTCACTGTTAGACAGAGGCACAGTATACTAACCTCGAAAAAGGGCATAGCAAAATAAATTTAAAATGGGTGGTGAAAGCCAAACACATTCTGGCTAGGCTTATAAATGCCCTAGGGCAGATAGCCTAGTATGAACCTATGAACCTATGAACCTATGTATTTTAATGTAGGAATTATATTTTGTTTATTAAAGTCCATGCTAGCTTCATCAGTAACAACTTTTCACTGAGAATGCATTATTTTTTATACAGTTGTATCATTACAGTTAACAGAATGATGAGAGTTTATCTTTTATTAAAATACACTTCACAAAAATAATAAGTTTGAGATTATTTCTTTTCAATTTGCTATTCAGAGGTTATATCTCCAGCCTAACATTTTGAGCGGGAGATAGATTCATATGCTTCTGTGGTGTAAATCAAGTATGCTAACCTTTTTACTAAAGGCAATCCAGTATTTTGAATTGTATCTGTTTATAAAAATGTAATCAAACTGAGATATTTCAAAGCATTTAATCTTTTTATTTTTAGGAAGCAGCTGCCTAGGAGTGTTAGATATCTGCTGAGTGCAAATGCCTTTACTTGATTGTTTTGACTGTTATTTTAATGTCTTAAGTTTGACATATGGTATCCATCTTGAATCTTTAAAATGTAATGCATTAAATGTTTTGATTGCTCATGATTTCTAAACATGAAAGTATGTCTACTGTTTTATAAGAATAAATATAACAAAATCAGATGTGCTATGCTCTCTTTAAGCAGTATGGTATGGCAACGACTGAAATGGATCTTACGTACATTATAAAATATCCTGTGTTTGTTTCATTTGAGATGTGAAGAGTGCTGCTGTGAGTGAAAGGATTCATAATGAGGCCAGGATCACTTGAATGTGCTGATTATAGTCTGTGATTTTATTTGCTTATTTGTCTGTTAACTGGGTAAATGGACTTATCCAGAAAGCATCAGTTTCAACTGTGGATAAGACCAAAGCTCCTTTCAAAGTAAGGCACAGTATAGTTAATAAATGCAAATATTAAGAGATGACTGAATGCACTTGTATGTAATAATGAATCTAAGTTAAGACCTTATACACTGTGTATATACTGCTTACAGATATAAAAGTAAGAAATGAAGTGCGTCTGAAACATACAGTTCACTCCTACTTCCTCTTTTTCTCTCTATATGCATGTATATGTATATGTATATGTATATATATATATATATATATATATATATATACGTGTATGTGTGTGTGTGTATAAATATATATATATATATATATATATATATATATATATATATATATATATATAATTCTCATATTCTAAATATATGACATAATGAATGGATAACCTTTCTGTTAAATGTAACTGAAGTGCTACAGTGGCACAAAAATCTAACAAGCAGACAGACAACCTATAACCTTTTTTTGGATTGTTCTGAGAAGGAATGTGTTAATGGCACAATGTTGTTTATCTCTGATACCAGAGCCTTGGATTTCCTCCAGACCATCCTGGAACAAGAACATACTCCTTGCAGACTACTCTTGGGAGAGGAAATATGCAAAGAAATTGAAGTAGGATAAAAGATTGGCTCTGATTTTCTTTGAAGTCATATTAAGTTCATCATCATTTCTGGAGGTGAAGATTATTTTGAATATAAACACTAGCAAAAAGCCTTTCATTTTCACTACATGAATTATATATCTTCAGTTTACCTTCACTGTCTACTCACACAACATAATGCAAGTGGTAAACCAAAGCATCTAACGTCAATTAAAAATATATGATGCCATTATTCGCAATTCTAAGCTAAGTTTGCAAGTCTCTTTTGGGCAGTAGCTGGCAGTTCTTAAAATAGACATCTTCAAGTATCTGAAAATGTAAATCAGCAAAAACAAAGCAACATGGTAGGGGTATCTGTATTTGTATTTCTGATATTTTTCACACATAAGAATTCAATGTATGTATAAAAAATAGAAGAGAAACTTTAAAAAAGAGAGATGGAGGGGGTAGGCACACCTGAAGTATGTTTTCAGTGACTGCAGGTTATCACCATGAAAAGGTTTCAGTTATATTACTATTTTCACTGCCCAGTTATACTATCAGATAATTGGTGCCACATCTTAGGATACAGGTTTCAACTATCTCAAGAGAAACAAATCCTGAAACCTCATGTGATACATTTTTGAAGGACTTAAATACTATTTATTTACCATTATTAACATTTTAAAGCTTAGCACATTTAAATACTTTATGACCTTTATAAAAATGTATAAATACCTTAAAATATGTAATAAGTTTAAAAAACAATGCATTACTTGAAAGAATATACAGAAGTGAGGACTAGATTTTTTTCACACTTATAGATATGTACTATAATTTGTTTTTAAACTATATTGTACTAGAAGGCAAACTAGAAATTTTATTTTTAACTTTAAGAATGTATTCTTTCATTTGACCTCATTCTTTGGAATTAGATTTTCTTTATCAAATGACTTAGATTTTAACTACATTGTTTACTTTTTGACTTATAAGATTGTTTTAGCATGTTTATTTAAGTGTATGTCGTTCTCCAGTTGCAATTGAAATAATGAGCTGTATTTTTGTATTAATTATTTGTTAATGTTTTATTATTCTTTTTGAAAATATTCAGTAACAAAATACATTCCTGTTATTTTTATAACATTTTGTACAGACTGGCATTGCTGTAATAGTACCGGATAATGAGTTTCAGAATGTGAGAAATCAGCTTGAAACAATCAACAGCTGCTGATTATACTACATAAATGAAAATAGTCATCATAAATCAATCTTTGCTTTTTTTAATGGCAGCACATTCTCACAAATCAGCTGTACATAATATTCCCTTCGCCAAACACAGAACACATCCCAAATAAATAAATGAATATGCAAATTTAGAATGTATCCCTTATAAGGAAGAAGAGAAAAACATTAAATGAGGGTCCATTATTACACTTAAACCCAGTTAGAAAGAAAACAGCACAACTAAATATGTTTTCTGTGACTATCATCCTTTCCCTATATGCATAAATGCAATAAAAGATTAAACAGTGCTAATAGTATCATTTACTGCTGTTTCTTTGTAGTTGAAATACTTCCCTATTAACACTTTATTTTCAAAAGGGAAACGTTCCTGTTTTCTTTGATACATATAATTATGTCATAATTTGTTATGTCATAATTTCTCAGGCATCTTCCTTGCTCCTTATGTACAAATTTTTAAAACTATACATATTTGTTTTTCAGATTCTAGGAAAAATGGGTCTGTATCACTTCAGCAAATACTTACTTTGCAGAATTGCTATTCATCAAACTCACATTGTCAAAACCTCACTTCATCAAACAGCCATTTCATCGAACTTTTGCACAGGGAAAAGCAACAGCCAGCCAACCTAGTGCCTCTCTCTAAATTCTAAAAACTTAAAGCCCACTCAAGTGGGGGCTTAACCACCCACACCTCCCAACTAAATATACCAACTCCAAGATCGCAGTACAGTGGAAAAAGGGCAAATTCCCAATGATGGCCAACCATTGTTTCTCCTTGTGAAAAAGTTCAATGAAACAGTCATTCGATGAAGAGAAGTTTTGACAATGTGGGTTCAACAAATAGCGAGTCAACAAAGTAAGTATTTGCTTAAATGACGCAGACCCATGAAGAACATAGACTGCAAATGTATAATTTTGCAACATTTGATCTAATTTATGGTGCTTTTTATACTCATGTCACCTCAAGAATAAAAAAGTACAATTGTGAAACAACTTACAAAAACAGTAAAAGTCTGATTAGGTTCACTTTTGTGATCATAACCTGTGAGACTTCAGACATACATGAGGTTTGATATCTGGCCAGACGTCTATTGCTCTGCCATATCTCTTTGGCCAGGCTGGCTCCTCCTTCCTAGGGACATCACCATGTTCCCATGTATAAAGGGAAGTGTCAACCTATGCCATCTTTGATTCTCTCTTGCACAAGGAATCACAGGTAAGGCTGTCCCTAGGTTGTACTCCACAGAGGTCCCAAGGCTTCCAGAAAATGTTAATAAATAATACCACATAGGAGAAGGAACAGCAGACCTCAGAAGGAAAATTCTTTAATGGATCTTAGAGCCTCGGCTAACAGACCTTCAAGAGATTAAACATTACATTCACAATAGTACTTCAGATTTATTGATGATTTGATTTTTGTGTATGAAGGGGGAAGAGTCCCTGGTCTCTGGATTTTTGCAGACTTACAAAATAATGGGTTTGACCTGGGATTTGATGGGCTGCAGGTGGACAAAAAAGTTACCTTCTTGGATATAGAGTTGGAAGGAATTATAGGATAGAATGTACAAACTAGAGTACATAGAAAGTTTCCTGATGTTAATTGTGATGCCCGTGCTCTGGCCCAGCAATCAAGGAGCCTCAATCCTCACCACTAACACCAGTGCGGGGTGTCTCATATAGGAGG
Organism: Protopterus annectens; assembly: GCF_019279795.1. Classification (NCBI taxonomy): domain Eukaryota; kingdom Metazoa; phylum Chordata; order Ceratodontiformes; family Protopteridae; genus Protopterus; species Protopterus annectens. The sequence continues at coordinate 1,249,151,322 of NC_056725.1, forward strand.
AAAGGATAACAAATACACACAGTAAAGTGCAATTTCCCTTAAGAGCACACAGAGATCACAGTCAGTCCAGGGCGGGTCACTCCTTTGCTCTCCAGGTCCCCAATAAGACTCCCCACTGGCACAGCTATAGGGTCCAGGTCTCAGCCTAGTGAGCAAGCTAAAACTTCCAGCACCCTCTCTGTCCAACAACCAGTGCTTCCTGTCCCTGCCCAAGTAGCTAACACACACACACACACACACACACACACACACACACACACACTCACACACTCACACTCCTGGGGAAGGCTGGCACAGGTTTTCCAGTTGTGCCCCTTTTTCCCAGACTATATGGTAGTACCAGCTGCCACCACCCACTAATATTTATCAGCTACTCAAAGGCCCTTAAAAAGGTGCCCACTTATAACTGTGCAATATTATTATCCAATTCGTAAGTGTGACTAAACAGTCAAGGCTTATTAGAGTGACTTGGTACAGGATCACTATATACATGCAATGTACTCTAGAGCTTAAATTATCTCTACATAAAACAGCCACAGTTAAAAAGGTTTAAAAATATTTAATAATAAATAATTAAAAACACAAGACAATACTTTTTACTACACAGTGCTAGTCAAGAGTTCAGAGATCACAGAGAAATACTTAAAATAATTCAGTAGTACAGTTCTGACATCACAGAAAAACACTTAGTCTAATCTTTCTAGTTTCTAGCTATTTCTAAGAGAAAACACAAGTCTAAGATAAACTTACATATAGAGCAAAGGCAGAGTGCTGATGAGTTGGATGGTCAAGAAAAAAATGCTTAATGCTCTCTGATTCTCTCTGTTTTTAAAATCACATTCCTTATTGACATTATATCATTCTTCACACTTCCCTGGGTTCCCAGGCTAACAGAAACTACATTTACATTCTTAACATCTCCTTTTGTTATCTTGCAGCTGGTCAGGAAGCAGAGCAATAAAAATAAATTTGCATGTTTAAATCTAGCAATTTAAGTCTTGGTTAAAACAATAGAAATAATGTCTTCATTTAAATATTTTGGCACCATGTTTAGATCAAAGGGTCACAACATGCTTTACTTGGTCAGCTTTCTGCCAGCAGAGTGCACTGCTATTACATTTTTTCCAGTTCTACATGTAACACTGTTTTTACCATTTAAGACAACAAGCCTGTGGCTTACATTAGTATTTACAGATGACAGAATTATCTTTAGAATTCTATTTGGCTAGGCTGGCAGCCTTCATCTATCTTCACCCAATCTTTACATTAATCATATCTTAAATGGTAAGAGTTGCCATCCCAAACATCTTATTGTGTCTTTACCTTATGGTAAATTCTTAAGAATATATAAAGTAGTAATGAATCTATTCTGTGGAAAGATTTAAAACTAATCTGTGCCCAATTTTTGAGTAAAGGATATGAACAAGGAATTTTAGAGAAAGCTTTAGAGAGGTTAGTTAAGCAGATTCAACATCAAGGGGTAAATATATATGAGATACAACAGCATAGAAGAATAAATAGGTATCAGAATAGGATTAAGAACAAAGGGTAGGTTTATTTTATTACTACATTCAATGTGAAGACTGAGAATGTATTTGATGTAGTCAAATATTATTGGGAATATTTACTTAAAGATCATAAGCTGAAGGCTGTATTGCCATGCATGCCCTCATTATCCTTGAAAAGAGGGAGAAGTATAAAAGACATACTAGTGCATAGTCATTGTGAATACCCTAAGGAAGATCTGTATATTAACAGTGAAATAGTAGGTATGAGACCATGTGGTAGATGTTCTGTCATCATGTTGTACCATACTTTGATAAAATAAATGGGGTAATATTTACCCCTAGACTGAATGTTAGCTGTAACACCAAAGGGGTAGTATATGCATTGAAGTGCTCCTGCAACTTGTTCTATATAGGTGAAACAAAAAAGTTGTTTAGAGCAAGGTTGCAGGAGTACTTAAGAGATATAAAAAATAAGAAAGTAGAGAGCCCAATAGCACAACATTATATGTCATGTCATAATGGAAATAGTGGTAGTTTAAGGGCCACAGTATTAGAAGCTGTGCAAGGATGGGATGATATAGAAATTAAAAAATACTTCTATACAAGGAAACGGTTTGTATACTAAAGTTTGAAACATTGTCACCTAATGGGTTAAATATTGAGTGTAATTGGAGGGTGTTCCTCTAATTAGTTTTAATGAGATAGGTGTTGGTTTGGGTCTTATATAAGTACTATTGTGAATGTAACTTTATGTAAGTACTATTGTGAATGTAATGTTTTATCTCTTGAAGGCTTGTTAGTCGAGGCGCTAAGATCCATTAAAGAATTTTCCTTCTGAGGTCTGCTGGTCCTTCTCCTTTGTGGTATTATTTATTTTAGCTGCTGTTCTGTTGTATACACTTCCAGAAAATGTTCTCTATGCCTGCCATCCCCTGACTGATCAAGATCTTACAAAGAAACATGGTTCTCCAGATGAATTGTGACTAGAAGAACCCAAGTGATAGGTATGGTGAAGGAAGGAAGAAAGGTGGACTGGTATCCACTCCAGCTCTTGGATGCCTGGGGTTTAATAATAGGGGATGAAGGAAAGGAAACTATTACTGTAGCAGTGCTCCTACTGGAACTTGTGGTACTCTGTTTTTCTTGTAGATCACTGTTGCAGTCATAATCTTTAGGAAAATTCCCAAAACTCACATTTTTGGAAGGTGGCTGCTTTTCAGTTCCACATTACAGGAGGCCCGGCAGAGCAGTAGGGACAAAGCCTGTTCTGTCTTAAGTAAAATGCTCAACCTGTAGTGCTTAGAAAATGTGTGTAAAGTGGATATTTTGAGTTTAGCCATGGGTTTTTAGCCCGCTATGAAAAGCACTAGTAGTCACTATGGCTGTAATAGAATGTGGCAGAACATGAACTGTTAGAATCTTTCCATGGGCAGAGCAGCAGAAGGTAATATAGTGAGATAGCAATCTCAGTGTAATCTGTTTTGAACCCGGGTACCCTTCTTTAATGGCAGCAAACTAAACAAAAAGCAAATCAATTTTCTTATATCCTTGTGCAGGTAATACTGCAATTGTCTGTGAACATCCAAAAGCTGTAAGATAATTTTCATATTATTTGGTGAATGAGGAAAAATGGCAAGTAAACATATTGCTTTAATGGTAGCTCTGTAACAACCTTAAGTACAAATAACGAGTTAGTACATAAGCTGGCACTGTCACAGAGAAGGGTTTTTACACTTAAAGGCATCAAGTTCAGAAATTCTTCTGACAGAGGTAATTCCTACCAGGAGTCATTTTCAATGTTATTAATTTAAAGAGGGCATTTGCAGCTGGATTAAAGGGTGCATGCTTGAGTTATTTTATCCACCAAAAACTTAAATCCCCACAGTATTGTCCCTGTTCTCCTAGAAAGGGTGCATTGCAGAACCCCTTGAAGATTTCCCTAATAAGTAGCAAGGAGTTTAATATACAAGTGTTGCGTAGGCAGGCTGAAAAAGCAGACAACCATAACTTCTCTGAGGTATAAGATATTCCTGCTGCGAAAAGCTCAGACAAGTATTGTAGAATCAGTATCACACCTGCTAAACTGGGGTCCAGATTCTGTCCTTGGTAACAGAAGGAGAAGCTTTTCTATTTGGCTTCTGGTATTATGTCTTCTAGATTTCATCATAACTTTTAGTGTGTCCCCTGAGAATAGGTGCATAAAGGGTAACAGTGTTAAATACTGTACCTTGTCAATCAATTTGATGATGTGCAGGTTTGGTCAAGAAGTTCAGATTATGTGAGAACTATTGCTTTCTGCACTGTCACCTGCATCAGGATGGTGAACCAATGTTGCTTTAGCCAAAAACATAATATCAGCGTCATTTTTTACTTTTTCTCTCTGATTTTCTGAATCACCATGGGGAAAGGGGAGTTTGGAAGATAGACATACAGAAACAGACCCATTCAATCAAAGGCAAAAGCATCCAGTGTACAAATGGTATTACATGTGCTGTGGAGCCCATTTATCTAGATTGTTACTTAGGAAAGCAAAAATGTCTATTCTGTCACACACACACACACACACACACACACACACACACACACACACACACACACACACACCCTGCAAGTGAGGTCCAGACAGGTGCTTAAGTCTAATATCCAGCTATGTTGATCTGCATTTCCTCTTTTCAACTGTAAAGCAGGGCACAGCGCTGGAATGGGATACAATCTCCCAGTAGTCCATGGCCAGCCTGCAGAGAGGACAAGAGAGCATTCCGCCTGTTAGTTTGTGCATCACATCACTCTAGTGTCTAATATTAGGTGCACAGTCCCTTGAAAACTCTGAGTGCCAGGATCACTCACATAATTTTCTTGATGGTGATGTATCTGTTGATGCCATAGCTCTGTCCGGTATGCTACACCCTGAAGCTTGCTGAGGGGCTTCCTAGACTGAATGCAAGGCATCAATGGGGAATATTAGAGCTTCACTTACCTGCTTGAAAGGAACACCCAGTTTATCTTTACCTGTTGATTCGACAATGCCATCTAATGGTTTACACAAATGAGCAATGGAATGGCCACCAACAAGGACTGATTCTTTGAAATATCTTGAAAGAACTTTGTCCATTGTTCTGGGGAGAAATGACCTCTATCTGACTGTGTTGAACACTGTATCCAAGAAAATTAATGTTGTTGCAGGTTCTAGGCTGGAGCTGGGCAGGTTAAGACAGAAACCCAGATGCTGGGATGAGGTCAAGGTGCTAGCTAATGCCCCCTTAGTCCTACTAAGACAAGGCCTGTATGAGGTAGTCATCAATATAGAGGTAAATGTGCATGCCCTTCATTCTAGTTTGTGTTATAAATGGAATGAAACATTTTGTAAATATCTTGGGTGCAAAAAGCAATCTAAATGGTAAATATGTAACTTGGTAGTGGAATCGCCACCTTTGAATATGAGAAAGTGTCTGCTGTCACTGTCTTTGGCAATAGGCAGGCATCCCTTAAGTCCAAGGTAACTGTCAGGACATGGGAGAATAGAGGGATAGCAAAGTAAGCACTTTTAACATGTAGAAATTTGAAAAAGCTGGACATTTTGAGACCAGGTCCCCACAGCCAAGCCTTTCTTGGTACCATGAAAAGTCTGGAATAGAACCCATGGCCTCTTCCAGCTTTGGGTCTCTTTCTATTACAGAAGACATGTGTGCAGTAGAGGCTACACAAGATATGTTTGGTCTTTGGGTACTGGAGGCATTCCCTGAAATTGTGAATCCTACAGGAAATGCAACCTGTATCCTTGAGATACAATTTGCAGTAGCCAGGTCTATATCATATGAGTGAATCGCACAAATTGCGAATGCTCATAATATTGAACGTACCGGACCTCAAAGTGCTTTTTCTGAGATCGCGGTACAGTGAAGAATGGGATATTTGCCCTTTCCTCACTGTAGTGTGATCTCGGAGTTGGAATATATATTTAGCAAGGGGTGTTGGGGGGGGGCGCAGCCCCCCACAATAGGAAGTTCGAGGTCCGGTACATTCAATATTATGAGCTTTCACAATTTGTACGATTCGCTCATATGATATAGACACGCAGTAGCCATTTGACTTATGTTACCCTTTCCCAATGTTTCCAAATTAAGCCAAATAGGTTCTGAGGGGTGTGTATGGGCTGGGGAGGTGTTTTGGTTAAGAGCAGGGGGGGGGGGGCAAGAAAAGAAACATAGTCACCTATCTGTGCCTTCGCGCTGAAGGCCTCTAGGTTTCACTTTGAGGTTTCCTTGTCACTTTCTCTTCGAAAAGGCCTTTGTCCTTTTTCTTGTTTCTCTTTAGTCTAGCAATAATAGAGGAGCCAGTTTTGGGAGGGCTAATTCATACTTGGATATAAATGGATGGACTGTTTAACTCTATCAAAATACCAGTATTTCCATTTTTTTTTAAATATTTCCTGAGAAGGTGGTTCAAAGAGCATTTCCATGTCCAGGTGCATTGACGAACTGCACTTTGACATTTGCTGGGATGGTTTTCATCCTCTGTCACTCATGTCAACTAACTGCCACCCCAGCAGCCGTAACCCTAGATGCTGCATCTATAGCATTTAATGGCATGTCTGCCGTCCTGCATGGTGATCTGGGGACATTTGGTAAGTGCTCCCTTCTAGGTTGTGTCAGAAACTTCCCAAAACATATCCACCAACTGCTGAAGGAATTCACATGGATATTTAATGGCACCTTATTAAAATATCAGCACTCAAAATGCCAAGTGCTGACAAGCTGAAAAAAAAGACCGAAAAACCAGAGAAGAGTGGATCTCAAAAATCGCTCTTCTTCTTAAAACCTCTTTTTGCATTTTTGCAGAGGGGGCAATACAGCCTTAACCCCCCCCCATGTGGGGGGCAATACAGCCTTAACCCCCCCCCATGCGGGGGGCAATCCACCCCCCTCCCAAATTTATATATACCAACATTGAGATTGTCCTACCTTGGAGAAAATTAATTGTTACGAGAAATGGCATCTTAGA
>NC_056725.1:1249162830-1249420330 GCF_019279795.1 Protopterus annectens
CCTCCTCTGCCAACTCTAGTCTGTCTACTCCTATGATCTGTCTACATGCTGCCATGTTGTGTAGCATTGTACAGACAAACAGGTCTCCAAAGCATACTGCAGTGCTCCACTCCAGATGAATCTAAGGAAAGGAAGCAGGCCTTCAACAGTCTAATCACATGGTTGATGATGTTGCAAGTCTATGACATCTCAGCCATGCTGTGTAGGTTATGTATCATAGGTTCATATGTTTATAGCTGGTTACTAGGCTATCAGCCCAAGAGCCATTTTGATCCTGGACAAGCTTACCCTAAATTTACTACAATACTTCTGACGTGTCAACACCCAAGGAATTTTACAGGCATTATACAGGCTTGTACACATCAAGCATTCATAGGCTGCCCCTGTTCATTAGAGACATAGTTGCCAAACCAGGGATAAATTTATGATTTCAAGTCCATTGGTCTAAGCTATGTTTGAATAATGTTTGGGATGAACTTTGCTTCATGTGGATGGGAAGCCTATTCCAGAGAGGGGGTTAATCTTTGAGAGACATACTTGCCCCTCCAAAATGTCCTGTTTATGTTACAGACAAGGTTTATATACTTAGAATGGAATTTCTCATTTTATTTATTTTTTATTTTGAGGATGTGCAACAAATCCATCAGTGTGGGATCAGAACATGCCTTCTAGGCAAGGCATAGATCGCTGCACATCAGTGTATAGCAGATTGAGTACAGTGATAGGGCTTTGAGGTGGTCCACATAATTCTTGTTGATTACTTCCTATATTCTTTTTGTGAGGAATCTCTGTGGTCTTGCAAGCATTGCAAGTGCCTGAGAAGTGTATTGTACTCAATGACTGATCTGATGAGCACCGAGTATAGTGAAAAAAGGACTTACTTGGACATAGATACTATGCCTTTAATCATAAGTTGCGTAATGAAGAATCATTTTCTAACCACCGTAGACACATGGCAGAGACTAGTCAGGTTTCTGTTAACATGCATTCCCAGATCCCTGACCACTGGGTCTATATTTAAAGTATTATCAATGTGGTAATTTCCAAGGGTGGCCATGTTTCCAAAGGATGATTTTTTTCCCATTGAGTTTTAGTCCATAGATCTGGCACTAGTTGTTTGCCTGCATCAGGCCCCCTTGAAAGGTATTTGTGTCTTTAGAGGATTCAATGATGGTGCCTAGTTTGTAGACACCTGCAAACTTTGTCAGCCAGAGACCCATGGTTCTTTGCTTTGTCTTCAGACAATTAGATGCCAAAAAGGAGAGACTACAGCACCAATCCACGTGGGACACCACTAGTGAATAGCCTCTTTGTGGAGGTGAATTCTCCTTTGATTAACCCATAAGTTGGTTGTTCAGATTGATGAGGGAGTTTTTACCTTGCTGGGCAATGCCTTTCCTGTATTCGGACATGATTTTCTTTCACTTGTTATACATCCTATTTACAGTGGGATTCCACCAATGTGTCTACTTTTAGAAGGCTGTTCTATGTTTATTTTGGGTAGGTACAGCTGTCTCTATACAACTAATTACTTGACTATACAGGGTTTCTATGAACCTTTGTGCAGAGATAGCTAAGTTCTCAGGGTTTGGGGGATTGCAGCTTTGCTAGACTGTCATTTAGTAGGAGGAAGTTAACACTGGAATATTTTGAAAAGTTCTGGGGTTAGCTGAGGTTTCAAGGCTTAACATTTTATAGTCCAACCTGACCAATGAGGAGCTTGCACCTGGGGAAGTGCATCATTCCCCCATATTTGTGAGGATCAGGTCAAGGATACTTGTACCCTTGATTGGCATACAGACTAGCTGTTCCAGGGTGTTTGTGTTAAGAAAGTCCAGGAATCTCTAGGCCTGCATGTTTGAGGTCATGCATGATTGCTAGTTAATGCTGGAGTAGTTAAAATTGTCCATGAATATTAAGTTGGGTTTAATGGGGAGTGTCTCCAGTTTATTCAAGTACATGGTATGGGCATTCTGGATCATGGCTGGAGACCTTTAGCTTATAAGGATATGTTAGAGGACTTTACATATAGTAAGTTGTATGTGGAAAAACTTAAAAGTGTCATATTTCATCATTGTTTTGAGCCATGACTTCAGGACATATCCAGCATCACCAATAAGATGACCTTGTGGGAAATGACCACACACAAATTGTAGGACTAGGTTAGATGTGTGCCAGATATGGGGATCATGGAAGCTGCAAGGATAGCAAACAGACACATAGTAAGTAATTGGAAATAATAACCTAGGCACTGCGCACCACTTGACAGGTGTAGGAGTAGAAACCTTTCCAACTTATATAGTGATGATCATGTGGACCATGAAGGACATTGACAGTGATGTGGATGCAGTCAATAGCTTCTAGAACCTCAGGTAAATAGGCTTAGTCATAGAATGCTCACATAGTGGTATTTCTGCCCTCTACAGTCTGTTAAGAATTGCATATGTTTCTCTATATGAGGCAACAGCAGATGAAGTAACTGATCTTGTATTCATGATGCAGTTGCATGTGAAATACCCAGTGTAAACCCTGATGGCTGCTGCAAGGATGGCCATTGCAACATATACCTAAATGTCTATGTGGACTGTATTCTATGTGCCTCATGAGGTTTCATGTGAAGATGGTACATGTCTACAATTTCCTGTACGGTATCTCTGATCATATGATAACATTCAACTATGCCCCGGTCATGAAGGTTATGGTAGGTTAGGCACATCTGTCTGTCGGTAGTGCAGAGGCTAATGAGGTTTTCTACCACAAACATTGGGTGTAAGTACAGTAATAGCTGTGCAGCTAATGCAGATGTTACTCCTAGCATCTTAATGCTGAGTCAGTATCTCTCTCTCTCTCTCTCTCTCTCTAACTCTCCGATAAGCAAGAAATAATGGTGCACAGGCTGACAACCCAAAAGCATCTAGGTGCTCTACTTTTATACATTTGTGAATCACACTGTCATGTTGTTTACCTTCATTTGCATTCATTGTTGCTCTCATTTCCATAATGTCATCTATTTGCATGTTATTATATGGTCATTTGTATATGATGCAAACCATCTTATTTTCCCAGGTAGCACAATCGCACTACATATGTTTCCGAATCATCCCCATCCTGCGTGATGCCACTCGCCATGCTGTTTCACGGAAATTAGTGGGCTAATTGTTTCTGAATCCTGGCCATTATCTCAAAATTATACACTGTTTGAGGTATAAAAGATAGATTTTGTTAGAAATGGGATATTTTTTTTCTGATATGGTAAAGATACATACATGCAATACATTAAAAGTTTTTTAAACTACTGGAGAACTAGAATGAAAAGCTTGAAGTGTAAAACTTGTAAAGCCAAAGGAATTTTGGAAGGGCTAATAATAATGTATATATAATATCCAGAACTATAATAGTATAACAGTGTTAATTTTAAATGCATGTTACTGAAATAATTTGAACTACTTAGAAAGATGTGCATCAAATATATAAATTTATTGTTGGCCTAATAAAGGTGATTTTTCAGAAAGAAAAAAAAAATGAGCAGAATAGCAGCACCTAGTCATGATGTGTTTTCTATTCAGCAATAATTGCTCACCCTTTGACGACTTGTTTCACATTGGATAATGACTATAAATGGAATCGTGTTTGTTTCTGTGGAGCTGTTTCACTAAAACAGTGTGTCCCTTCAGTAAGTTCTTCTTCCATCCTCCTGGTGCTTGCATAAGGTTTCATATTGTAATTTTGTTCATGGTCCTTCTGTATGATTATCATGTCTACATCCTGGTTGTGTAATTGATCAGCATTTTCTGAAGCACAAGGAATATTGCTATTGAAATGTTACTTGGACATAACACTTGCTGATCTTCCTTTTCTAGGATAAGGTGAACCCAAGTAAGCTGCTGGCATTGTAAAGACTTGTTATAAAATAATTCCTGGATTTCAGCAAACTGATACGAAACCAACTGGAAGCCAGCAAAGAAAAAAATCCAGGCGAGGATCCAAACACAGCTCACGTATTTTATTGTACAAATAACCAGCAGTTGTTAAGCGCTTTCATCCAAATACATATGGACTTCATCAGAATAGCATTACTATGCCCTCACATTCATTATATACATAAATTTCCCGCCTAAAACCCCAATTATTCCATCAAAAGTTCAATTAAAAGATATATTGGTTAAAAACACTGAATAGAAGTACTTTATAATACACATCTTATTTTTGATAAAACAAATTGCCATAAAGTTAAAAAACTTCATATATATTCTGGTCATGTCCATATCATATGTAATTAATTATCCATATATAAATACCATAATGAAATAGAAATTGTAAACAATGTTAGCTTGTGCTGAATGCAACAGTACAAATATAAAATACAATATCTTATGTATATAATTGCACTAACTAGTGAACTAATATAGTGTCATACACCACCCATTCTTATAACCAGATTTGATAAATATCAAAGATGAGAAATAATAAATAATAATAAAATTAGTAGGAATACATGTATTGCACCACCTTCAGTTATATCCTATATCAGTGTGTGTTTACTGGTATAAATATAAAGTTGTAAAATATCTTATAAACCTTAAGTTATAAGTCCTAAATTATACCATAATGTTTATCTAATCTCTTAACAAAGGTTTTGTGGGGATCACTTCATTGAGTCCTGGTGGCACTCCAGCATTTAATCTAATCTGCCACCTCACCTCTGTCACTCACTAATGCCTTTATATTACCCCCTCGTGGGTTTGGTCTCACTATTTCCAATATGGCAAACTTGAACCCTGTGCAACTTGTGTTATTCATAAGGTGTCTTGATAGAGCATTATTTGTGTCTGATTTTTTAATACAGTATAAATGGTCATATATTCTGTTTTTCAAATGTCTATCAGTTTTCCCTACATAATAATTCATACATGTATTACACAGGGCTAAATATATAACATGTTGGCTCGAACAGTTGCCATTACTGAACCTAATTTTACTTTTAACATTATTACAAAGGGAAATTGATACCTCCTCGAAAATAAAGCTACAGTAATTGCAGTTACCACATTTTCTGGTACCTGTCTTTTTATAATTAATACTATTATTAGAATTATACTTTAACTCTATAATTCTCTTAATATTATTTCCTGTTTTGTACACATAACAAGGATGAGTTGGTATTTTATCTTTTATACTGCTGTCACTTGTTAAAATATTCCAGTTTGAATTTATTATGCCTTTTATTTCATTACTATATGCTCTATATTTCAAAATACATGCTTTTTGATGTCTCTTATCTATATTTCCCACTTTATTACTGTTTCCATTTGTCCTTTGCATTCCTTTATTGCTTTCAAGTCCTATACCAAGTAGAGGGGGATATTTCTGGCCCCATTCTTTTGCCACATATGTTGTAATATCTGTTATCATATCTATAGGATATCCCTTTTCTTTAAAGGCTTGGCTAATAAAGTTTAGTTCAGATAGCAATCCTTCCTTTGTAGTTGTCATTCTCGCTGCTCTTATACACTGCCCTTTTATTATTCCCCTTTTGGTACTATATGAGTGGGCGCTGTCATAGTGTAGATATCCATTACTATATGTGTCTTTCCTATATATTTTTGACTGAAATGATGTACCATCATTAAAAATATAAGTATCTAAATAATTAATCCCCTCTTTGTCCACTTTATATGTGAATCTTAGATACTCTGTAGTCTGATTTATGAACCTCATAAACTTTGACAGTTCATCCTTGCTTCCATTCCATAGGATGAATATGTCGTCCAAATAACGGACGTATGTTTTAATACATTTCATCCAAATGGAATTAAGTATGAATTCCTCTTCCCAGTCTAGTAGTACTAGGTTTGCGTATATGGGAGCACAAGATGCTCCTATAGCCACTCCTGTTACTTGCCTAAAATATTTGCCTTCATAGTAGATGTAATTAAAATCCAAAACTAAGTCCATGAAGGCTGCAAGTAGGGAGATCTCATCAGTAGGAAGTCCACTATGTTTGTATAGACTACTCATAAATCTTTCTAAGCCATCGTTTTTAGGGATACATGAAAACAAATCTTGGATGTCTATAGTGACAAACATCAGTTCTGAATGCCATAATTCGTGTGTAAACAGTCCCAAAAATTCCCAAGAGTCTTTGATTATGTGTTTAATAGAACTATACATGTGTTTGAGTTTATAGTCTATATATTTCCCAAAAGGGAATACCTTACTATCACTTCCCGATATTATGGGTCTGAATGGGGGGTCCAATAAATTTTTATGAATCTTGGGAATCCCTTTGATTGTTGCCAATATAGGAAAATTCACCTTTAGGTATTTATATAATTCCTCATCTATTCTGTTGTCAAGTAAAAATTCTTCTAGATATGAGTCAATTCTTCTATATGCAATATTTACTTGATTTAGTGATGATTCCTCATAGTAGGCTGTGTTGTTAAGTATTTCAAATATCTTAGTATTATATTTGGCCTTGTCATATAATACTATCCCTCTCCCCTTATCTGCTGTCATTATTCTAATATTATTGTCACTGAGTTTTTCTACTGCTAGTGCAGCCTGTTTACTGGCTGCTCTATGCTTGGTATTATATTTGTTTTTATTATATAAAGTGTATATTTCTTTGTTAATAACATTCTCAAAAGAAAGTAAAGTTTTAGCTAAAGGGGGGGTAAAGGTGCTCTTCTTTTTTAATTCTCCTCTAGATCTATATTCTATATCATTTTGGAAGAATATCCCAAGATTTAGTTTCCTAAGAAACAGTTTAGTCTCAACTAGTGTATCTATGAGGTCCATTGACTTGTCTGGAATATATTTCATTCCTTTAGTCAGGACATATAACAATTCAGGTTCAACACTATGGACCGTATAATTATATATTTTGACATCCCCACTAACTTGTTGTATATTGAGGGTTGTTGGATCATCTGTCTGCTCTTCTATAGATCTCACGTCTACATTACCCTCACTGTAAACTACGTCATTCCCTAATCCTACTAATTCCTGTATCTGTTCCACCGAGATTGGCCCTTCCCCTAATGTTTCAACGTTGGCCAATTTTCTAAGTCCCCACTCTCCCATAAAAAATCTTCTTCATATGTATTTGGTTTAGGGAAATATTGTCTCTCTCTGACTGTAGTTTTCTTGTTAGATCTATCATTTCTAATATTCCATCTATAGGCTTTCCCTTGTTTGTACTGAAGTATGTCCCTCTGTAGCTTCTTATTTTTACGTTCAAAAACTTTTTTACAGTTTTTATCAGCATATTCATATTGTTTACTATAAAGTGCTTCCCACTGTGGAAATAACAAATCCTTTGTTATATTATTGCTCATTTCTTCAGCCTCACACAGAAATCTGCTCAATTTAGTGTCATTATTGGTTATTATAAATTTCATGAACCTCTTTCCAAACTCATCAAACATGTTATTACAAGCTTTAACATTCTCTTCATTCATTTCAATACCTATAGGTTCTTTAAAAAACCGTAAGCCCATAGGTATCACATTACTTTCAATACATTTGCGAAGATACATGTTTTCTAATTGCAAAGATTTAATCTTATTTAGTTTGTCGCCAAAAGAATGAATCATATGTTTAAGCGATGCAGGTTTATCATCTTCTTCCCTGCATAATATTGCCACATCGTTTTTTACATTAAATTCAAAAGGCATATGTAAAATTCTGTCACTATTAAAGTTATCATTGTTTCCCCTAGGGGAAGATTGGTAGACAGTACCTTTTTGCTTATGACTGGTGTTTGTTTTAGATTTCTCAGTTGTAGCGTATGTCCGTAATGGCGGTAAGCGTTTAGGCTTTGCCCCTGATATCAAATATATGTCCTCATCTTTGTTTGCAGTTGTTGCAGAAAAATTGAAAACACTCTCCGGTTTTCTCAGTGATTGAATTTCACCTTTCCTCGGCGTGCAGTCTAACGAGAGCGGTAGAGATAACCTCCTCTGCCCATTCGGGATGTCTTCGTCGCTGCCATTGCCCATAGAGGAACGAGATGACGTATGAACGTTGTTGACGTTGGTTATGTTTTTAGCATTTAAAGAGGTAGTAGGCGGTGTTAATAACTCGATCAAACGTGAAAGTTCACCTTTTACAATGGCAAGTTCAGAGTGGATTTTGTCCACCTCTTCTCTGGTAATAGAATTGCCATACCCTGAGAGCTCATGTATTGAATCCATGAGAGACAACTTATTATAAAATAATTCCTGGATTTCAGCAAACTGATACGAAACCAACTAGAAGCCAGCAAAGAAAAAAATCCAGGCGAGGATCCAAACACAGCTCACGTATTTTATTGTACAAATAACCAGCAGTTGTTAAGCGCTTTCATCCAAATACATATGGACTTCATCAGAACAGCATTACTATGCCCTCACATTCATTATATACATAAATTTCCCGCCTAAAACCCCAATTATTCCATCAAAAGTTCAATTAAAAGATATATTTAAAAACACTGAATAGAAGTACTTTATAATACACATCTTATTTTTGATAAAACAAATTGCCATAAAGTTAAAAAACTTCATATATATTCTGGCCATGTCCATATCATATGTAATTAATTATCCATATATAAATACCATAATGAAATAGAAATTGTAAACAATGTTAGCTTGTGCTGAATGCAACAGTACAAATATAAAATACAATATCTTATGTATATAATTGTACTAACTAGTGAACTAATATAGTGTAAAGACTTGCTGCTTCAAGAAAATCCACTTTATTTTGATCACTTAGATGTTTTCTTATATTGTATCCTTGTTTTTTTATTCCAGGATTTTCAAAAATGCTTAAATTAAACACTGCTGAATGGTGGTCCATTGTCTAACTTCATTATGCATGATATTTGAAACAGCTCTCTATTGAAAATGTGGAAACAATAACTAAAAGTCCCACATATGCCAAAAAAGTACAAACTGACAAAGAAATGCAGTGAATACTGAAACTCCCTTTAATCTCATTAAACCTTTTTGCATGGGAAGAGCTGCAGTCAATTGTAGCCCTGACTCTTCTGCTTCTATACCATACTTTTCAGTTTGATCTACCTTGCAGTAAAGGGAATACGCTGAAGCACCGCAATCAAAAAAAACTCACATGTTCCATTATTCGATCTTTTAGTCTCTTACTTCCAAGGACCAGTTACAGCCTTCACTGTTTCAATAGGACCCATTTATCATATGCAGATCACATTTATCATTAGGATAACTGCATTTCCTGCTGTATATTTCACTCACTTTGCAGTACTTAATCGGAAAATTCATCCATTATAACTAAAATGAGTTTTACAAGGGACCATAGACATCAATGCTAACTTCTGTACATGGGACATTTGGCAATTTGGGCATGTGCAATTATGTACTACAGGACTCTGCAGTGTTAGATTGGCATAGCATGCAGTTTTGTAAGAAGAGTCCCTATCATATGATCATCAAAGTGAGTTATATTTTTCCATTGTGACAGCCATGGTTTTGACTATCCCCATCTTTTCTTCAAGCTATGTCTGTCACTCTTCTATGTAGTGACACTGTAATGGTTACATGGAGATCATTCAGTGAGTATCTCAAATTTTTCTGGCAGGTTTTGAATTTCTTCGGAATCCAGCCTGTAGATCATCTTTGCTAATTTGTACCATCCAAAACACTTGCATTGTTTCTGTGCTCTCTGTAATTCATTACACTTTCTGTTTCTACTTCTTTTTCAGATAGCGTTAATGCCATGGGAATAACATACCCAATAAAACTGAGCCTTCCTAGTTCTTCCCATCATTAAATGAATTAAGTCAGAGATGCAGTCTGCAAGTTTCTCCTTGCCATTCTTGTTAACTATAATAAACTAGCAGGGTATTAACCTCATGACCTAACTCTCTATGCATGGGGTGGTTTAGATTGAGTTAACTGGTCAGTGTCATTAGTGATGTCAGTAAACAAACCATGAGATTCAGAAACAATGCAGGAACAATCATAGCCAGCCATCCTCTATTTGCTATGTATGCATCACAAGCAAAAGTATGTGAACAGGAGCTCATTAAATATCCTGCTTGCACCAACAGAATGAACTGTGGGAAAAGTGAGTAAGAATTTGAAGAGGCCAGGGGGTATTATGGGCACCAGCAATGCTTTTAGTGTCTGTATGATCTCATGCATACACTGTCAGCAAAATATGTTATCTGTCAGCCTTAAAGGACCATGAAGCTTGTATGCTGAGCTAAAAAGAAGAAATGAGAAATTAAAAAAAAGTAGCAATAAGGAGGAAGCAAACAAATACAAGAACATAAGAAATTAAGGAATGAGCAGGATGGAAGTCAGGATAGAGAGATTTTCTGAGGGAGGCTCAGGTGTCTATTTCATACACACACACACACACACACACACACACACACACACACACACACACACACACACACACACATCCCACACCCTACAATGTGGGGGGCTGTGCCCCCCTCACCTCCCTAACTATATATACTAACTCCAGGATCGCACTACAGTGGGGAAAAGGGCATATACCTTTTACTTGCCTGACAGTGCTCTATACAGTGCCATATAAACTAACTGCAGTTCAGTGAAATGAGTTTTCAGTTATTTATGTTTTCAGCGATGTTTCCGGGGTGAAAAGAAATTCAGTGAAACAAAGTGGAGCCATATATATATATATATATATATATATATATATATATATATATATATATATATATGTGTGTGTGTGTGTGTGTATATATGTATATATATATATATATATATATATATATATATATATATATGTGTGTGTGTGTGTGTGTGTGTGTGTGTGTGTGTGTTAAAATGATTAGGCAGATAGCAGGGGCACACAAACAAACATAGAAGATGGACAAGACTGATAGAAGAGGTACTGACACAATCAGGCCTAGGGAAGACAATGAAGAGTGAGAAATCAACACAGAGGAAAGACAATAGTAATGGGGAGAACTGCACAACAAATGGGCAGGTATAAACAGAAAAGTGAGGGACACACTGGAAGGGGGGGGATAAGATGAGGTGCACAGTCAGCCATAACCCAGTAGGAGATTATTCCTCTTCCTGGACTTCCTCACTACTGGACCCTTATTCTGATGTTATGGGTCTATGTTATAACACCGAACTTTCAAAATTTCGAGTGTTCTAATATCGAACCCTATTAATCGAAAATTTAAAAAATTGAATATACAGAACTGTAAATTTTTTCCTAGGGAACAAATTTGCTGTTCCAAAACACATACACACAACACAAGCACACCAAACAAACAGCAATCAACACACATACACCTAAACTCATACACCTAACCCTACACTAAACTATATATACACCACTAACTATCCACTTACCTTAACCCAAACCCTAACCCTAAGGTCCTTCACTATCGTACAGTCACTTCACCCGCACCCTAATCCTACCTCACCTACCCCGTCCTAACCCTCACGTCCACAAAATCGCACACTTACCTGACCCATGCCTTAACCCTAACTCACCTAACCCACCCTAACCCTCATGTCCACACAATCGCACACTTACCTGAACCCGACCCTTAACTTTCCACCACAACACTGAAAATACCGAAGCAACAGAAACGGACAACCAAATTCTTTCCCTAGGAAGAAATTCGGTTTTCTGTTTCTTCAATATTTTCAGCGTTCGCTAAAAATGGGTCGATATTAGAACACTTGAAATTTTGGAAGTTGAGTGTTCTAATATAGACCCGATATTATTGCTAGTGTGGGGCAGGGACGTAACCTCACAAGTCACTAAGGCAGCGTCTCAAGCTGGCTGATTTGGGCATCCAGCCACTCCTTAATAATGCCTCCCACCTTCTCATTTAGCTGCCACTGGCAACATACATGTCTCTTCCACTGTCACTGCTTTCTACAGGTGTTACTGCAGCACCACCTTGAGCATGGCTGGTGGCAGTAGCTGCTGTTGATGCTGCTGGGGGAGGAGGTGTCAGTGGACACTGGCAGCACCAATGGCTGTGGTGTCAGTAGTAGTAGTGTAGTAGCCACTGGTAGTGGGAAAACAGGCCTGAGTGATGGCAGGGATGTTGCTGTATATAAATGTTTAAAAATGGAAAGAAACAAAAATAACTGTATATAAATGGAAAGGATAGTGAGAAAGAGGGGGAAAAGAGAAAAGTACAAATACAGTGAAGAAATAAAGATAAAACATGTGACAGTGGCAAATTTACATATACTGTAATGCAACATTCATGAAATAATCCCCCACTGTGACAGTGATGTACCAATAAACAACACCTAGGGGACTTGAACCCACAACTTTTATCACCTGAAAACTTAAAGGCACCACAGTTACATTCTGAGCTACATTAGGAATCTAAGTAAAGTCTGCAATGGAACACACAGTCACAGAATGAAAGAGACAACAATATATGACCCCTAGTGGACTAGAACCTACAACTTTTGTTACATGTACCCTTCAAGGCACTGAACTTATATGGTAAGTTATAACAGCAATCTGAGAAAAAAAATCTATTGTAACACACAATGATGGTGTGGGTCACAGACTTGCGAATGAAACAGCCAACAATAATCACATACGCTTGCAGTGTTGAAGAGACAAAAATAACCAACCCAAAGGGGACTAGAACCCAAAAGCTTCAGTCTTTAGCACCTGTAACCTGCACTTCCATGCTGGTCTACATCAGCACTCCAAGAAATACTTGAGTTAAAACACACACATGCAGAATGGAAGAGGCAATAACATCTAACTCCTGGGGGAATGTGCCCACAACTATCCTCCAAAGAACTGCATATACATAAAGAGGTACATTAGCAGTCTGCAAGGACCCTCTCAGGAAACACACAGTAATGATGTGTGTTACACACTTAAAGAATGAAAGAAACAACATCGAACTCTTCAGAGACTCGAGTTCATAACCTTCATGACCTGTAACCTCAAAGGCATTTAAGTGACGTGCTGAACTACATCAAGAGTCTAAAGAAAAGCATGCACTGAAATTCACACGGATGTTCTGTATCACATACTTGCAGAATGAAACCGAACACACTGCCAGCATGACAATAGGACAGCAGCAGCAGCTCAATGTTTTGTGCTTCATGAATTAGTGCATGGATGCCTGCAACCACTGACATCCATGCAATCAACTTTATACCATTTCTCATTTAGTACTGAACATGCTACCTACGTGCCAGTATGTAGCATGTGTAAGACGTATCTCCCTCTCTGCTGACCTCTATATATATATATATATATATATATATATATATATATATATATATATATGGGAAGATGTGCTTCCTGTTGCCCTTGCAGTAAAGCTGTTAGCATAGTATTTTAACCAACATAGCTTTATAGGAAAGATCCTAAACAACTTGACAGTGTACAACATAACTTGCTTTTTTTTTATTTTTATTCATTTCCAAAAACAAGAAAACATGAATGCAGGTTATTTATGACAGTGAAGTATTTACAAATTATTTATAAAGGTAGGCTAAAACCTCTAAACAGATATCAAACATTAAAACCAAAATAAAGTATTTACAAGGGTGTCTATTGTTGGCATATAATTTGGTTACAACATATGCACAGTTTGTGACACTGCTGGTATCTCATATGTATGTAACAATTAAATGCTACTATGTGCATTTGATAGTGTGGTGACCCTGGGGAAATTACATATAAATCCTGAATACTTGTATGACAACTATTTTGATAACATTTCAAACTGCACTACCTGCAACAGGTATACTTTCCCTGGTGCACCCTAAAGCACTCAAACATCTTCCTATGCAGCCGCACATTTTCTTCAATCTATTCAGGGACTGCAGAGAAAGAAATGAGAGTCCCTTAGACATTGCAATTCAAACAGTGGCAATCTGCATGTGGAAGTTTGAGTCATGGCTTACATACAGTACATAGGTGCTGTATGCTCCCTCACCTTGGTCTCCCATCAGCCCAGAGGGTTATGATTTCTAAGTTTTACGTCACTGTAATGGTGGTGGCACTGCTCACCATTACAAGGTTTACCTGTAGCATGTATGCCAGGCTGCTCCAGGTCTCTCCTTTATACTGTGGCCCTCGGTCTGAAATCCCAGTGGAGAAGATCAAAAAATATTCTGATTCTTCAGGATACCTACTTTGCGATCTAAACCCATTTTCTAAAGCTATGACTGGCAGCATTATAGTTTGAAAAGAGAAACTGATCAAAATTCACAGCCACACCTATTTTCTCCTATGCCAACTAGTGTGCAATGTTGCTAAGCTCATTTGCATGTCAGTGGTAGAAGTAGTAGTGTGTATGATAGTGATTGTGCATAATTGTTGGAAGTGTGAAATATGGCAGCCTAGCTTCTTGCTATATGATGAGCAGTAGCAGTGCTTATCAGTTGTCCCCATGCATCAGTGGTGCTTTGCATGATACCCTATGTACTGCAGCAGAAAGAAGAAGTGATTTTAAAGACCTAAATGCCATGAATGTACTTATCTGTTTTTTGGCCAGGTTAAAGGTATAAATGGGAGTATAGGAATGAGATGAGAAGGGGAAGCAAGCAGAGGCTAGAACATAAGGTGGAAAACTAAGGAATGGGCAAGATGGGGGAGAGGAAGGTGACTTTTTTGTTTTGTTTGTGTTTTTTTTTTTTTTTTTTTGCATGAAGAGAAGGCAAGCTGGGGAAGGAAGTAAGGGAAGTAGCAGAAAGGTAAGAAGGATAGGATAGGTAACAGGGGAAACAGACAAGACTGAGAGGGTATATGGTAACACAATGAGGGAATGTGAACGCAATGGTAAAGGATACATCATACAAACAGAGGAAACACAATGGTGAGGGGAAGACTGTACAACATACAGGGATGGGGTAGACTCAAAAGGGAGGAGAATACCAGGATGGGGATAGAATTGGGTTACTTAGCTGCTATCTCTGCCAGTTAACATCTAGTGGATGCTTACTCACCACCCTGGGTACAGTCACCATGGGGCCATCTCAGATGATGGAGACACTGCTATAGAGGGATGTGACTACGTAAGTTGTCAGAGGAAGTTCTACCTATGGGCAACTAAGGCATCTAACCTCATGCCAATTATATCCCCAATAATATCTGCCAGCTGCAGATGGGTGACAAATGTGTCACCACGACTGGTACTGGTACCGCTGGGTACAACAGCCCCACCATCTGGTGCAAGGCTACCTGCAGTGGGTGGTGTGGAGGTAACTCTGGTAGGCTGGGGCCCATATGCTGTGGGGTCTTCTAGTTGTAATAATGGTGCTTCTGCTGTTGCTGCTGCTACTTCTTGCAGGCTGACAGGCCTTGCCTGTGGGATGGGTACAGGTCTAGATGCTGGTGCATATAATAAAAATAATAAAATAAATGAAGACAAAATAATAATAAAAATGTATTTAAAAGAAAGGATACTGACAAAGACAGAGACAGAGAAGTGCACACAATAAAAGAAATGAAACTAATACATATTTTACAATGATAAAATAACACTTAATATACTTAAATGAACCAAAAGCACAGTTCTCAATTTACCAAGGCTGTTAGCATACACAAGTAGGAAGGACACTTCAATCCCCAAGGCATCATTATCTAAATTCTGAAAGGAAAAACATTAATGTATTGAGCAAACCAACAGGTGCCTGCAGTCCAACACACAGTAGTGGGAAGTCTGAAACAAATGTACATATACATAGAAAAATGCTACTCAGAAAACATGCTGACGTACACCACACATATGTAGCCATATTTCTCAACCTCTTGGCTCAAGAAATCTGGACAAAGCATTACATAACTGGAGGACAAAGGCCCAAAAATAGCGACAGATTTTAAATATTGCCCTTATAAACTTAGAAAGCAATTAGAGTAATAGAGTTAGTGTTAAAACGCATTTTCTGAGGGATAGGAAGTCTGAAACTCAAACGTATGTCATTATTTAGTGATTTCATTCCTTAGATCATCCCAGTAATTTGCTAGAAAACCACAAATTTTATGATGAACAGACTGAAATTTTGAGGCAAAAATCTGGACATTCTGCGAAAATCTGTACAGTTGAGAGGTATGTAATGTGGCTCATATCTATTTTTTTTGTCTGTTTTTCCACTTTTTCAATAGACTTTGTAAGTCTTTGAGTATGTATCTCACTGTGTTGGGCCACAGTTATTAGTCTTTCAACTTTTGGTTTAAATTCACCTGTTCGTAATCATTCCTGTTAGTCCTCTATGGTACAGTTGATGCTTTTCTATGAGGTCTTCAGCCTTCCATATGTAACCATTTTAAACAACCATTTTATATTTTGTGATATTTCTTATATGCCCACTTTTTCCAAAGTTACTTACTTTTTTGCTTGCAAAGCCTTTCTAACTGCTCTGCTGTTTTCAAAGTACGTTTCCTCTTGCAAAGCACTCTTTTGTGTGGATACCATCATCTACAATATCTGAAGATGTGACATCATGTTCTGTTAGTCTGCCTACTTGGTTGTAGTATTAAAATGTTCTCTCCTTTGGAGTATTTTCTTTTATCTGTTCCTGTACTAAAATTATGTACTTCAATAACAGTATTTGTTTTTCAGAAATTTCCAGAGGACTTGTGTTACCTAGCATTCCCTTAAATATAATGTCTGTTTGTGTAAATGCTTTTCTGTTAATCTTTTTTAGAGTTCTGTGACATCTCTGTTTTTATTTCTGAACGTAAATCAACAAAATGAATGTCACAGTCCTTTTAGACTGGATTAATACATCTATAGATAACTGACCATCCTTAGCTGCATTGCTGAATTTATATGTGCCGAACCACAAATTTTTCTTAGGCTGAAAACTTGTCTGTAGCATCTGTATGACTGCTAATATATTTCCCCTCATCTGATCTGACATGGCCATATATGTACATGGCCATGTATGTACATGGTCATATATGTACATGGTCATACATGCACATGGCCATGTATGTAGCATAGACTTCAAAATAACATTTTTTAGCTTGTTTCGTTTCTAGCACATAGTGCAGTCAGATAACTGTTAAATCTGCCTATCTAATTAACCACTTTTACCACTGTAGCCCCAGAAAGGGTGTCTCTACATCAGTTTTAAACTCATGTAGGGCCAGGATCTGCAGTGCCATTCCCCCAGGTTCACTCAGACAGTGCACATATACACCTTTGTTCACCTTTTGGCTCCTGATTCACTCAGCTACAGTCTTTTATAAGTGCTTAAATGGTTTATGTCACTCCCTGAAGCTTGTTTCACTTTGTATAATCTCTGTAGTTGCTTGAAGTTTTTGTTTGCTTATTTTTTGAATTTGTTGACTGGGTAAGACCAAGAGACACAAATACCCCTTTTCAGGTTTAACCCATGAGTGCTGACTGGTTAACTGACTTCCTGACAGTCATACACTAGGCAAACAAAGGTGGAAGGACACAACCCCTGTACCCAGGTTGGAACCCATTAACACTGCAGAGCTTTAGTCCCCACATTAATTGCCGTGTAAAGGTCTGTTTGCATTTTTTTTTATCCCCAACTGTTTAAGTTTAGATGCATAAAAAATTTCTATCAGGAATCTATGTACATCTGTTTTTTTTTAGTTGCCATTGTGGCCCTCTTTCATTTACATCTCTTCAGGAGGCACGTATAGACCTGTATATAAGGCAGCTGAGAGCATGCCAGTGTTTCATTCTCAAAATGTTTAATAATTAAACCAGTCAGATTTAGGGATTCACTGGGGGCATGAAAAATGCATTACTTTATGTGGGTTAACTTTTCATCTCCAATGCATAGTCCATTTGGATTTTTGCAGTTTGGTTCTATGGACAACTAAGATAAAGAGCCATAGCAGTGTTTGGCAAACTGACATGCAGGAATTAAGCAGTAGTATTACATCTGCTGTGTGTATAGGAGACAATATAAACTTCATTGTACCAAAACCTGACCAAACATTTTATGAACCCACATAACATCCTAACAATTTTGGATTACTCTGTGAACACAAACTTTTTTGTAGCTTCTAATACTACAAGAACCACCTTTTAAAAGAAATGCTTGAGAATAAGAATATGTTATTTAAAGCTACAAGTTGGATAGTTATATCACCTCTGTGAAGACACTGGAAAAATAGACAATAGGCAGAGAAAGAAAACAATGTGATGCAGGCTCTAACAGACAAGGTATATAAACTCAGACTAAAGGAACATGATATGTGAAATAAGGAAGGAGAGAGAGAGAGTGAGAATGTGACAGAAATTTAAAATAACTCAAAAGTTCAAGCAGGGAGTTGCTTTTAAAGAAAGATGTACTAAAATAAGAGGACAATTTAATGACAGTGGCAAAACAATTCTAATGTGGAAAAAGGAACATGAGTTTCACAGATAGACTTAAACATGTAAGAAATGGCCTTTGAGTAGAAATCATGGAATCAAAAATGGTGGTGGAGTTCAGAAATATACAGGAGAATTAATAGGTATTTCTATTGGAATACTGAAAAATAAGGTGCCGTGTCAGTTCACCTACATGCAATTAACTGAAAAGTGAATCAAGGAAAGACAAAGTAACTAACTTACTTTTTAACTTTGTGCTAAGATTTTTTTTTCTGAAGGGGAACAAGCTTCGCAGACAGACAAACACAACACACACACACACGCACACACGCACACACACACACACACACACACACACACACACACACACACACACACACACACACACACACACACACACACACACACACACACACACACACACACACACACACACACACACACACACACACACACACATACACATACATACACACACACACACATGCTTCTGCAACTTTGCACTTGCTATAATCAACTCTAATGTTAACATATCTAACAGAAAATGGCAAACTCTGAATGCCACAATTAGTTTCACTGCAATTACATTTCATGCAACTGTTATTATTGCATGACTGGACACAGTACAGGAAGTAATAGCATATACTGGCTGACTAGGGAATGAGGCTTATCCATAAGATAGTGGTCATACTATGTGGCACATTTAGTCCTTATCTGCCAACACATTATTTCCTCTTATGCTTTTGTGTATGGCATGTATGGGGACAACATTTTACAGAAGTACAATATTCATTTTCCTTTCATAAAAAATACAAGTAGGTCACCTGTAGCAAAGAGGTCTTCTTGTTATGTTCTCCAAACTCCTACATGACACTTGCCCTTGTCGGAACTAACAAAATCAGAATCAGAGAGGGGGGGCTACTTTAAGGTTCTGTAATCTTTGGTGGTATCAACAGTGGTACCTAACCATAATTTGACTGACCTTTGGGCTATAATTCTAGCTTCAGTTTAAATACTAAGGTATTTTTGGCCACTATTAGTAAAATAAAAAAATAATAATAAAAGTGGGTCAGGCAGAAAGATAGTCATGCAGACAGTGTTCAGCAAAGATAACTAGGCTCTGCATATACCTCAATCAATGTTTCCATGTAGACCAGGTAAAAAAGCAACAAAATCTACCCCCACCTCCCAACACATACATACTAATTTTTTCTCAATCTATAATTGCTCATAGGTTCCTAGCTAAGTAAAAGGCAAGCTGATCTTGCAGGCCATTTTAGCCTAGCCAATTTCCTTTTTACTTTTTTTTTAATTATCTTATCCCATTTGGTTAGAGAGTGGCCCTACCCATCCCATGGTCAATATTTATATATTACCCCAATAAGAATAACTGGGATCATACTATTGATAATTTGAGGTGATTCATGCATAGGATAAAGCATTTAGGAGGTTCATCTGTCAGTTACTAGTACAGGGGGAAGTCCTGGGGAACATTTTCTGTTTCTTATCCATAGATCCAAATTGTGCTTGAATGTGGACAGGGATGAACTTTGTTTTATTTGGATGGGGAGACTGTTCCAGAACAACGGTATCTTCTGTGAGATATAACTGTCCCTCCAAACTATTCTATTGATGTTGCAGGATTCCCAGACTGAGTATTTTTGATGCCATTTGACTTGTTGATGTGCAATAAAACCATAGGTATTGGGTCAGTGGATGCAATGGCATAGCTGGGGGGAGGTCAAGAGGGTTGGTCCTCCCCAGGTGGCACTTAAACTGCTTTTTAAGGGCATTCTTCTTTAAGAACAGTCCCATATCATCACGTCCTGTTCTTCTGGTCACACACACACCTGTCATGCACATAATTTTAAATACAGTACAGCAAAAGTTTTGCTGATTCACCTTTGATCATTAAGTAAGTGCGTTCAATTTTGCTGCTTCATCTATTCCGGGTGTTTTGCTACTCAATTTTGCTGGTAACCCTGTTCCAGGACAGGAGTATTGCTACTGTGTGCGTGTGCATGCGCGTGTGTGTGTGTGTGTGTGTGTGTGTGTGTGTGTGTGTGTGTGTGTGTGTGTGTGTGTGTGTGTGTGTGTGTGTGTGTGTGTGTGTGTGTGTGTGTGTGTGTGTGTGTGTGTGTGTGTGTGTGTGTGTGTGTGTGTGTGTGTGTGTGTGTGTGTGTGTGCCTAATCTCTGCATCTGTGTGTGTGTGTGTGTGTGTGTGTGTGTGTGTGTGTGTGTGTGTGTGTGTGTGTGTGTGTGTGCCTAATGTGTGTGTGTGTGTGTGTGTGTGTGTGTGTGTGTGTGTGTGTGTGTGTGTGTGTGTGTGTGTGTGTGTGTGTGTGTGTGCATGTGTGTGCGTGTGCCTAATCTCTGTGTGCATGTGCCTAATCTGTGTGTGTGTGTGTGTGTGTGTGTGTGTGTGTGTGTGTGAGTGTGTGTGTGTGCCTAATCTCTGCATGTGTGTGTCTAATCTCTGCATGTATGCGTGTGCCTAAACTCTGTGTGCATGTGCCTAATCTCTGTGTGTGTGTGTGTGTGTGTGTGTGTGTGTGTGTGTGTGTGTGTGTGTGTGTGTGTGTGTGTGTGTGTGTGTGTGTGTGTGTCCAAGTTAGGTATACCTGGTGGTCAGTGTTACTCAGGCTCAAACCCTGTCCCTTACGTACAAGAAACAAGAGCCTGAATTCTCTACCCATACCACCACTTGAAGGAGTTGAGTCCATAGCTCTCAACTGTCCAGATTTTCACAGAATGTCTGGCTCATACTTTTGGTCTGTTCCTCTTAAAAGTTGTGTTTTTCTTGCAAATCAGTGAAAACTGAATTCACTAAACAATGATAGGCATTTAAGTTTCAGTCTTCCTACTGTGGTAACATAAAACGTGTTATTCTAGCAACTTTCTAAGATTGTGCAAGCAATATTTAAAATGTGTCCCTGGTTTTGGTCTTTGTCACCCCCAAAATAAATTTTGGCTTTTTTCAGCTTTCTTGTGTTGCACAGTTGAGAGATATAGTTAAGTGTCAAGTGAATTTTACAAGGAGCTGAGGGCTTCAGGGGAAGAGAAGTTTAGTGCTGCTTATACCAAGTCTGCTTGCATTGTTAGTAGCACAACAGGTAGTATACTTGCTTTTGAGACAGAAGGCTGTGGGTTCTACTCCCACAGTATATAGATGGATTGCTGATACTGTACTGTGTTGTACTTTAAAGGGGGTGGAGGCTGCAGTCCTAAGAATGTCCTCCTTTAGAGGAAATACCTAGCAACTCCGAACCTGTTATCAATTTGCCATCCATTCCCTATTGCAATATTACTAGCTTATCATTTTTTTAATGTAACATAGGCAATTTATTCTGCAAGGGCAACAGGCACTTTATTTGTAGAAGAAACTATGAAATATAAAGTTGTTTGCTAGCACCATCCCTTTCATTAGTTACAGATCTCTTTAATGTGGAATTATTTAGATGAATTTTACTTCTGCAGATAC
Organism: Protopterus annectens; assembly: GCF_019279795.1. Taxonomy (NCBI): domain Eukaryota; kingdom Metazoa; phylum Chordata; order Ceratodontiformes; family Protopteridae; genus Protopterus; species Protopterus annectens. The sequence goes on from NC_056725.1 coordinate 1,249,184,629, forward strand.
TGTACATATGTACTGATATTGGTGGATTGTAATGACAGAAGTTTGAGTAGACTTTTATGATGGAAATGATCTGAATTGGGCAGTTTTGTCATTATTAGTTCATACATTTTGTTTCATTGCTTACTGAAAAAATGTTCAAAACAATAAATTTAAAACATGCTCTAACAAGTGTGCTGTATTATACAAGAAATATAATTTAATACAATCAGGAAGGTGAATAAAAGAATACATGTATGTTTGCATGGTCCTACATATGTGTGCAAGGGACCTATAATTTGAAAACAGCCCAAAGGTAAACTTTATACGCCACTGGACAGATGCATTTTCTTTGAATGTGAGTTTCAATGCCATTTCAAGGGCAGAGAAGTTTTAATGCTAAGTCTGTTTTCATTGTGAGACTGTATTACTTTGTTTAGCAGATGTCTATCAATGTCTGTGGTATAAAATTTAAAATAAAAGTTTTAAATGAAATCCAAATAATCATTGTAGAAGTAAAGCATAAAGCAGTATGCACTTCACAGTATTTATGGTAAATGATGAAAAATAGCCAAGTAATGGGACACTGGAATGGCTGCAGGGGGGAGGGCTGTGTATGGAGGGCCCCATTTCACCATGGGAGGGGTAGCAAACTCAAAGACAACCCCAGGAGACACAAACTCTAGCTACACCATTGGGTGGATGCCTTGTATGCTAGACCCAGGTCACCTTTTAGCATTCTGCAGGTAAAGGAATTTGAGTCGGTCTATGTAGTATGTGTTGTTTAGGCCTTGTATCCTTTTAGTAAGGTATCTATCTGGGCATTCCAACGCTTGCATGTGTCTGGACAGATACATGCCAAAGAGGGCAATATATTCAATCATTAGCATAATGAAGGCTGAATAAAGGGAGGACAATGACATCCTTATATCTAGACTTTCTTACAACAATGGTGCACATGTTGGTCAAAAGTTAAGTCACTGTCCACATAAGTTCCCAAATCCCAAGTAACTGGGTCATCTCTTAGCATATTGCTAATGTGGTAGTTCCATGGCATAGTTGACTTCCCAAAGGATACAATAATGCATTTTCTTGGCATTTGACTGCAGCCCATGAATTTGGCACAAGTTATTTATTTGATATAAATCTTCCTGCAGGATGGCTAAGTCATTTGGGAATTCAGTGACTGCTCCTAGCTTGCTGTCATCTGCAAACTTAACCAGCCAGAACCCTTTTGTATTGGCTTTTACATCAGAAATGTAAGTGTCAAACAGGAGAGGACCCACCAAAGACTCTGGAGGACTTCACTGGTGACTGATCTCTTTGTGAAGGTAACTTCCCCTATCATGATTATCTGCATCCTATCTCTGAACCAGCTGGCAATCCAGTGGGTGACATAGCGGTTTATTCCCAGTTTATTTAGCTTTTCTACTATGCATGAGTGGGGAATTGTGTCTAAAGCCATGGTCAGGTCAAGGTTTGTGGTGTGTACCATGTTGCCTTCGTCTATTGCTTCAGTGACCTTTTCAAAAAAATCCACCAGGTTGAGTAACCATGACCTGCCCTTCATGAATCCAAACTGAGACAGGTCCAGTGTTTGTAGATTGATTTGTTCCATGATAGGTCTTTCCATGGCTTTGCATATGAGGCTAGACAAACTTACGGGTCTGTAATTGTCTGGGTCTGTGGAAGATCATCCCTTATGCAGGGGCAAAACTGTAACTTTTCTCCATTCACTTGGTATAAAACCTGTATGAAGGCTTAGACTGAACATTGCTGTCAGGGGCATAGCTAGATCATGCTTCATGCTATTTAAGTTGCATCCAAGGATATTGTCAGGACCCAGCAATATAGTATTTTTAGCTTTTGACAGCACTTTTAGGACTTTGTCTTGTGTGATAGCTGGAGGTGAAGCAGTTGTATATCTTGAGGTACAGCTGGAAAGGAGAGAGAGGTAAAGACTGAGCTAAATTTATCAGTCAGTAATTTTGCTATCTCTTCAGCTTTGTGTAGATAACATAGTTTAATTTATTTTATTTATTTATTTATTTATTTAACATTTGTTAACCGGGTTGGTCCAACTGGGCCAGAAGCCCATTTTCAGTGGAGACCTGAGGAGAAAAGCTCCAGAGTATTTACATAAATAAAGTCACAGTAAAATAGAATGATATATTCTAAGTTTTATATAGTAGTTAGTGTGTAATAGTACAGCAAGGAAATATACAAAAACAAAAAAGGATTGAGCACCAAAAATACATTTTCAAAAAAATTACAATTGAAAGGAAGTGGCATCATTGACAGTGAACAGTATGTATTTACAGCTGATTTCTAGGAAAGAGCAAAAATAGAGGTCAAAGGATTCGATGAAGTGTCCGACTGGGCTGGGAGCCTGTTTTCAGCGGAGGCACGGGGAAAAGCTCCAGACATACAGTACAGTATACAACATGTGCAAATTATTACAAACAGTAAATTCAACTACAGAGAAAGTTAGAAATAAATAGATAGAATTGTTGTAAAAAAAAACATAGTTTCACAACATAATTAGGCATGTAGCATATATAGCATATATATGTAGCATATATAGGGAAATAGCTAGTTTGCCATGGTAAGGAGATTATAGTAGTGGGACTGATAAGAAGTACATTGGATAAAAATATGAGAGAGGAATAGACAGAGGCACGGGAAGCTGTTGAAGACTGGGGGGGGGGGGAGGGTGAGAGGGGCACATAGTGATCTAAAAAGGGCAATTTTTTAAAACTATTTACTACCACAATATAGATTCTCTTGGAGGACATTTTAAGCTTAGCCAATTTCTCTTTTGGTGCTTGAATTAACATTTTCTGATTGGTCTTACTTAGCCCATAGGTTCATAGGTTCATAGGTAGGTACTAGGCTATCTGCCCAAGGATAACCAGCGTGTGTTGGCTTTCGCCCCCCATTGATTAATTAACTGATCCTCTGTCAAGCAGAGCCAATGAAGTGATCCCAGGGGTGTATTTTCTGTTACCCATCCACTCGTCAAGGATTCTCTTGAAGAGTGTTAGTGAGGAGCTCTGCCTAATGTAGTTTGGAATTTTGTTCCAAAACATGGGGAGTGTCTGTGACAGGAATCTATCCCTCCAGCATGTTCTATTTATTGTTGTGGCGAGGTTTAGCTCACTAGAGCGTGTGGCTCACAGTGACTTGGATTTCTTTAGGTGGAGCATGTCCATTAATTGTGAGTTGGACATGGCTTTGTAAGACAGGCAGAGATCACCTCTGAGTAAGCAATATGCCACTGAGTACAGCCGGAGTTTTTTCAGTCAGGCTGCACAGGACATATGTTTGAGGCCAGTAATCCTCTTGGTGAGGTACTTTTGTGGTCTCTCCAGCTATTGGAAGTGTCTTGTGAGGTACATCCCAAATGGGGCATTGTACTCTATGATGGGTCTGATGAGTGATGAGTAGTGGGTCACTATAACCTCTTTATTTCTAGATGCGGACCCTTTAGTAATTAGATGGGCCACATAGAAGGATTTCCTAACAACTTTGGCAATATGATTGTCAGAGAGATTACTATCTACCTGGGTCCCCAGATCTCTTATTACTTCTTCTGTATTAAGGGGGCTGCCACCTATGTGGTAATTCGTGGGTGTTTTGTTTTTCCCAAACAAATGACTATGCAATTTTTGGCATTTAGCTTGAGGCCATGACTTTGACATCAGGTGCCCATCTCAGTAAGGCCCTTTTGGAGGATGTCCGTGTCAGTCGGAGAGTCAATTATGGCTCCCAGTTTGCAGTCATTGGCGAACTTGGTTAGCCATAGTCCTCTTGTGTTTGCCTGTACTTCTGAGAAGTATATGCCGAACAGTAGGGGTCCCAGGACTGAATCTTGTGGGACACCACTTAAGACTGGTTTAGAGTCAAACCTGGAGCCCGCTATTTTTGCCGTGTGAGTTCTGCCTGTAAACCAGTTGACAACCCATCTCGTGACATAGGGGTTTATGTTTAGGCTGGTGAGTTTTTCTGTAATACCCGAGTGGGGAATGGTGTCAAAAGCCTTGGCAAGGTCAAGGTAGGCTGTGTGAACAACCTTTCCCTCGTCTATGGCCTTGGTGACTGTCTCAAAGAAGTCAACCAGGTTTAGTAGGTATGATCTGCCCTTAACAAAGCCAAACTGGGTCAGGTCAAGTGTTTGGAGGTTCCCAATGTCTTTGTTAATGAGTTCCATGATGATGCGTTCCATAGCCTTGCAGATCAGGCTAGTCAGGCTTATGGGGCGGTAGTTACCAGGGTCAGTTGTGGCCCCTCCTTTGTGGAGTGGAATAACCGTTGCTGTGCACCATTATATGGGCATGTAGCCTATGGAGAGGCTGAGGTTGAACAGCGTGTTTAGGTGGGGGGTTAGTTCGTTCTGTAGTTCGTGCAAGACTCTGCCTGGGACACCATCTGGCCCTATTCACGCTGTGTTTTTGGCTTTTGAAAGGGCTATTTTCACCTGTGCATCTGTGATTTCTGGGACACTACACTTTTCCGGTATTGTTGTGGGCCCTTTTGGGGGTGACGGGGGGGTGAGGTTTCCACTGAATCTATCTGCCAGGATGTTGGCAATATCAGTAGGTTCAGTATATTTTGTGCTATTTTGCACTAGTTCAGTGCATATCTGTGAGTTGCCACCTAGATTCTTAACATAGCTAATGAAGGCTTTGTGATTATCTTTTGAATCCTTGGCTATTTTTCATTTGAAGTTAGTCTTGGATGATTTCATGAGGGACCTCAGTTTCTTACTGATACTGATCAGGGATGTCTTACCTTTTTGGGATTTGCTTTTTTTCTGAGCTAGTTTCCTCCTTCTAGTGTATAGCCTGTTTATGGCAGGGGTCAACAGACTGGTTTCCTTCTCTTAGAGGAATGAGTCTTGGTTTTGCTAGGGATGGCACGATCCATGCATCCTTGTAGGTGCTCATAGAGTGCATTTGTAAAGGTTTCTGCATCTTGGGCAGCGTTATCATTTAGGGTTGGGGCTGTGAAACTTACCACCTCTGTCTTAAGTAAGGTGAAGTTTGCTTTAGAAAAGTTTTTTACTGTGGTTTTCTTAGTTTGGGGTGGTGGTGGGGTGTGGACATCCAGAGTGATTAGTTTATGGTCTGATCTAACCGGTGACGGTTTGACCTCCGGTTTGGAACACCTGTCGCCCATGTTTGTGATGACCGGGTCCAATATGTTTTCACCTCTCATAGGGGAGTTTACCAGCTGATCCAGGGCATTTGTGTTGATGAATTCCAGGAAGCGCTGGGCCTGGGAGTTTGTACTTGAGTAGTTTTCCCAGTTAATGGTAGGGTAATTGAAATTGCTCGGTATCAGGGTGTTCGGTAGGAGCTTCATGTTTTCCAGTGTCTCCAGAAAGGTGGAGTGGTGGTCCTGGGTCATGGAGGGTGGTCTGTAGCAGGCCACATATTGCATTGCAAATTTGCCCGATGTTAGTTGCATGTGGTTGATCTCAGAGGTATCATGCTGTGCAATTAACCTGGAGGTGTAGGTATCCTTGATGAATATGGATGCACTCCCTCCTTTTGTGTTTCGGTCCATGTTCTGTGGCTGAAACGTGTGGTACAAGTTGTAGCCCGCTAGTGCTGAGGTGCTCTTTGGAGCCTTGAACCAGGTTTCAGTTACTGCACAGATGTCGATGTTCTCCATACTGAGGAATGCTTTGAGCGCATGCATTTTGAGATTTAAACTCCTGGCGTTGAGTAGCATAACCCTCAGTTTTTCATTAATTGTGCTGTTTACAGAGGTGGGTTTGACTTTTGAGCCTTGCCTAAAAAGGCACTATGGGGGCAGCAAGAGCCTTGGCCAGTATTTGAAAGCCTAGAGATGACAGGTGCAAGCCGTCTCTTGCAAAGCAACATGGGTTGTCGAGCATGTCGTCCCAGGCTGACAGACACTGGATCCCCTTTGAATGACACCAGAAGCTTAGCCAATTGTTGAAATTGATCATTTTTTCTTTATACTGAGGTATCATTCTTGGTGAGGGCAGGATGCTACTCAGGGTCAGGGTCATACCAGCCTGGGCTACATGTTCAGAGAGCTCTTCCATGTCTCTTTTCATGTAGTCCAGGGAGATATGCCTCAGGTCATTCACACCAACATGCACAATGACAGAGTCAAATTTGTACTTGTTCTGGAGTGACCTGAGTGCTTGTGTTATGTGGCAGATTCTGGCTCCCGACAGGCAGCTAACAGTAACCTTCTGCTTGTCCAGCCTAGTGAGTGGGACGTCAGTGTGCCTGATAATTGTATATTAGCCCTAGTGAGAATAAATGTGATCATACTATAGATAATTTGAGGGGACCCATGTAAGGGATGCAGCATTTAGGAGCTGCCTGTATCCATTACTGGCACGAGGGACAATCCTGTGGTACATTTTCTATTACCCATCCTTACATCCAAGTTGCATTTGAATGTGGACAGGGATGAGCTTTGTTTTACAAAACATTCAGTTTAGATACCTGGACTGAGTATTTCTGATGCCATTTGACTTGCTGATGGTCAATAGGTCCATCTGTATTAGGTCGGAGGATGCCTTGTATGCCAGACACATGTCACCTCTAAGCACTCTGTAGGATACTGAGTATAGTGATAAATCTTTGAGGTGGTGCATGCAAGACCTATTGTTTAGGACCTGTATCCTTTTAGTAAGGTATCTCTGTGAGTATTCCAATTGTTGCATGGGTCTGGGCAGAAACATGCCAAAGTAGGCATTAGACAAAATGATTGACCTAATGAGGGCTTTGCAAAGGGGGACAATAACATCTCTAGATCTAGTCACAATCAATTTGTTTATAAGCTGTGCAATACAGAAAGACTTTCTTATGACTCTGGGCACATGTTGGTCAAAAGTTAGGTCACTGTACACATAAGTTCCCAAATGCCAAACAACTGGGTTAGTTCTCAGGAGGCATTGTCAATTTGGCAGCTCCCTGGAGTAGATGACTTCCCAAAGGATACGATAATGTATTTCTTGGAGTTTAGTTTCAATTCATGATTCTGGCACCAGTTATTGTTTAGGACAAACCTTCCTGCTTGATGGCTAAGTCATTTGGGGATTCAATAACTGCTCCTAGCTTGCAGTCATCTCATACTTAGTCAGCCAAAGCCCTTTGGCATTTCCTTTTACTTTTGAGATGTATATGCCAAACAGAAAGTCTAAGCTCCAAATCCTGGGGACTCCATTGGTGGCTGGTCTCTTCCCCTATTTTGATCTCCTGCATCCTGTGAGCCAGCATACATGTATACATTCTTTGATACACCTTCCTGATTGTATTAACCTGATTGTATTAAATTATATTCCTTGTATAATACAGCACCACTTGTTCAAATGTGTTTTAAATTTGTAGTTTGAAACAGTCTTCTAGTAAGCAATGAAACAAAATGTATGAACCAATGATGACAAAACTGCCCAATTCAGAACATTTCCATCATAAAAGTCTACTTCCACTCCCACACTATACATAGAATGACAGCAGTGTAAGCCATAGACATCTTGCACAGCTTCTCGCACTTATTTTCAATTTCATTTTTTTTTTGGGAGGGGGTCAAAAACCAGGGTCACATTTTAAACATTGCTTGTATAATTTTGAAAAGTTGCTAGAATAAAATGCTGTGTTACCACCATGCGTTTCACTAGTAGATCTTGAACCCAGGACCCTATGTACTACAGTCAGAGTAGCATGCCACTATGCTAAATCAGCAGCTTTGAAAAATAGGAAGAATGAAACTTACTGGCTATCATTTAGTGAATTCATTTCTCATTTCTCACCACAGCTCTAAAAACCTGGGGGAATACAAATTCAGTTCTCACTATAGCTCTCAACTCTTAGCACAAAGAAACCTGTGGGAATACAAATTCAGTTCTCACTATAGCTCTCAACTCTTAGCACAAAGAAACCTGGGGGAATACAAATTCAGTTCTCACTATAGCTCTCAACTCTTAGCACAAAGAAACCTGGGGGAATACAAATTCAGTTCTCACTATAGCTCTCAACTCTTAGCACAAAGAAACATGGGGGAATACAAATTCAGTTCTCACTATAGCTTTCAACTCTTAGCACAAAGAAACCTGTGGCAATACAAATTCAGTTCTCACTATAGCTCTCAACTCTTAGCACAAAAAAGCTGGAGGAATACAAATTCAGTTCTCACTATAGCTCTCAACTCTTAGCACAAAGAAACCTGTGGGAATACGAATGCAGTTCTCATTATATCTCTCAACTCTTAGCACAAAGAAACCTGGGGGAATACAAATTCAGTTCTCACTACAGCTCTCAACTCTTAGCACAAAGAAACCTGGGGGAATACAAATGCACAAAAGTCAACTGAGGGTACAACACTTGTAAATAGCAACTCCAAAACCCACAGTAAAAACCACGATCCACACTGTTAGGTAAAACAAGAACCGATAGTTCTTTATTACAAAAACTCCTGTACAGACGATGGTTAAGCACTTTCATGTAGTAGTACACTTCATCAGAACAAAGTACAGAACTAAGAAACCATTTTAACATAAAAAAAACGCCAAAATTAATTGATTAATGAATGCAACGCCCTCTCATTTAAAAAAACAGTACACAAAATTGATAATGCAGTTCATAAAAATAAACTACCCTTATCCAAGTCAACTATTCAATAAATATAATATAATAACATAGTTTAACAGTTAAAAACAACAGTTTAAAACTTCATAAGTACAATGTTGAAAATATACCTTGTCAGAGTAATTCAAAGTAGTTGAGCAGTAATACAAAATGCCTGTGCAAGAGAAACACAAGCCAAAACTACTATAGGAATCAATAAATATGAAGTAAATACAGATGAAAAATAAAAATAAAAGTAACAAACCTATTTATCATACAATAATTACTGTTACCAAGATATTAAATACATAAGTTAGAACATGCTTTACCCTAAGGAACAATGAATCAATAAACATCAAACTTTCCTAATTAATGGCTTAGTAGGAATCGTCTCATTTAAACCTGGAAAACTGGCTGCATTCAACTTTAGTTGCCATTTGATTTCCTTCTCACCCACCACACTCTTGATATCACCACCCCTAGGATTAACCCGCACAATTTCCAAAATGGCAAATTTAAATCTCATACAAGTATTGCTGTTGTTGATGTGCCGAAATAAAGCATTGTTAGCATCTTTTTTTCTCATACAGTATGTGTGATCATATATCCTGTTTTTTAGCTGCCTGTCGGTTTTACCGACATAAAAACAAGGACATGTGCAACACATTGCTAAATAGACCAAATGACTGGACTGGCAATTCCCATTGGTAAACCAAATTTTGTTCCTGTTGATATTCTTAAGGGTACAACAGTCATCCTCACATATAAAGGCACATTGGGAACAACGACCACATTTCTTAGTACCACCACTCTTGGTGTTGTTATACAAAGCTAACTTATTAGCCTTCAGTTCAATAAGATTTTTGATATTTGGCCCTGTTTTAAACACAAACGATGGCCTGTCACAAACAAATTCTTTAATTGTCTCATCACTAGTGATGATGTTCCAATTAGCTGTAACAATGTTTTTGACTTGGCCAACATGTTTGCCATATTTGAGAATAAACGCTTTGGAAAACTGTCCATCGCTTCTGTTGTTGTTTGTTAAAATTTGACCCACAGAAATAGAACCCTTTCCTAATAGTGGGGTGTGCTTCTTACCCCACTCTTGTACCACATACTGTGTCACGTCCTTAATCAACTCAGTTGGATACCCTTTCTCCTTGAACATTCCCCCAATAAAGTCAGTCTCAGACTTCATATTCTTTCGGTCAGAGGTCATCCTGGCAGCACGAATACACTGCCCCTTGATTATACTGCGTTTCTGGGAGTAGGGGTGATTACTAGTAAAATCAAGATAACCATTACTAAAAGTATCTTTCCTGAATATTTTCGATTGGAAAGATTCACCATCACTGTATAGAAAAACATCCAAGTAACTAATACCAACGCTGTTGTGTTGGTATGTAAACTCTAAATAATTGGTTGACTGATTAATATAGTCCATAAAGTTGGATAAATGAGTGAAATCCCCCTTCCACAAAATAAACAAGTCGTCCAAATAACGGACGTAACAAGCAATGTATTCCATCCATTCACTGTGTAAAACAACCTCTTCCTCCCAATCCAAAAGCACAAGATTGGCGTATATGGGGGCACAAGCTGCCCCCATGGCCACACCCGAGATTTGACGATAATACTCGCCTTCAAAGAAGATGAAATTGTTATCGATGACAATCTCAGTGAATTCAGCGGTGAGCTGTACCTTCTCCCAGCTGAAACCACTGTGCTTCCTCAAGCAGGATGTAAATCTGTGTAAGCCTTCATCCTTGGGGATACAAGAAAAAAGGTCTTTAATGTCGACCTTGACAAAGGTCATGTCAGAAGACCACAGGTCATTTGAAAAAATACCTAGGAATTCCCAAGAATCTTTGATAATATGCTGTGTCCTGTCAATAATGTGCTTCAACCAGCCGTCAACAACTCTGACAAACTGAAAAGTTTTACTATAGCTACCTGCAATAATAGGTCTAAAAGGTGGATTTGCCTACTACTACTACTACTTTGAATTACTCTGACAAGGTATATTTTCAACATTGTACTTATGAAGTTTTAAACTGTTGTTTTTAACTGTTAAACTATGTCTATATTATATTATATTTATTGAATAGTTGACTTGGATAAGGGTAGTTTATTTTTATGAACTGCATTATCAATTTTGTGTACTGTTTTTTTCAATGCGAGGGCGTTGCATTCATTAATCAATTAATTTTGGCGGTTTTTTTATGTTAAAAATGGTTTCTTAGTTCTGTACTTTGTTCTGATGAAGTGTACTACTACATGAAAGCGCTTAACCATTGTCTGTACAGGAGTTTTTGTAATAAAGAACTATCGGTTCTTGTTTTACCTAACAGTGTGGATCGTGGTTTTTACTGTGGGTTTTGGAGTTGCTATTTACAAGTGTTGTACCCTCAGTTGACTTTTGTTGATTGTTGTGGCTAACCATGGATTCCATCAACGAAGGGTTTGGCAATTTTTCTCCAGTGCGAAGAGATGAACTGGACAAGGTTCATTCTGAATTGGCCATACTAAAGGGAGAGATTTCCAGGTTGATTGCGTTAATGTCTCCGCCTACTCAATTGACAGTTGTAACGGCCTATCGGGCCGAACAGGAAGTGTTATCCTCTGCACGCTCTGATTTAATTCACTCATTTTCTGAACATGAGAGCTTTGACGAGATTCCGAATGGTCAAAGAGTTTTGGCGACCTCCAATTCCGGAACGGCTGGTCTTGGCAGCAATGGGGATTGCTCTAACAATACGTGTGGGTCGTCTAACCGTCTGGACGATGTGTTTCTCATTTCGGGTGCCAAACCCAAGCGTGCACCACCCAAAAGGACATATTCGGTTAAGGATGGGCTGCAGTTCGGAGCTACTGAAGCAACGCATGTTACAGTGAAACCGGCTGTGCCCAGCAACAGGAAAGCGAGCATTGGTAATTACAAAACTAATTTGGACAAATTTTTGCAGTTACCTTTTGAATTTAACTGTGGAGCCAAAGTTGACACTCACTATGAGAACATTAAGAAAGCTGACAGTACTAATTTGAATTTTAAAAGCAAAATATTTGCATTTGGTAACAAACTTAACAAAATTAAAAATTTACAGGTTGATAACCAGTATCTCCGCAAATGTTTAGAATGTAACATCATTCCTATGGGTCTTCGTTTTTTTAAACAACCCATAGGGATTGACTTGACTGTTGACAAGGTTAAAAATGTGAAGAAATGTTTAATAATTTTGGAAAGCAATTTATTGAATTTATTTTAAATTGCAATGATGAGAAGCTAAGTTATTTATTAGTAGAGGCTGATCAGGACAGTCAGTCTATTACTCATGATTTAATTTTTCCTCAGTGGGAGAAATTATATGAAAAGCAGTTTACATATGCCGAGAGCAATAGTAGGAAAAGTTTTGATAGGAAATGCAAGAAATTTACTAGGGATTTAAAACAATATGAAAATGGGACTATGTACAAATGGCATAGGAACCATGTAGGAAACAATGTAGATTTTTTTAAAGGTGTTAACAATGGAACTAATGAAGTTGACAATGTTGGTGCTATGGGTGAGGCTGATTTTTTATACCAAGTGGATGGGAGGGGACACGGAAGGTCGGAGTTTGTAACCCAACAGGGCCCAAACAAACGATGGTACCGGCACAGGGATTAACTGGTGGTGGATCCGGTTGTGACAGTAACAATTTATCCTTTTCAGCTAATACCAACAACATTGTCAATATACAAGGGGATATTAAAGTGTACAACTATACTACTTACCAAGTTACTAAAGAACTTTTTTTGGTATTTTCAAAAGGGATGAAATTTATTCCCGGTCAAGCTTTTGACCTGGTTGACACCTTAGTTGAATTCAAACTATTCCTTAGGAAGTTGAACCTGGGTGTGTTTTTTTCATGATCAGTCAGGCAATACTACATTTAGGAACAGTTTTAAAAAAAGAAGCACTTTTACACCCCCTGTCCACAAAACTCTATTGTCCTTCGAGAATGTAGTTACCCAGCAATTTTATGCCTTGTTTAATCAGATGAGGAATTACACTTTTCATGGCAAGGACAATAGACTAGTGAGAGATATTTTGGACACCTTAAGTGCAAACAACATCAGGATTATGTCAGCTGATAAGGGGGGTGGCATTGTATTGTACGACCAAAATGCTTATACAGCAAAAATATTTGAAATTCTAAACAATACCACCCAGTATGAGGTTTCTAGCCTCAATCAGGTTAACATAGCCCACCGCAGGATTGATTTATTTTTGGAAGAATTTCTGTTGGATGGCAGAATTGATGAGGACCTATATAAATTTTTGAAGGTGGATTTTCCTCAACTAGCTACCATCTTTGGAATCCCCAAGGTGCACAAAGATGTGGCAAATCCACCTTTTAGACCTATTATTGCAGGTAGCTATAGTAAAACTTTTCAGTTTGGCAGAGTTGTTGACGGCTGGTTGAAGCACATTATTGACAGGACACAGCATATTATCAAAGATTCTTGGGAATTCCTAGGTATTTTTTCAAATGACCTGTGGTCTTCTGACATGACCTTTGTCACGGTCGACATTAAAGACCTTTTTTCTTGTATCCCCAAGGATGAAGGCTTACGCAGATTTACATCCTGCTTGAGGAAGCACAGTGGTTTCAGCTGGGAGAAGGTAAAGCTCACCGCTGAATTCACTGAGATTGTCATCGATAACAATTTCATCTTCTTTGAAGGCGAGTATTATCGTCAAATCTCGGGTGTGGCCATGGGGGCAGCTTGTGCCCCCATATACGCCAATCTTGTGCTTTTGGATTGGGAGGAAGAGGTTGTTTTACACAGTGAATGGATGGAATACATTGCTTGTTACGTCCGTTATTTGGACGACTTGTTTATTTTGTGGAAGGGGGATTTCACTCATTTATCCAACTTTATGGACTATATTAATCAGTCAACCAATTATTTAGAGTTTACATACCAACACAACAGCGTTGGTATTAGTTACTTGGATGTTTTTCTATACAGTGATGGTGAATCTTTCCAATCGAAAATATTCAGGAAAGATACTTTTAGTAATGGTTATCTTGATTTTACTAGTAATCACCCCTACTCCCAGAAATGCAGTATAATCAAGGGGCAGTGTATTCGTGCTGCCAGGATGACCTCTGACCGAAAGAATATGAAGTCTGAGACTGACTTTATTGGGGGAATGTTCAAGGAGAAAGGGTATCCAACTGAGTTGATTAAGGACGTGACACAGTATGTGGTACAAAAGTGGGGTAAGAAGTACACCCCACTATTAGGAAAGAGTTCTATTTCTGTGGGTCAAATTTTAACAAACAACAACAGAAGCGATGGACAGTTTTCCAAAGCATTTATTCTCAAATATGGCAAACATGTTGGCCAAGTCAAAAACATTGTTACAGCTAATTGGAACATCATCACTAGTGATGAGACAATTAAAGAATTTGTTTGTGACAGGCCATCGTTTGTGTTTAAAACAGGGCCAAATATCAAAAATCTTATTGAACTGAAGGCTAATAAGTTAGCTTTGTATAACAACACCAAGAGTGGTGGTACTAAGAAATGTGGTCGTTGTTCCCAATGTGCCTTTATATGTGAGGATGACTGTTGTACCCTTAAGAATATCAACAGGAACAAAATTTGGTTTACCAATGGGAATTGCCAGTCCAGTCATTTGGTCTATTTAGCAATGTGTTGCACATGTCCTTGTTTTTATGTCGGTAAAACCGACAGGCAGCTAAAAAACAGGATATATGATCACACATACTGTATGAGAAAAAAAGATGCTAACAATGCTTTATTTCGGCACATCAACAACAGCAATACTTGTATGAGATTTAAATTTGCCATTCTGGAAATTGTACGGGTTAATCCTAGGGGTGGTGATATCAAGAGTGTGGTGGGTGAGAAGGAAATCAAATGGCAACTAAAGTTGAATGCAGCCAGTTTTCCAGGTTTAAATGAGACGATTCCTACTAAGCCATTAATTAGGAAAGTTTGATGTTTATTGATTCATTGTTCCTTAGGGTAAAGCATGTTCTAACTTATGTATTTAATATCTTGGTAACAGTAATTATTGTATGATAAATAGGTTTGTTACTTTTATTTTTATTTTTCATCTGTATTTACTTCATATTTATTGATTCCTATAGTAGTTTTGGCTTGTGTTTCTCTTGCACAGGCATTTTGTATTACTGCTCAACTACTTTGAATTACTCTGACAAGGTATATTTTCAACATTGTACTTATGAAGTTTTAAACTGTTGTTTTTAACTGTTAAACTATGTTATTATATTATATTTATTGAATAGTTGACTTGGATAAGGGTAGTTTATTTTTATGAACTGCATTATCAATTTTGTGTACTGTTTTTTTAAATGAGAGGGCGTTGCATTCATTAATCAATTAATTTTGGCGTTTTTTTTATGTTAAAAATGTTTTCTTAGTTCTGTACTTTGTTCTGATGAAGTGTACTACTACATGAAAGCGCTTAACCATTGTCTGTACAGGAGTTTTTGTAATAAAGAACTATCGGTTCTTGTTTTACCTAACAGTGTGGATCGTGGTTTTTACTGTGGGTTTTGGAATACAAATGCAGTTCTCACTATAGCTCTCAACTCTTAGCACAAAGAAATGTCGGCAAAGCTCACAAATGGTGGTGGCTAGGGACTTTAGGCTTTTTACTCTATACTAAAAGTACAGGGTTTGAGCCTCTAGCCACCAAGTGTATTGAATGGGACACACACACACACACACACACACACACACACACACACACACACACACACACACACACACACACACACACACACACCACACCCTTAGATTCCTACCGTACTTCCTTCCCCACCAGATCATCCTGCAGCAGTAAATCGCTCGCCCTGTACTTCATTCTATTCTGCAGCCGATAATCCAGTAATTTCGTCCTACAGCAGTAAATTGCAAATTTCCCGTTCGCTCACATTTGAGTCAGCCAGAAATGGGTGAGCTCCTTCAGCCAGCCAGAAATGCCTTCAGCTCAATTCCGACAGGCTGAAACAAAGAAAAAAAAAGAGTGGATGGATCTGCTGCAAAAGTGGGGGGGGGGCACCCCTCCTCCACCCGCACTCTATGGTTCCAGCACCCATGAGAATAGAAAAAACAGTAAGAGAGAAGCAGCAGCAAGAGAAAACCCTTTTAAGGTAGAAGGAGGATGGAAAGATGTGAGCAGTGAAATTAGCCAGGAGTATGGCAGGAGCAGAGCCAGTGGTTTGTTAGGTATTTAAGTAGTTGTTGTTTAAACTCAGGATAGTGGGGACAGTTAGTAATGGGGTGGGGTAGAGTGTTCCAGAGTTTGGAAATCTTATGGGAGTATAGACAGTCCCCGTGAGAGTTGTGTGAGAGGGATACCTCTAGTAGTAGTTTATTTGAGGATCTGAGGGTCCTGTTATTCCTAGTGGGTTGAGCCAACTTGGAAAGAGCTGGACAGTTGGTAGGTTGGTTTATTAACTTGTGGATAATAGTAAGTTGGTTGATAGATAGAAGATTTGGGAGTTAGAGCCATTGTAATTGGGAGAGGACAGAACATCGGTGTGTCCTGTGTGGGGCATTTGTAGTGAATTTGGCAATCTTTTTATAGCAAGATTCCAGGTTGTTTAGGTCAGATTTTCACAGGTTGGTGAGAATTTGAGATCCATAGAGGAGGGAGGATAGCAGGTAGGAATGAACAGTGGCAAGTCTGGCATTGCGGGTGAGATATGATCTGACCCTGTATAAGGTGCCCAGTTTGATGTGTACTTTTTTAATTGTAAGGGGAAACATGCTTGGTGAAAGTTAAGTTCTATATCTATAGTGACCCCTAATAGTTTTGTGTCAGTAGTGGGTTTGATGATGGTTCCATTAGAGGAGTGAATTGGCAGAGGGACTTAGCCAGGTTTGGCTTTTTTTATCTTTGAAGACTATTAATTTGGTTTTATTAGGGTTTAGTATAAGTTGATGTTCTAATAGATATTTTTCTATGCTCTGGAAGGAGGATTGCATTTTTAATTTAAGTTCTTGGGGTGTGGGGGCAGAGCATATAAGGGTAGCATCATTAGCATATTGAACAATGTCTGCTTGGTAGGTTGCAGAGCTAAGATCGTTAGTGAATAGAATGAAGAGGAGAGGGCTAAGTATTGAACCTTGGGGATGCCCACTGAGATGGGAAGTATGGGGAAAGAGAATTTGGCCATTTGGTTGCTTGCTGTCTGTTACAGAGGTAGCTAAGGAACCAGGACAGAGATGATGAGCTGAGCACATAAGTTGAGAGTTTGTTGAGTAGAAGTTGATGAGACACAGTGTCAAAGGCTTTAGACATATCTAGAAAGATGGAGGAGACTGCCTGGCCTTTATTTAGGTGTGAGTGAATTGTGTTAGTAAATGAGATTAGAGCAGTGGAAGTACTATGTTTTGGTCTGAAACCATGTTGTGAATTTGATAAGAGATTGTTGGAAAGCAAGTGGATGAGCAGTTGTTTATGGAAACATTTTTCAAGGATTTTTGCAAGGGGAGAAAGAATGGCTATTGGGCGGAAGTTGGATAGGTCTTTAGAAGTGCCACTTTTGTGGAGAGGGATGATGTGGGATACTTTCCATAATACTGGAACATAGTGTTCAGAAATAGAATGATTGATCAAGATGGATATGGGGTAAGCTATAGATGGGGCTGCTATTTTCAGAAATTCGTTAGGGAGTAGATCAGCAGCCAGAGAGCAGGGTTTGAGTTTAGATAGGAGAGATCTTATAAAACTTGTTTGAATGGGAGAGAAGCAGAAAGGGTTTGGATTACCAGGTGTAGAGGTGGGGATGGTCAGAGGTGTTATAGGTAGATTACCTGGAAGGGAGGTTATGGAGTTTATGAAGTGGGAGTTGATTTGAGTTTCAATACATAGAATATAATACATCCATACATACACAATTACATTGTTAAAAAATGCAGTGGATACTGAGATGTGACATTACCAGTTTAGAGAAACTACAGTATAAAGGGAGTTTGAATGGAAAAAGTAGCTGTAAGGTTGATCATAGAGGGAGAGAAGTGAGTTGGAAGATATGAGGTAAGATCGGAAGGATGGGAGTGGGTAGGTAGGATCCTGGCAAGGACAGATCCCTGAGCTTCAGAGGAAGAGTTTTAGTTGCTTTTGAACTGAGCAGTATTTGAGGTGTTTCTAATGTAGTTAGGAAGTTTGTTCCAGGTTAGAGACAGATTGCAGTTGTAGAGAAGTTTAGCTATATTTCTGTTGGGTTTATGTATGTCAAGGAGTTGTTGGTCAGAGCTTCTGAGTGATCTGGTGGAGGTGTAGAAGGAAACTAGTGTAAAGAGGGAGGGACAAGCATTTGGTTTGTATACGATGGAGTGGGTGATTTGTAGTTGTGCTATAAGACGTTGGTGGGGGAATTCTGTCCATTGCAATTATTTTAGTGCAATGCAATGGTGAGATCTGTAAGGTTGGTTTGATGCAAATTTGGTGATTTTATTATAAGTTTGTTCTAGTTGTGAGATTAAAGTGGATCGTAGGTATGTGATTATTGGAGCAGCATAAAGGAGGCCTGGTAGTAGAAATGCTCTAGCTAGGGATAGTTTAGCTTCAGCAATAAGGTATTTTTGTTTTGATGCAGTAATCCTAATTTTTGATGTGTCTTTTTGATACACTGATGTATATGATGGTCACATTTAAGCTGGTCATCTGTTATGGTGCCAAGGAGTTTTGTATGTGGGTCTGTTTGATGATAGTGTTATCTAGTGAAGACATGGAAAAGGAAAATTTATGGTCTGAGAGTGATTTTGGTAGGAAGAGTAAGAGTTTAGTTTTCTTGGGGTTTGGGATAAGCTGGTTTTCATTAAGCCATTTTTCAACGGAGTTAAATGTGTTTTGAGTGAGGGAAAGGAGATGAGATATGTTATTAGAGGAGGTGATGAGGGTGGAGGTGAGGGTCATCTGCGTATTGGACAAGAGTAGAGTGGTTGCAGGCAGAGTGGAGATTGTTGGTAAAGATATTGAGTAGAAGGGAGCCTAGGATAGAACCCTAAGGGACCCCTGTTTTTGCATGAAAGAAAGGGGAGCAAGAAGTGAGACAATGAACAGATTGTAGTCTATTAGAAAGGTAGCTGGAGAACTACTGCATGGTGGAAGGAGAGAGGTTGAGTTCCAATATTCTTGTTAGTAGTTTAGAGTGAGATACTGTATTGAATGTTTGAATAGGTCTAGAAAGAGACAGGATACAAGCTGGTTAGTATCACTGACCTCAGCAACTGTATAAGTAGAGGATAAGAGGGCTGTAGCAGTGCTGTGGTTAGGCCGGAAACCACACTGAGTAGGGGTTAGGAGGCTTTCCTGTATTAGGTATTTAAGGAGTTGAGAGTGGATACATTTTTCTAGAATTTTAGAAAGATGTGATAGGATGGCTATAGGTCGAAAGTTACAGGGGTCTGTGGTGTTACCTCCTTTGTGCAGTGGAATAGTATAGAAGGCTTTCCAGATGTTAGGAACTGTTTTTTCTTGACTAGATCTATTTATTAGTATATAGACGGGAAATGCTATGGAATCAGCAGCAAGCTTGAGAAAGAGGGGAGGTAGTTTATCAGCAGATGGGGAGCAAGGCTTAAGTTTACAAAGATGAGATTTGATATAGGAGATGGGGATGGGTTTAAGAGAGAAAGGGTTTTTGTTAATATAGGTAGAAGAGTGGGAAGAGTTGGAGGGACTGGAGTTATGGTCAGAGTAAGTTAGTTTGCGGATGGTGTCTATGAAGTAGTTATTGAGCAGGGTAGCAGTCTCTAGTGGTGTGCTATTAGGGAAGGGGTTTGGGGTTGAGGGGTTGCCATGGTGTAGGATATTGTTAATGGTGGACCAGAATTTTTGGGCGTTGGAGAGGTGATTGGACTGTGCTATATTGTAAAAGTTTTTTTATCTTGATAAATGCATTTATTTCTGAAGGTTTCTGATTTCCTTATAACTTTGTAGTAGGGTTGGGGATTTGTTTTTCTGCCAGGATTTCCAGATACTATCCCTTTTGTGCATGAGGGCGCATGTTTCTTTTGATAGCCAAGGTGTATAGGAGGCTTTTATCATAATTTTTCTTTGGGGAGCAAGTGAGTCTAGGATGTCGAGGAAAATTTGGTTAAATATTTCCACAGCTTCACTAAGGGAGGGTAGTGGAGGAAGGACCAGTTAATTGATGTTACTTTAGAATTAAAGGAATCAGTGTCAAATGAGGATAGTTTACAGCAGTCTCTGTATATGTGGGATCTAGGTATTGGGATCTAGGTATTGGAATAATTCACAGTCAGCTCAGCTTTTGAGATTATAGACATAACTAAAAAATGCCTTGTGATTGTCTTTGGCTTGGGTAGCTATTTTAGCCTCAGACTTGTATTTGATGGATTTTATTAATCTCATGAGTTGTTTGTTTATTTCAGTGAATAGTGCTCTAACATTCTGAGAAATATTCTTCTTACTTTTGATCATAATTATTTTCCTTTTATTGTAAAATTTGTTGATATTATGGTTCCACCGTGTGGGATGGATATTGGGTTACTTGCTCCTATGGGGTACAGCTGCTTCTGTGCAGCTGTTTACATGCTCATAGGGTGTGCTGATGTATGTTACTACATATTCAGTGGAGCTAACTGGGTTCGGTGGGAATTTGAAGCTTGCTAATGTATCACTTAGAAGTAGGTAGTTTGTCTTTAAGACATTTCTAAAGATACCTTGGATGGAAGAGATCTCTAGTTTCAACTTTATTTTGAAGGAAACTGGTTTATAGTCAGACCTAACAAGTGATGAAAATATGCAAGGGATGGGCCAAGATGCTCTCATATTAGTAAGGACAAGAGCCAACATTTTTTCCCCCAATGGGTACTCTGACTAATTGTTCCTAAGCATCTGTATTGACAAAGTCCAGCAATCTTTGTGCCTGTGCAATAGTGGTGGTGTAGGTTTTCCAGTCTATAGTTGGATAGTTTTTTAGATCACCTTGGAAAATGGTATCAAGTTTAATACTGAGTGATTGTAGTTCCAGTGGATAGGCTTTGTGCCTTTCTTGCATCATAGAGGGGGTTCTAGCTAATATATGATACGGGACCTTTCTGATTACTTTGACATGAAGAACTCTAGTGGGTCTATATTACTTCATCAAACCATCACTTCAACGAATGGCATTTCATTGAAACTGCCATTCATCAAAGTCCCTTCATGTGGGGGGCTGTGCCCCCCCCCTGCTGATTTTATGTACCTTCTCCAACATCACACCACAGTGAGGAAAGGACAAATTTCCTGATCTTCACTGTACCGTGATCTCTGTATGAACAGTTTGACGAAAGGCATGTCCGATGTAATTGCACTGAAAATACCATTCAGTGAACTGATAGAGACCCAGTCTAGTGCATCATACTCCGCTACCAGCCCTGATGTGAGCCTCTTCTGGATGTAGATTGAGACACCTTCACCATTCCCTCTCCTGCATGATAGGTGGTCTAAATGTGTGGACCATACCAGTCGTAGGTTGTGAGTACTACCCCCTGGGGCTGAGACCATACCAGTGGTAGGTTGTGAGTACTACCCCCAGGGCTGAGACTTTACCACTGGTATGTCATGAATACTACCCCATGGGGCTGAGACCATACCAGTGGTAGGTTGTGAATTAGAAGTGGAGTAGAGCAGCCAGCAGCAAAACAAGAGGACTTTCATAGACTTACTTTGGGATTTGTTTTCAGTGTCACACAATCCAGCACTTTGAACTGTTTAACTTCTGTGCTTCCATTAACCTTTCTGTCCAATTGTTCTTGTGTAGAACTGTTTTGCTAATTTTACAGTATGGAAGGAAGGAAGGCAGCATCATATAGCAGCATCAAGGACAACTATTACACTTAAGTGCCTCCTTATGCTGACATTAATCAGCAATGCACATAAGCAGCATTTATTGACAATAGCTATTTTGTTGTTGTGCACTGATCTGTCACTTAAGGGCTGTCTCTCAAATGGTGGGATGATGTACTGTAACTAACGTTTGGAAACCTTTATTGTTAGTAACTGCTTATTGCTTCTAGGCCTTTTAGCTAAGTTCAAGTGTAGTGTATAAACAAAATGAGTCTGTCTTGAATTAAGCATGGCACTTAACTAATCTAACCTGATCTGGGTGATAACATATGGAAACTTAGGCATGGGAGAAGAGAGGTGAGAAATGTCACACAGTTCCCGTGGAATGTAAAAATTCTCATATACTCATATGTCAACTTTTTTCTTGACAGTGCTGTAGCATGTAAAGTATTTTACACCATTTGCACTGGCACCATTGTTTGCAAAGGCACAACATGTGTTTAGAAGATTTCCTTCAAAGAATCAGTACCATATTTACCAGCAGGCATTAACCATATGGATGAAAAAATTCTCAGTGTCTTTATTTTTCATCTTTCACAAGTGATGCATTTATCTTAAAAGTCAACAAAAAAAGGTGCTTCATTTCCTGATCAGCTGGTGTCTGCCATTATTATTATGCCAAATGAAACTGCAGCTGCTTCGGTCTTACTCACTGAACCCCAAATAATACTGAGTGCATTTCTAATGACACACATGGAGAGGAGTGGAATCTGATGGAATGTGTGCAGGCTAATTTGAAACATATAGTTAAAGTTACCTTGTGCCAAGTTAAAAAATCACTACAGTACCTCAGAAAGAGGACTGAATGTCCATATAGACTTTCCTCTGTCCAGCAAGTTTTGGATGGTACTGCCTTGAGTAAATATGTTTCTGAAACTATTCTTGACTTATCCAAATTTCATAGAAGGGGCCTACTGTTATGTTCAAAATAAATGCCAGATGTAATCAGCAGAATTCATGGTTAAAATGTATTTAGTGGTATAACTGCCTAGAAACCACTGTGAAGCAGATAATCAAACACAACTGTAAGAAAAAAAAAAGCATCGTTTACACTGAGCTTAAGGATGGAACAAAATTATTATTAATATGTTGGTGACAGCAAATAGGTATTGTTTTGAAAATGTTAATAATGTCAAAAGCAGAGCACCAGGTTTTATTGTCCTGAAATTCCTTCCTCAGTTAAAAAAATATATACCTTCACTGATGGTCATTCCCAGTTCTGTGCATCTGTAAGCATCTGGCTGTCACTCTATCTCTCTCTTGCCATCATATCACATTTCTCTTGTGTCTTTCCCATGCATGAAACCTGTTTATATTTTGTTTCTTAAACATCTGTATCTGTTCTGTTGGACACCATTTCCATTGCATTCTTGGGGTCCTTTTCTGTCTGTATATTAAATCCTCTTACCCAAGATTGACACTTCCTTGCTATATGTCACCTGTTATATACCCAATGCTAAAGATTTACCTGGAAAGCAAATAGCTCCATCACATACATGAATTGTGTGATACAGATGAGAAACAAAAGGACTGCTCACCTGTTTACCTCCTACCCTTCCAGAAAGTTCAGTGAGCAAAACAGTGCTCTTCACAAAACCTCATGATACACTGGAAATATTTTGTGCTGAGTCATACTGTGGTCTTCAGTCTCATGATGCAGCACAAACTCTTTATTAGGTGCATACAGCAGACGTTTCCAGGAAACATTTCCTTCTTCCTTCCTTCTTTCATTCATTTTTGTTGTGTGAGGCATGTAACAATCTAGATAAAAATTTTCATGAGAAAGGTATTCATATAGCCTGTCTTTCGAACATCATTAAAGTCTTCATTCAGTGTAACTCTTATGTGGTCTACAGCAGCAGGATAACTGATAAATAACTAGATATTTCAAGATACAGACTCACACCTACAATCCGTTCCAGGTTTTTAAAGGTTGATCTGGATACAGGAGAATGCAGTACTGATAGCATTAAAACCAAGCTACCCACATAAAAATGGGCAAGTATTACATACTAGGTGCATCATACTGGGCACCAAGCATATCAACTGTGTCTAGCAGATACGTGAGAAACTAATGTGGGATGCAAATGTACAAAGTAGTTAGAAATATAAATGCGTGGCTACACAGGAAGACACTGCTGTGTACAGCTGCTATGGAGAAAGATAAAGCAATAACTTTTTTATTTTGAAAATCCAAAGACCAATAAAAAGAGAAGGGGAAGAAGCAAAGAAGCACTTTGTGGAACCACTAAAAACTCTTAATTTAGTGCTTTCGTCGGCGTTCGCCTCACGACTTCTTCAGAATACAATTAAAAACATTTTAACAGTCCATTAAATACAAAACATAATGCATCACATGCTCACTGCTAAAAACTTCATGGGCTAATGACCCCATTAATCAAATCGCAGCACAGTAGGGTTGTAACTGAATAAAAATAATAATAATAAGTTTGCAAAAACTAAGGCAGGCAACACCAGTATATTTCTCATGTGGTATAGTGTGGTCTGGAACTAAATTACATACTATGTATCTATAACTGTCAACCTTATTATAACAAATGCAACACCTGAAAATAATAAAAATGTAAGTATAATTATGATCGTAAATGTAAATTGATGAACTCGTAAAATTAAAGAAACCAAGGGCAAACAATATATCTATTACAATCATTATTATTGTACCAGGTTCTGCAAGTGAAATTCAGACTTGAGCTTCAAAAAGCAGGAGACAGACATCATGTCATTTAGACCAGGTTTTTGTGTAGCATTGCATCTAAGCTGCCAAAGCAGTTCCTTATATTCGAAGAATAGGTCAATTGGCCCTCCCCTACTGCCTTCTCTTTGCATTTGTTCTAATACAGAAAATTTGAAGTGATGTTGTGGAAACTCAATAATGTGCTTAGCCAGGGCATTGCTCACATTGCCCTTCCTGATATCATATACATGCTGGTAGATACGCTTGTTCAAGCTATTAATCGTTTTACCAATATAAAATTGGTCATATAACTGGCAAACAGCAATATAAACCAAGCATCTACTGTGGCAGTTAAATTTTCTGATAAAATACACCCTGTCATAGCCCTTTATATTGATGCTATTGGATTCAATAATATAAGGGCACTGTGGACAATGTCCACATCTCCTCATTTGTTCATTCCTTACTCTTGGGTGATTGCTTTCCACAAGATTTTTTTATACATGAGTCTGTCCTGTACATTACACAAGGCGTGTCCCCTATTTTTATTTTACAATTCATATCTGTAGTTAGTATAGTCCAATTGTTGTATAGGACATCCCTGATATCGTAGTACAGAGGGTTAAAAGTTAGTACGATAGCATCCAGAAAAGGTTTAGTGCCTCTTCCCTGAGTGTCACTTGCTAAGTTGGCACCTTTCCCCACTAAGATGGTATCTTGTGAGACCCCAAAAGTGGAGAAAAGTGTCCACTAACTTTTATTTCCTGTACCTCATCCAGGATTGGATCAACAAATAAACTGGGGTACCACCACTTATTAAGCATTGTCCTTAATCTATCCATCTCTTTGATGAAAGTAGTATACTCACTTATCATCCTTGCTAATCTAACACCCTGTCCTTTGGCCAATTATTTTTTTCTGATGTATGGGATGACAACTGTCAAAGTGTAACAGGGTGTTAGAGTATGTAGGTATCCTGAACAAAGTAGAAACAAATCTATGACTGTTCATGTCTTTATATATACAAATATCCAAAAAATTGATGACTTCTAGGTTCGACTCCATGGTAAGTTTCAAAAACCCGGTACTCAAGTTCAAATATCCAAAAAATTGCTGCAGTTCTTCACTTGTGCCATCCCAAAAAAAATTAATAAATCATCAAGGTATCTACCATAGAATCTACAATGTTCAAATAATTCATGTTTAAATACCATATCTAGTTCCCACTGCGTTAACACTATATTAGCAAATGGGGGGCGCAGGTTGCCCCTATTGCAACTCCAACTCTCTGCTTAAACAGTTGGTTTTCAAATATGATGAAGTTATTGTGTAAAATTAATTCCATTGGGGTTCTGTACATTAGAATCCTAGAATGACTATGTGTGGTATAAGTTACAAACAATAGGTTGTCAGAGTATAAATTCCCTTGTACTTTTTTAAGGCAATCCCAGGAGTCTTTTAACACATGTACCTGTTGATCTAACACATTTTAAGTTGAAATCAATAAATTTCACTAAGTTAAATGTTTTTGAGGCTTTAGCATCCACTATTGGCCTGGGGGGGGATCAACCATATTCTTGTGTATTTTTGGGATGCCAAAGATGGTAGGGGTGCATGGATGCTTTTGTGTGAGAAAGTCATGTTCACTAATGGAAATTCGGTTATTCAGTAGCAGGTCATTCAAACAAATATCTATATTCCTGTATGAGATATTTAATTCATTTTTAGATATTTCTTCATAGGACTCACTGAACAAATGTGTCTGCATTTTATCAATGTACATATGTTGATTCATAATAACCAATTCCCCACCCTTGTCAGGTTTCAACTTTGTTATTTTATTTTGTTGTAATTGTTCTTTAAATGTGATTCTCACTGCTGCATTCATTTGAACTGCAATTGCTGCTGCCTACTTGTGTAACCTGTCTATCGCTCGGTATTTTAAAGTGTCCTAACTGTTTAAATTCAGCTACCTCAGTCTTTTTCTTAATCTGCTGCCATACCTCCTGATACTTTTCTCCATCATACTTTCTGAATTCTCATTCCTGTACACTTCTACTATTGAACCATGACAGAAAACAAACCAAGTGAAAAAACCAAAGAGGCAACAAGATCCAAAGGCAAGGAACAGGCTGAATGTCGTCAAATAACCCTTTAATTTGTAAGCGCTTTCGGTAAGGAAGTTTTCCCCACCTCCTTCAGACAAAAGTAATACAACAGTAAAGTTTCATTACCATATTAAATAGTGTAATTGGCAATGACATCACAATAATATCCCAACATTTAAAGAAATATACAACTTTTTCATACCTTAAAACTTATTTACATAGAAAAGTTGGCTCTATAACAAAGAACCAATCTATATGTAAAAGACACAATTCTGTACAAAAAACAATTGGTTTAAATATATTTGTCCAAAACCAATTCTAAAACTGGGTTATTTGACGACATTCAGCCTGTTCCTTGCCTTTGGATCTTGTTGCCTCTTTGGTTTTTTCACACTTCTACTATTAGCTGACTTCTTCTGTACTATTTCCTTTCTCTCCTCTCACTAGCAAGGATAAGTCTTGCATTCCCACCTACCAAGGTGTCCTTCCACTGTAACACCCTGGCACACCACCACTGAAAAAAAGCCAACTGGAACTAATCAAGTACTGCAAAAATAAAAAAAAAGTGTACTACTGCTCTCCAAGACCTAACATGTATGTAATTCATCTACTGTATCACTTCAACTGTTTTTGTTTATATTAGTTTATGCTTAGTGAAGTGTCCCTTTGTGCATGTTGACAGTCTACAGTGATCTATAATCCCCTTCTATCCCCCTGTTCTTCCCCTCACTCCTATACTCGCATCTGCTATATCACAGTAGTCTTTACTATTTGTGCCACCAGGTGGCAGTCTTAACCTACTCCTTGTTCTTAAACATATCTCTCTGTAGCACCAGCCTGTATTAAACTTTTCTGTAATTTCTCTAAATATAATTAGCTCATAATTCTAAATTAAGTCATAGCTACATCCCTGTGCACCCTTACCTGAACTGGCTCTCATGTTCACTGTCTATCTTCTATTTCACTGATTGTTCTTGATAGGCAACCTCTTCTCCTCGGCTCTACCTGCTCCATTCACCCTGTGGGCTCACTCAGCTCACCATACCCTGCCCCCAATTCCCACACACCCCAGTACCTCTAGACTTATATTCTACATAACCACACCCACTCCCTAATTATCCAATACACTCCATTACCAACCCATTATAATTTCTTATACCCACCCCCCCAAATATTACTATTGACCTCCCCCACCCCTCCCTACAATATTCAACTCAACCTTCTCCACTGTCTATTCAATTTCATGTGCCTTCAACATATTTCTAACTCCACTATGCTTTCAAAGACTACTTCCCTCACAGCTCAAATACTTCTTTGCACCTTATCCTGTTTCTACTATCTTACCCAGCCCCTTACTTCTAACCATTCACCATCTGTTCATACTACTAACTCATTCCCCAAACTACCCACACACCCATCAACCCTAATATCCTCCTATCTGTGTCCTATCAATAATTACCTACTTTTCCCTACAAACATATAACTACCTTCAAGCACTCTACTCCCTCGCTATTCAGCCATACCCCCACAAATCCCTTGAGACTCAAATCTGATACTAAGCAGTCCAAGTGCCTCTTTTCCCAAATTTACCAACTAATTAATATCCTTCTTTCCGGTGACATACACCTCAACCCAAGGCCCCCCTACCCCCGTCATCATCCAAGTCTATTCTATTCACTTCACTAAACACTCAATGTATAGCTAACAAAATCCCCATCCTCCATGCTTGGCTTCTCCCCAATCAACCTGACATTCTGTCCATTTCTGAAACTTGCTTAAAACCCCATATAAAGGACTCTGAAATAACACCCCCCCCCAACTACTCTATCATTAGAAAAGATAGAACCCATAAAAAAGGTAGAGGAGTAGCTCTCCTCTACTCATCCTCTCTTTCAGTTACTCCTTACATGAAACCTATTCCCCAATTTAATAACACTGAACTAATCTTAGCTCTACTTCATATCACTAGATACAAACACATATGTATAGCCTCCCTTTATATTCCCCCTTGAGACAATATTCCAGTACTCGAAGATATTCTCTCCTGGCTTTCCACTAACATTAGCAATGAGACTATAATTCTAAGAGACATGAACATTAATTGGTCTTTCATTCAGTCCCCAACAAACTCCCAAAATATTAACCTCTATAATTTCTTTCAGCTTATTAATTCCATAACTAGACCTTCCAAAGACCACACCTCTGGGAGTACCCTGGACTGGATCTTAGTTTCTCACCCTCATAATTTCTCCGATAGTGGCATACTCCTCTGACTCCCTTAGCGATCACCTCCCCACTTTGCTCACCGCCTTCCTTCCCCCTTACAACTATCTCACAACTATATCTCTACTCACTCCCTAAAAAAACTTCAATGCAACTACCTTTTCAAACTGACTAAAATCCATAAACTGGAGCCCTCTAAAAACTCTCCCTTTGGAAAATGCCATGACACACATCAATACAGCATTTTTAAACCTCTTAGATACCATTGCCCTATTAAAAACAAAAAGAATAAAAAGCTAAACTGCCCCTTGGCTAACCAAAGATACACTAGCTGACATGCGCCTTAGAGACAAAGCTTGCACATGCCACCAGAAAAATAAAACATCCATCACCCTTAATGAATACAAAACACTTTGCAGCAAAGTCAAAAAGCTTATTATAGCAGACCACAAAGCTTATTTCTTCGTATTACAAAGTAATCACAATACTAATCCTAAAATATTCTGGAATGGTATCTCGACCCTTCTCAATCCAGGCAAAAGGAAAACCCTTGTCCAGAGCCAAATGCCCTTGACATAGACCTGGCCGGGTCTATATCACATTATCGAAATTCCAAAATGTCGCACACCATAAGCTCGACCTTGGAATCTTGAAATGTGATATACTTGAACGCTCAGAACAGCAATTTTTTTCCAAGGGAAAAAATTTGCTGTTCCGAGAATACACACACACACAGCACAAGCACACCAAAATACATAATCCACACATACACACACTTCACAGAACCCTACACTAAACCATATATACACTACTAGCTATCCACTTACCTTAACCCAACCCTAACCCTAAGGTCTTTAACTAACACACACTCACCTTACCCGCTCCCTAACCCTAAGGTGCCTAACTAATGCACACTCACCTTACCTGCTCTCTAACCCTAAGGTTCCTAACTATCGCACACTCACCTTACCTGCCCCCAAACCCTAAGGTCCCTAACTATTACACACTCACCTTACCTGCTCCCTATCCCTAAGGTCCCTAACTATCACACACTCACCTTACCTCGGTCCGTTCGCAAACTTACCTTAACCCGGTCCGTCACCTTCGCACCATGGTCAATAAAATAGCGACGCCACAGAAACGGCCCAACTGAATACTTTCCCTAGGAAAGTATTCGGTGTTCTGCAATTTCACTATTTCAAGCATTCACTGAATTGGGGTCAATATTATAACATTCGAAGTTTTAAGACTTCAGTGTTATAATATAGACCCAACCTGGCCACCCAATTTAATTCTTTCTCATTGATTCAATTACCAAACTTACCTCATCCTTTACTAACTCTGCACCCTCTAATTCTACACCCTCTCCACTATCTTCCTGTACCTCCCCATTCTATAATATCTCCACCTCCCAATTTCCTGCTTTTTCTATAAAACCCATTCCCATATCTACTATAAAAAAAACTACTCCAGAAATTGAAACCAGGCTCCAATGTCCCTGACAACATCCCTCCTACTTTTTAAACATAGCTCCCAAAGCCAGCGCACTCCCCATCTTCATCCTAATCCATCGCTCTGTCCAGGAAGGCTATGTACCCCAACTTTGGAAAAAGGCTTTTATTATACCCTTACACAAAGGGGACAGCAATAACAATATCCCAAACTTCCAACTTATCGCCATCCTATCTCCCATCTCCATGCTTTTCGAAAAATGTATCCATCTACAACTTCTACCCTATCTCATAGACAATCACCTACTAACTCCCACACAGCATGGATTCAGACCTGGCCACAGCACTACCACTGCTCTTCTCTCCTTCCTCAAAACTGTTAACAAAGCCCGCAACTCTGGCTGTACCGTATATACCCTCCTACTTGACCTCTCAAAGGCCTTCGATACCATCTCTCACAATCTTCTCCTAGCTAAACTCACTAAACTAAACCTATCCCTCTCCTTACTCAACTGGTTCACCAATTACCTCGATAATAGGCAACAAGCAGTTAAATGGAAAAAAGCCACTTCTTCTTCTTCCTCAGAACCCCCACAGGCGTACCACAGGGTTCCATATTAGGTCCCCTTCTGCTCAATATTTTCATAAACAATTTCCACCACTAAATCCCTAATGCTAAACTTATCCAATAAGCAGATGATTCAACTATAATCTGTTCTGTCACTACTATCCCACTAACTCAAGAAGCCTTCTCCACCACCGAACAGTGGATGTTAAACAATCACCTAGCACTCAATGCCTCAAAAACTAAACTTATGTTATTTGCCACTTCTAAAACAACTACTATAGATAAAAACATATTCTTCATCACCAGTCAGAGCAACACATCTCTTGAATTAGTATCAGAGGCCAAACTATTAGATGTCGTCATCGATAACTAGCTTAAATTTAACTCCCACCTGCAAATAGCACCAAAAAACCCCACCAGAAACTTGGTATGCTCTACCATCATAACCACTACCTCACTCCCTCTACAAAGTTCATTCTCTCTACTACATACCTCGTCCCTTCTCTCCTATATGGGGCCCCACACCTTACAAACCTGCAATCTTCTCTTAAGACAAAACTCTCTTCCTGCTATAATAAAATTGCAAGGTTTGCCTCAAGCCACAAATCTTCTACCCATCACTGTATCGCCCTTCACAAATTAAATTGATTAGAGCTGCCCAGGTATCTCACCTACATTCAGCTCATCCATGCTCACAAACTCATCTTCAACCACTCCATCTGTCCCTCCCTTTCCTTCTCCTTTAAAATGCACCATCATGAAAGGCTCTTAAGATCCAACAATCAGAGTCTGATAGAATTGCATAAACCTACCCGTCCTCCAGGCAAAATTCTTCTATCCTTTGCCCTAGCATGCCAATGGAGCTCCCTAC
The DNA here is from genome assembly GCF_019279795.1 of Protopterus annectens. Classification (NCBI taxonomy): domain Eukaryota; kingdom Metazoa; phylum Chordata; order Ceratodontiformes; family Protopteridae; genus Protopterus; species Protopterus annectens. Next base: position 1,249,216,046 of record NC_056725.1, read on the forward strand.
CACCATTCATCTGTACCATCACTAGCCACTCTGCCTTTAAAATCTCACTTCACTCACATCTAACATCTCTTTGGGAATGCACCTGCTCCCATCCCACATATTTTCCTTCTCCCAATTCCTCCCTCCTCTCCTCCTCCTCCCTTCCTGCCTCCCTCTCTCCCCTTCTACCTCATACTCACCTCATTTCTTCATTCTTTTCTCCTTACATTATCGTCTCTGCTTGTTCCTCCCTTACCTCTCATCCCTACTATTACCCTCAGACATCCTATGTATTTTAGTCTCCTACTGTTATTTGTATAGCATAAACAAATATATCTGTAAATAATTACTTATGTTTTACAGCTTCTACTTGTTCAATGTCATGAATTGTATCTTTGAATGCTATATTCTTATTTGTACTTCTTATTACTATGTAACCTAATACTTTGATTAAGAATATAGTTTCATGAAGCTTTTCTCCCCAGGCCTCCACTGAAAATGAGTTCTTCTTGGCCCAATGGGCCATCCTGGTAAACCAACTGCAAATAAATAAATAAATATTACAGAATAGTACCGTAATATATGACAAACATCAATGCAGCTTGCACTGATCCTGAACTCGTAAACAATGATGCGAGCATTTAAATTCTTATGAATACCAAAGTGTCACACAACAGTGGCACAACAGCATGTATTGTTGCCTCAGAGTGCTTGGTTCTCCAGTTCAGTTTTTGGCTGGGCTGCCTTGTCTTTCCCCTGTCCACATGGGTTTTTTGTAGGTGCTCTGGTTTCCTTGTGCATCCCAAATATATGCTGTAGATGAATCAATTGCCCATAAATGCACATATTGTGCATGTTTGTGTGTATGTGTGTGTGTGTGTGTGTGTGTGTGTGTGTGTGTGTGTGTGTGTGTGTGTGTGTGTGTGTGTGTGTGTGTGTCCTGTGATGGGTTGGGATTATTTTTTTTATTACTTTCACTGCCTTGTACCCACTGTAGGCTAGCATGAACTGAGCTCCCCTAAGATCCTGCACTGAAGCAGGTTATCAGTGTGAAATAAATAAAGGGATAAAGAAAAAAAAAGAAAGAAATAAAGCAAGCAAGTAAGCACAAATGACTGCTGCTCATATACTTCAACACTTAAAAAGCCCACTCCTGCTAGATCCACCCAGGTCATTAACTGAACAAATATTAGACTCAGTATTTCTTTTTATGTCAGATGCTTTACTTACACCCCATTAATACTGTTAATTTCACCATTAAATTCAAAATGAAAGCTCAGTGTTTACTTTTGATGGTCATGAATTGATTGTGAACTAAGTCTCAAAGCCAACAGTCATTAGGAATAATTCAACAATTGCTATGACTGTTACTTCTTGCTTTCTATTTGTCTTTTCCTACTGTTAGAATAAATCAGCATTCATTCATCTGCTTGATAATGAATTGGCCAAAGGTTATTGGGAAAAGACTGGTATATGGAAGAAGTTTCTCACAAATGCATTTATAAATTATCCACAATGTCTGATATCCTTTGAGGTAGTTGTATTGCTTTTTGTTATTGCAGAGGTCTGAGACCCTAAAAAGAGAGGTGTGGAGGCTTGCCACGCTGTCATCTACCCCCTAAGTGATCTATCAGTCTTGACTGAATGGCTTTGATGAATTTATATTTGATTGTGAGACAGCCAAATAACTCCATATAATTCAATGTGCATGTTTCTTTCTACAGGCAAAGAGTTCACAGGTTTTATGTATTCAGTTTCTTCTGGTTCTTGTATGTAACACAATATTTGCATAATTACAGCTTCTTACCTTACAAGCACTTTTTTGCATATTTTGATTGGGAGTACCATCAGGAGTTCCCACAACATCCTTGACTTTTTAAAAGTTTTGATGTTAGCTCTCTCATTATAACCCCTTCAGCTTGCACTCTACTACTGTGTCATACCCTGCCTTTAAACCACAGCTATAATAATTCATTCCCTTTTTCCTAGTGCCTTGTTATAGCCTAATTAATGTATTGTTCATTTTCTCTTTATAACTTCTCATTTTGTCCTATCATGTTCTCATATTCTGCATTTTATTCCTAGCTAACTAATCCCTAATACTGTGAAGTGAGAGCCTGTTACTAGAGCTTACCTGCTAATAGCTCCTGGTACATCTGATCGTTGCCATGCTTGAAAAATCAAGTGCTTGAACTCCCACTATCTTGATCTCCCATTTTTATGTAGCCTTCCCATCACCTGGCCCTATAAACTACATAGCCCTACTATAGCCTTAACTCTAATCCTAAATCTTTATCCCATTTCCTAACCTGAGTCCTCACTCCCTTACCTTAAAACTGCACTCCCCTCCCTAACTCTAAAGTCGCCAGTCACTCCCTAAACCTAAATTTCCAACCTTCTTCTCTAACCCTAAGACTCCTTAAATCTAAAATTCCCTTCCTGTTCCTCACAGCTGCTAGCCTGAACACATATTTAAGTACGAGATTGAGCAGCAGCCTACACGAGCTACAAGGGTTCCAGTCCCTGGCTAGGAGTCAGTGGTTTTTCAGGCACTTGGGACTTGAGTGCCTGTGAAAGAACCATGAAGTGGGACCCTCCTAACAGGTCCCTGCATTCTGACAACACTTGACTCCTGCAAGTAGCAGGATCCCCAAAAAGCATGGATATACTCTTTTTTTCTAGTTCAGTTTGTTTCACTGTGGAATTCTTTACCGTCTGCCCTCCTGCTCTGATGCTCTATTAGTGGAAGCACTTCAGGGTCTTTGCAGTCAGAACAGGAACTGCAGCTGTGCAGTAAACTAGAAGCATACAGCTCATTACTTTATCTCTTTAATTCAGCCTCCTCATAATTTTAACCCCAGCACCATGCCTCTTAATATGGTTTCTCTTACATTGCCCTAATGATTATCCTTATTCTATATACTGTTAACTCCAGGAATTCCAACACACACATTTTCTGCCACACTCCTGTCTCTCCACTAGCACATCTACTATTCCTTCTTCCACATTTGTAATGGACCACAACATACTTAATCAGTGGCAAGTCATTACTCTCATGCTACGCTTTATATATGTGTAATAACTGATATAAATGTCTCACATTAATGGACTCCATGTGTACACCTGACTTTGCTGAGCTGTGTTTTCTAATACTTAGCATATACACATGCCCTTACCTATGTCACTCCTAATACTACATTGTATGACCGCATGTAATGTTTCTGAATTGTATAGCCATACCTTATTCTGAACTTACTTTTACCTTTATGATATTCTCTAACTCTTGCAATGCAATGAAATGCCTGTCTTACTTTTGTACTATGTCAGTTATGTTGAAATACTATTAAAACTTCTTTCCCCCCAGTCTCCAATGGACATGGGCTTTACTCAGTGGGATATTTTTTTATTCATTTATTAGCTGGATAAACCTTCTGGGCACTTGCCTTTTTGAGGGGCAACCAGGGAGTTCTGTCCTTTGTTGACTTGCTCATGGAGACTGAGAGAATCAAACCCTAGACTAAAGGATGAAGCTAACTAGCACCTCATAGCCTTAACCATCTGCCCTAAACTACAAAATATTAACTATTGAAGTATCACCTCAAAAACTTTTCAACTGTCATATTTTGTTTTTCAAAAACTTTTATTTGGCAGAGAAATTTTATTCACCAGATATAGTAGCAGTTAATTAAAGACTTTATTTTGTGAACCACAAACTTGTATTTACATGCACCATCATGTAGTTTACTAGGACTATTCAGCTGTGTGCTGTAATTGTTGTTTACTTTTCCAACGAGCATAAACGTAAATAACTGACACTGCTTGTCAGTGGAAGGTCTGGTAAAAGTGCCTTTGTATTATTTATTATAGGATCATAGGAGGTCACTAGGCTATTGGCCCTGAGGCCCTTATTAGCCTAGCCAAGTGTTTAGCCCATGTTTAGACAAATTAGCACCTGATGCCCCTGTCCAGCAGGGACATGGGTGGAATCCCAGAGGTATATATTCTGTTTCCCATCCAGTTATCCATGTTGTGCTTAAAAATGGGTAAATAAGTACTCTGCTTGATGTGGAGAGGGAGTCTATTCCATAGATGGGTGAGTCTCTGGGACACAAATCTATCCTGCCAACAAGTCCTGTTGACATCACAGACCAGGTTGAGGCCACTCGTATGGGTTACTCAAGTGGAGCTTGACTTGTGAATATGCAGCAGTCCCATCAAGTTGGGGTCCGTGATCGCCTTGCATGCCAGACAGAAGTAACCTCTGAGCCTTTACCTTAAATCTGTTACTGATGCCACTCATCATGCAAGACCTGACAAGAGGAGGTTGGGTGCTTTGACTGTTACCTGAGAACTGATTGAAACATGCTATTATGCCTGGCAGTTTTACTCCTGTTAGCGTCATTCTATCTTAGCATCTCAGGAGCATTTGTTTTCTCCAAAAGTGTTGCTTCTTAACTCCTTTACAGCTATAATCCCTTCTGGCATATTTCCACCTGATGCCCATAGCTCTTTATGATGCCCTGATATTGTTCGGAGCTCTATCTTCCTTATGCATGTATCTTTTCATTTAATGATAAGGACTGTAAGATAGGGCAGTTTCTGAAGAACAAAATGACACTAAAATTGTTTATCTATGGTATGCTGCACTGAGCATATTAGCTCTCATTTTTGTTGTACTGTGCACATTTTATTATTGAGGGGCATAGTGTAAAATGCCATGATGAGAGACAAAAAACACATTCCCTAAGATTCATTAACAATTGTATTGGCTTTGCAGGAAGCCTATATGATGTAAGCATGTTAGAGCGATAAGCAGTGGCACTACATTAATATGCATGCTGCACATCATGCCTACATGTTTGCAAGCACCTTCTCGTGGCCAGCAATAGTGTTCTTGGCCATGCAAAGGTGCTTGCAAGCAGAAGCCCAGAATGTAAACAAAACAACTAGCCTATAGGCAAACCTAATATAAAAACCCATGTCTTAAGGACAAGTACAGTGAAAGAATTCTGAAGGAGAGCAAGTGAAATGGGGGAAGTGTACACAAATAACACTGGTTGTGCTGCAGAAGTAATTAAGAGGGGAGGGGAAATGGGGAAAGTGTACTCATAAGATGCAGGCAAATGTGCTGAAGCGTCAAAGAAACATTTTTAACTGAAATCCCGCCATACTGATGTAATGATAATATCAATGACAATACCTGAGTTATGCACATAAATAAAAACTGACATGCTAACGAAGGATGTGAGAGGGATATGCAGCTGCAGTGTAACAAAAGGGGGTTAATGTGATATACATGTTAATAAAATGCTGAGCTGAGATACTGGTCAGCAAGGACAGGACATATATTATGGAATGAATGCATAGACTGCAGTCAGTGCATATGAGATGTATATACAGGGAATTTACATATGCAAGTGGACACCACTGCTGTATTCCCCACCTCACCATTTATACACAAGAACAAAAGAACCTTACAGTGTCATGTCATGCATATCAGAAATGGACATGTTTTTGCAAATAAATGTTATTGGCACCAATAGAAAAGGGGTTTATCACCTATAAACATGACAAGCGGTTGTTGTATAGTCATGTAAATGCTAAAGGGTAATATAATAACACTCAATATACATAAGTGATAAACGACAACACATATCTGAAGACATTTCATGAGTTTAAGCTTTCCATTGATAATTTTCAAACATCTCAGATGTCATTATACTGGGCATGTTCACATGGAATTACAGGGAGCAGTAACATAACAGTAATTCAACAGCACCAACACATAAGTAAATATTGTAACATAGGAGCAATCACAGTTTCGGATGATCTGGCATCATTCCATATAGTACGAAATGTCTTATGAAAGCCCTCATCTGCCATTAAACTGTATAGTGTGATGAAAACAACTACAGTATTAAAGAAAGGCCTGGATGAAGACATGCAATACAGAGGTTAATTATTTTGGAAATGTAAATCGATAATGCTTGTCAGCAGTGAATGACATAATAAACATTTGCATCATGTCATTTTCAAACGCATGCCAGGACAGATATCATAGAGATACATACCAGTCATGGATACCATGGAAATATGCCTATCGGTTGTATCATGAAGAACACCCTTGTAGGGCTTACAGCACTCTATCAAAAGGGGTATAGATGCCCTACCTTGTGGGACAGTAGCCTGAAAAAGGTGGCCTTCTGACAGGAATTGAACAGAAAGCTATGGGACTCTACAGACTAATGACATGTGGATGAACGACAAGCACCACAGTGTGACACTCCATCAATGCTAACTTATTACATCATATGTATGTGTTGTAAACAATCTCTTTGAAATAAAAGCAATGGTGAAGGCCTCTCCCAATGTAAATGTACAGATCATAACTGTGAGGGATGCCATTTGTGCATTACAGTATAAGGCCACACAATGCTAACATTCACTGACTGTGGATGTTGAACACCTGAGCATTTGACAACAAAAAATACATGATACTGTAGAGAATGAATGCACCACTGTAGAAGTGTCACTGCAATTGTGAGATATGTCAGCATGTCAAGGCAATACATCATGTTATTGCTTTAAGGGATATGTGTGCCTGTAATTGTTGTACTAGGGCAACAACATACAGAATGCTGTCTCATTCACTCATGTCAGAGAATGATGCTTACAAGTATGTTATGTAAGGAAAATGAAATCACATGTCATCATTACACTGAATAAAGGCATCATATGATAAATTATCATAACCTTTTGTAAGTGGAATCAACATCTGTACGTGTAAGCAGCAGATGTGTTTGACAATAGAACTAACAAAATGTACAGCCACAAGACTGGCACATTGTAGTCTGAGCAGTAATGGAATGATTTGAGCTAACTACATAAGATCACAAACTACACATTAGTGCCCGGATCACATGTGCCACATGACACGTTGCAGTACAACTGGGACAGCGCATAGTTGAATGGATGACAACCCTACTGTTTATTAGCTGGATGTTTATGCTAAAAAGTGGTCAAAGGGCATAATACTACCATACTGCTACACATCATATATGTATTTGAAGAGTAGTGTACTCACTATGAGGGTGAAAGACATACAGCCGGTCTCAAACATGCTATATATGTAGTTACGGTTCCCATTCAGAAGCCTGAAACATCATAAGCCTGAAAATCAAAATCCTGAAACCAAAAGCCTGAAAATTCAGAATCCTGAAAACTCAAAATCCTGAAAGCCCAAAATCCTGAAAGCCCAAAATCCTGAAACTCAAAATCCTGAAAACACAAATAATGCTAATATTCCAATACAAAGACACTAATATCTACCAACTGACCCTAACCCTAAGGTCCGTCACTATCGCACACTCACCTGACCTGCGCCCTAACCCTAACTCACTTAAACCGCCCCTAACCCTAATTTCTGTCACTATTGCATACATGCCTAACCTGCGCCCTAACCCTAACTCACTTAAACCGCCCCTAACCCTAACATAAAACCAACCGCACACTTACCTGACCCCAACGCATGACCTAACACCACAGGGCTAACAATAGCAAAGCCACAATGACATCAGTATGTCTATTTTGTGTTTTCAGGATTTTGAGTTTCAGGATTTTGGGCTTTCAGGATTTTGGGCTTTCAGGATTTTGAGTTTTCAGGATTCTGAATTTTCAGGCTTTTGGTTTCAGGATTTTGATTTTCAGGCTTATGATGTTTCAGGCTTCTGAATGGGAACCGTAGTTACACAATGTACAAAGCACAGCATCAGAGTCGTGCAACACAGGAGCAGTCATACTACAACTGTGAGATACTGCAGTTAATGGCAGAATTATGTAATCATTTTGTTGCCAAAAGTTATTTTCCCTGGGATGCTAGTTATTGTTAGTGTAACACCATGCCACTGTAACTACATTTCATAAGTAGACGTGTAAATAAAGGTGGTTGTGAGGTAGCCAACAGTATATGACAGTAATTACAATCACACTATTTAAGCAAGGATGGACTTGAACCACCTGCTTATCTAGTTACACGATCTATACAGCATATTATCAGCAACCAGTACCATAGGAAAATTCTGATTACAACTGAGGCACACAGCATCTATGAAGGGATGACATCAGCAGTGTATTGCCAGGGAGATGTGTCTGGTAAAATATTTTTATAGCCATTTGGGGTTGTAAATGTTGCCACTGCAAATGTCTGTAAATCAATCCTAAATTCATGTTGAATCTCTTACCTGTTTATTTATACTTTCTATAGAATAGTGTAAGAAAAGCAAGCACCGCAGAGGAAGTTTGACTTTTGAAGTATGAGAATGCACTTTAGAAAGAATCACCTCATCAATGTGTTTCACAGAAGATGTAATTGTGAAAGGTGGGATAAGGGATGGTGGTGTCATCTAACAGCTTAAAATGTTTCTCCATATTAGAAGTTCATTGAGCACAGCTGTGCTGGAGGTTATGCTCACCTGACTCTATACCAACCCCTCACACACACAAAAGTTTCCCACATTGAGCATCAAACTTTCTACCTATCTAGTTACACAATCTAAAGAGCACAGAGAGTGCACTTTTGTCAGGATGACCATATCATTGTGTTGCAGAGAGGATGCTTCTGTAAAAAGTGGGATAAGGGAGCTGGGTATAAAGTGAAATGAATTCTCCTTAGGGGAAGTGGATACAGCGCAAAGTGTTACACACACACACTTAAACAAAAATTCCTGCCCTGAGCATCAAACTCAAACTATCTAGTTAAACAATTTAGAGAGCACAATATTATTCACAAGCACTACAGGAGAAGTATCACAATATTATTCACACCAACAGCACTGCTAGATAGGGGCCAAGGGTACCAGCTGCTAGTACAAGGGTCTAGGGAACTACTAAAGGGGCGGTGAATACATCACAACATGGCTGGACTAATATATGCCTTCGGGCAGATAGCTCAGTACCAACCTATGAACCTATGAACCTAAGTCTGAAATTAAAGATGTGAAAAAGCATATTTGTACTTGCTTAAAATCTACTGTTTTGAACAGATGTTGCTGTGCATCACAACTTTTGAAACAAATACATATGTATGCACAGATTCACTTTATAATCTCGAAATACTGAAATCTCAAATTTCAATATCTTGAGACTATAAAGCCAAACATTCACAATATCGAAACCCCAAAAGCAAGAAATTAAAAATCGTGACTTTTAAATATACCCTCCACCACACAAACAAACATACATACACCTTCCTCCCCACACTACAACAAATCAACAAAGCACACCTGCCCTACAAATAAGCACCCCACACCCCTGCTACTTATATATACTAACTCTGAGGTCGCACTAAAAAGACAAAGACACTAAACCCTCCACTACATTCTCTATATTCCCCTTGCACAAACACACACCACATATGTACAAAGACCACCACTCTCAACACTTACACACCCACACTCTTACCTACCTACCCACCCTAACCTACACCTAAAACTTCCCAACACACTCACATACACTCAAATCCTACCCAAACCCTTAGAAAAACAGCACTTACCTAATTCTCCACATATATCCACACAACGGTAGGCAAACCATATCCCACACCACACCTTACAACCACAGCAAATCCCACGTACTTCACCACCACAACTGCAAATTTGACACTTCAAATTCAGTCAAGTGTAGTTTCACTCAAGTACACTTTCGGCATTTTTGTCTCAAGATACTGAAATTCAAGATTTCAATATTTTGAGATAGTAAAGTGCTTCTGTATGCACAGGACAACATAACAACACTGTAATTGTCCCATGTAATTAGATATTTATCTTCTAACATTTAAATACTGTCCATGTACATTGTGTTACTGTGAGGAACGTACCTGTTTGGCAGTATGGGATGCCAAAGAAATTCACAGTTGTAAACTAATGGATTATCAATCAAACTTTCCTGCTACTTCATTCTGGGATGCTTGCACTCTTGTCTTGTCTCATACTTGCAAAATGTGCATTAACAAGAAGGACAACTCCTACATAGGACAGTGCACTGCAGAATGACAGCAATGGATTATGTGAGAATAGTTTAACCAAAAGTGGAACACAGTTGCAAGTGTAACCATTGGAGAACACACATACATTAACCAACTGAATAATTTGAGTCAACATCACTCTTAATTCAAGATGACCTGTTGACAAAATTAATGTAGACATGCAAATGTTGTGCAACCTAAAACAATAATTATTTGATTTTCCTTTTTTTATTTGATTCTCTGCTAGAAGCACAGCTCTTACAAGTTAAATCGCACTGCAAATTATTAGAAAATGATGGCAAAGTATTAGTACATGCATATTTATATTATGAGGTGTTGAACTTAGAATGTGAATTAACAGTATTCTCTGTTGCCCTCTGCTGACTTTAGTGCAAAGATCTATGCAAGACAGGCTTCACGATAGGTAGCAGGCACATTAATATAGCAGCAGGATAATCATGTGTTAAGGAAAAGCGTAGCCAACATTTATAGCCACAGGAGTCAGACAAAACATTCTAAAACATTTTTAATCCATCTGGATTTCAACCTTTGGAGTAGTCCAAAAAAACAAAATTATGCCTGACTATTATCTAAACACACCACATAGGAAGTCATACATCTGGTAGTTCAGGTCTGACAGCAGATTTCAGCAAATGTGAATGTATGTGTTCATCTTCATTATCCTATTGACCACTGTAATCTGTAAATCCAACTCTTCAGCTTGGTGAAAAGTAAATTGAACTGAATAAAAATAGCTAAGCTCAGTGGCATGAAGCACAACAGAGTAATGTGGCTGAAGGCAATGCAATCACAAGCTATTGCCATAAGCCACGTACTTCCATTTAGCCTTAGTTGCATTTGTTGCCTGGCGCCACACATAGTGCAAATGCAGCGGTGGAAGAATAATGACTCAGAAGGGAGAAGATACATACACAGGGTGAGATGGAGGCAGGGACAAAGTAACTTATGAGAGAAGAAGGATAATGGTGCTCATAAGAATATGCAGTCAATGGGTACACATAAAATAGTGTACCAAAAACAGTCAGCAACACTTAGCTAGTGGATGGATTAGAACCCATGAAAGTAGTCAAAAATCTGTCTTTACATGTGAGCATTATTTCATCACACAACAAGGGAATTACTACTTTGTAATGTTTAAATAACACAGTTGATAACTTACTGAAGCAAAAGGGGCGAACAGAGAGACAGGTGCAGATAGGAAGGGCAACAATATGCTCGGTGGAGCAAGTAGGAATATCTGTATGATGTTTTACTATTATTAAATCAACATAAATCTGTTATGCTCTGTACAAGAAAGTGTTTTCTATAGGGAGAAATAAGGGATAGGAGAGTGCAACAAACATGATGACATAAGCAGGATAAGGTAGACTTAATAAGTTTCCCTGTTGGGGCTGTGATGCAAATGATGTTATGCTACACTATTCAAATGGCATGTGAATGAAATGTTACATCGCTAGAGAAATACAGATGTTTGCTTAAATATATGTTATGAATATGAAATGTCATGAATTAATAAATTATCCTGCACAATACAAAAAGAAAAGAAAAAAGTATATATGAAAGCACAACGAGTAATTGAGTTGGCTGGCTAGATAATTAATGCCATATCTTAGACAGGTTATGAGTCAGTATATTTGCACAACTGATGGGGGTTTACAGTATTAAATTCAGCTTCCCATCACAAAAGAGGTCCTGTTTGCCCTTCTTAAGGTCACTATAGTGGTGATGACATTGTTCCTTAGTGCATGGAATGCCAGTTGCACTGAAGATAGTCTTGGCTAAGCTATCCCAAGCCTTAGTCTTATACTGAGGCACAGTATAATCCCCCTGCAGTAGCCTATCCTATCCTACACTCCTCAACATCCAACTCTTCTGCTCTACATTCAGTACCATTCTCTGCCTTGCCAGCCATGTCTGAGAAAGGCAAGCCAACAATTTTTTTCTGAACTGGCACCCAGTTCAGATCTCACATTAAAATGGTTGTGCACAAAGATGCATAGCTTTGCCAACTACATTTGTGCAATTGAAAGCATGTGGATTTCTTAGCAGACACATTGGCACTACATACATCAAATTGCAATAAAGGTGTGAAACCTGGCATTGAGCTTTGCCGTGTGTGATGCTCAACCTACTGATGCATGTTTCAATGTTTGACAATGAAATGCTTAATGGCATGGCTTTTAATCCTTGCAGTTTGTAAGGATAAAGGGGATGACTTCTGGCATATTGTGATGTTGGGGCTTACATAATGTTAAAATTTTTTTTGTACCAGCTGAAAATGAAACCCATGGGATAAACCATGCAAAATCGAAATGTAGCTTATTAAGTGACATCATCACATGAGAACTAGCATTTAAGCATAGTAATTAAAGCTATATTAATTTCAGAATGCATGGAGATTCACTTCAAAGAGGTCTGTATGTAAGTAACTATTCCTGGGAATACACGCCTATGTAAAAGTTATTATTTATGTTTGCACATGTATTTCAGATGGATGCAGTTGAATGAGGTGAGTAGTACAGGTTGGGGTATGTTACATACATACTTCACAAGACATACCTGTCCTAAACACATAGATAGGCTATGTGATGCATCATGATCATTATAACAAAAGAATTGTGCCCATCATACATATGCAACTGAATTTTAAAATATCATCATATCATATCTAAGAAATTGTATACACATCAGCTTGATGTTATATGTGGAATTTTAATGATATACGCTAAACTGAAAAGTTTAGTTATGCAATTGTCACTGATACATTGCTTGCATAAATCATTTTAACATTATCATTTGTCTATTTTTATATTCTTAGTCAAAGTGTTGTTAGAACTGGGATTTTGACACCCTTTGCAAAAGTATATTTTACATGGTTTCAAACCACTGAACATCTGTGTTCTTTATCTACAGTCACTGCAGTTATACCTAGTGCCAAAGAGAAAGTTGCCTGATGTGCACTTTCTTCACTGAGTACCATTTAGGGTGCTGACAGCTGTGCAATATCATTTTTCTGGTTTGGCCTACATAAGGCAGCATAAACTAAATTGTTCATATTTTCCTTAGGAAGCAAAAGCAAATGTAGATTTAAAAAAAAGAAAAAAGAAAAAAATCATATTGAGAATAATTTGATCTCCAAACAGGATTCAAACAATGCATCATGCACCTTATTTCTCTCAATTCACTTTATTTATACCTTGTACCAAAGACATGAACATCTGTCCGATACATTCTCTGTAGTCATTACTATCCAAGGTACTTACTGTGGGGCCTGCACTGAGGCCAGTCATATCTGTGATACATAAGGTAACCTAACCTAAATTTTTTCACTCAGTGCACAAATGCAGATTTAAAAAAATTTAGAATAATTTAAATATAATATCTAAGCAGGATTTGAACAATGCATCATGTGCCTTATTTCTCTCAATTCACTTCATTTGCACATTGTGCCTCAGAGTTGAACATCTGTCAGGTGGATTCTCTGCAGTCATTGCTATCCAGGGTGCTGAGGGCCATGCACTGATGCCAGGCATATTTGTGCTACATAAGCAGCCCAAACTAAATTTTTCATTTTTTTTCTTAGGAAGTGAACTCTGTTTGCATGCTGCCGAGTGGAGAGCAAATGAAAAAGGCATTAGAAAAAATATATCAGAGAGAAAAAAAACTGACGGCAAGTTCAATTCAATCAATGAGTATATGTAATAATGACCAGAGCAAGAACTGCATTCAAGTGGCGCATTTGTTGTTCTCACATCTCCTTGAAAAATCAGAAATGTACATTGTGGAACACATTACCAGACTTCTAGTTAATGACACATAATGTGAAAGTGGACAGACAGCAGCTCATATGTTGTTAGAAATACCGACAATAGCTGATTTTTAAACAGCACAAGGTTATCACAAAATGTGATTAAATATGTATTCAGACCACCCACTGTAAAATTATCAGTTAAGTGGATTTGAACCATGCATCAGCTGTCCTTTTTAATTAAGCTCACTGGCCTTGCACCTTGTCCACAGAGACAGTTACCTGGCAGATGTATATTATTCACTGAGTACTACCCAGAGTGCCTACAGCTGTGCAATGCCACCAGGGTGGTTTGCGTTAATTAAGGCAGCCTAAACTAAAATTTTCACTCTTTTCCTTAAGTCATGAAAATTCCTTTTTTGCACAGCACACACAATTAATAGTGACATAAATTCAAATGACATATCTGTCACTTTTAGTCGTTACTAACCTTACTTGAGTTTCCCACCCCAACACATTCATTCATGCACCAAAATGACTGTCAGGATTTATTATGATCTCTGATATTAAAAGGATTTGTGAACAGGTTTCAAAGCTTGCATCACCTGTACCACTGCTCTAAGCTTAAAACATTTACACATTAAGCCACAGAGATAGATGTATTATAATTTGATTTTTTTCACACAGTATTGTACAGAGTACTGAGAAAACTGCACTAATGCCAATCTCAATTGCACTCTTCATGGCATCCCAAACTAATTTTGTCAGTTTTTACCTTGGGTAGTGAACTGCCATTCATTGCTACTGGCCGCTGTCAGTCAATGGAGCAGAATGCCAAACACTGTCCAAAGAATCAAAGAAAAAAATGGACACATTTGAAATAAGTACTTTAAATGTACATTTCTGATGTTTATTCAACTCTGTTATCTTGTAACAGGAACCTGTATGGATTTGGCCCAGCAAACCAGGGTATTAAATCAATTATTTAAGATTATTTCCATTATTTGCCACAGACAATGACATATACTAGCAAGGAGAAAAAGTGATTAGATGCACTGAAAATGTGGCATTGTATCAAGTCACACTGAAAGTGCCAAAGAAATAAGTTATGAAAGCTGTCCTTTCTCATTTGGCAGGAAATGCCTGGATGACTGCGATATGGACAATTTAGGATACCCATGTACTCACACAATATTAAACAAAGAGTGCAAACACTGTGGTTGTATTCCTCTTTCTTTATGGACCATCATTCCTTTATTTATTCTTTCCTAAGAGCCATGCTATATGATTTTATTGCATTTATCAGTATCAGTCCTTAATATACTTGAATATGCACAACATTTCTTAGTAAGAGGCAGTAAATGTGGTAATTAAAACAGCATTTGAATGTTATAAATGATGCTCTTCTAAACAAGTCACTGTGCTTTCAGACTTTTTGGTAAGTCTCTTTTCCCAGACACACCCTCAGTAAGTGTACATGAAAGAGGAGAGATTGTGAAACACTGACTGTTCCAACAGAGAGGCTAATTATAGACACCTGCAAGCCATTAGTAGGTAACACTTCTCAATGCTTATCCTTGTATTGCTAGGGTGTGTGCAAGAAACTGTAGACCTCCTTACACCATGTTTACCTTCCTGGCAATTAGTGCAGATTGTGGTATGGAATCCTAATGACTGAACGTCTCATTTGTATATTCACAGGGATAACTCTGCGCTACATAAAGGTAATTGTGTAGCTAATGCACAATCCAGAGAGCTTGGGACAGCACAGTGGTGCAGTGTTTTGCATTGTGCCACACAGCAAGAGGTTCTCAAGTTTGATTCTCAGCTGGGGTGCCTTCTGTGCAGAGTCTGCATGTCCTTCCTCCATTTGTGTGGGTATCCTCCTGGTGCACCGGTTTCCTCCCATGTTACAAAGACATGTGTCTGGACCATTTCTCCCAGCACCTCCACTGAAAATTGGCTCATTCCAAGTTGGATTTCCTGGTAAACAAATGTTAAATTAAATAAATAATACTAAATGCACACAACTTTTGGGCATTATCTACTTTCTACACTGCTGTATTGTCAGTGTATGTTGCTATTTCTTACATAATGCTTTTAGTGTATCATTAACAGTGAATTGTAATGCTCAGTACAAACCATTTATTTATCTTTCCATTTTTCTTTATCTTTTACTGCTGGCATAGCTCGCATATATCAGTTATGTCTGCATTACAAAATGTTTGCTACAAAATGCTACCTGACCTGTGTATTGTAGTTTTATTTTACTGAAGTTTGAACAGTTATTGCAGATGAGTGTATCATAACTTTATAGCAAGGTTAGTTATTTTTAGATGTGGTACCATAAATAAATGTGTTAAGTTTGTGATATCTACCTGGCTGTCCTCCAAAGCAGTGGATATGGCACAATAATAGTTTTCTAGATTTCTACTTGTACATTGTGAATTATTATAGCTAATGCTGAAATGTATTACATACTTACACAAACCTGTTCTCTGCATTATTTTATTTTATTTTTTTTTTGGGGGGGGGCTGCCCTAACATTTGTGTAGTCATGGAGAGCATTAACTTTTAAATTGTTATGTGCATGATGAATGCATACATTCATCAGCTAGCACAGTGCTTGATTGTGTTCATGCATACATTCAGGCATAATTGAGTTCACAGCCATTATGTCTATGTATTATATTTTTAATTTTATGCATGCTTTCTGTGACATTTCATACAGGGATATGGCATCCAATAAGTGATCTGTACCCCACAAGCCACAATTCATTAATGCAGAAAGCATATCCAGGAATTTAAGTACCATGGAGTTTTTATCTTAGGGAGAGGTAGAGGTGACTAATCTGCTCGAGAGAGGATATTGCAGCAGGTGGTTGATGACATCAGTGCTGTTAGAGGACATAGGAGAATTTACTCCTAGATATGACACAGGGCAAGTGATATGATAATTTCTGCCTGACGTAGGGCTGCTCTAGTTGCCTGAGAAGAGGAGGCTATAGGAGATGGTCCTACCACCAAACAACCACTAACTGAAACAGAGGAGTTCCAGTCCATTGTCAGAGATTCAGATAGCTCAGCAAAGGGTTCCCACAGAATCCTTCATGTTAGTGCTGATGTGGATGACAGACCCAGAGTGTCTCAAGCAGGCCTTCCAAGTATGACCAATACAAGTATCATTGTTATATCTTTATATGTGTATATCTTCTATGTCTGATATACATAGAGACAGTGATAAGTGTGCATCAGACCTCATAGTAATATACAGATAGAGGACAGTGCTAGGAGGAGGATTCAGCTGGTCATTAGATTTTTTGTAAGAGAACATTCTTAATCTGCACATGTAAAGGAGAATGTGTTTTGTTTCTTGTTTCATTTGCATTGTGATACTTATCGGGTCTATATTATATAGACGAAATTTCAAAATCTCGAATGCTCATATGAGCAGAAATTAAAATCGAAATCTCTATTGTGGGGGGCTGCACCCCCCACATCCCCTGCTAAATATATATTCCAACTCCGAGATCGCACTACAGTGAAGAAAGGGCAAATATTCTCATCTTCACTGTACCACGATCTCACAATAGCGATTATGAAAAACAGCATTTTTGACGTCTAAGCCATTCAAGATTTTGATTTTTCATCGATCTAATAGGGACCCTACTTGCAGGCTTCTTTCCTTTTTATAGGTTCATCATAGGAGGTTACTAGGCTAAAGGCCCTAGGGCTTTTACAAGCCTAGCCACGTTATACCCATGTTCCTAATTGACCTTGGTTAGATAGTCATTATTTACAAAGCGAGTCTATGATCAGCACTGACTGCTCCTATCCATGGTGACATAGGTGCCCCCTCCAGGGTGAATTTATGGTCTCCCATCCAAATGTGTAGGTTGCGCTTGAATAGGGCTACTGAGAGCTCTGCTTCATGTGAATTGGGAGTTTATTCCAGAGGCACATCAATCTCTGGAAGAAATAGCTGTCTATCCAGCATATTCTGCTTCCTTACATACAGTAACATCTGGATTGCTGGATGCAAGACCACCTGCACATGGTAAGCACACATTTGGTTATTGTTATTACTGTATATAAGGTAGACTTATGTCTAAATGAGAGTAAAATGTGTGATAAACTTTTGTTTAATATACATTTCATATAAAAAATGTTTCGATCAATTTTGATATCTTCTTCTCTGTTTGTTGTGTTTATTGCTTGTTGTCATAGGTGATCAGTTGGCTCTGATGATGATAGTGACAATGAAGAGGCAAATTCTGGGATGCAGAGGATCAGCCTGGCCCTAAAGTTGTAACTTCCACATCTCCAGCCCATATTTTACACACAGCCAGTATACCTACGCATACTCATGACATGGGACCTCTGATATAGGACAGGTTGAGGGTGGCACAGTTGATCAGGACAGTGTGGTTTCTCTGGTTGCAAAGCTGCTTGCTTCTCCTCATAGCCATCATGAGGGTGAGGTGCCACACAGGAGGGTTTGTAGAGGTGCTCAGAGGAAGCCTGCTGTCCACCCTCCTCATGATGCTGGTCTATTATTAGGTGCTGTCAGATGTATGTGTAAGGTTGTAGTGGAGGAGAAGGCACATTCTACCAGGGAATAAGAAGAAATAGTATGAGTACTAAACATTGTGCATTCTGAAATCTGATATCCCCTGAACCATGTGGGTAACTCTTTGGACAGGATGATTGCCACACTGGATTGGCCAGTGTCTGTGATGGAACATCTGCTGGGGAAGGTTGAACATCCAGGCAGCTGATGAGCTTGCATCTTCTGGTGTTAGCAGATGTGGTCATGCAAGTTCCCACCCCCATAGTGACCCTGCTTCCATTGCTCTATCAGTGATTGTGGTGTCCACACCAAGAAGTAGTAGTTTTGAGGACAGTTCATCCAACAGACTTTGCTTATGTACAGGTAGCATCCCCGACTTCTAGCCAGAGCCATGGAAGTAGCAGTGAACTCCTGGTAGAGATGGTTTTCATGGATGGGTCCAATGATACTGAACTGAACAATATACCATGCATGGCCCACACCTGTCCAAGATGCCAGGACAAAGTGCTAGCACAGTGATTGATTGTGTTCATGCAGCCAAATATACACAGAAAAAAATAATCACTTGTCCATACAAACTCACACACATGCAAGCTATCTAAGCAGTGCTGTTGAATGCTGTACATCTGTTGTTACTGGCCCTGAGTACTGTATACTCTGATAGATACAGGTGTTTACCCTGACCACTGTATACTTTGAGAGATATAGGTGTTTCTTACTTGCACACACACTCACTTCTTTGTTGTCAGCCTTTCCCTCCTACCACCAGAACCCTGTCCTGTGCAAATGATGACTGTGCCCTTCGCACATGACTATTTGAGTTAGAGTTGTATATATGTCTGATACATGCAGGGGATAGCTAATGCCTGCATACTCACAACTGTGCATTTATCAATATGTATTGCAAAAGAAAATGCATTGATTTCTTATCCCTACTCAGTTATGAATGATTGCTTATATAATTGTTGAACTTCACTGTATATCATTTAGTACTGTAAATAAAGCAGTGGAAGCAGCAGGTACTTCAGTCTTGCTTCTTGGTATAGTTATGCAAATGAGGGTATAAATGACTTGTTCAATGTTTTATAGATGGTGGTCAGTTGTAATGCTTGAGGTGCAGTACTGGTTAGAATATGTAACTGTATACAGCAAAAGTCAGACATAGGAGATATTACTGACATAAATGTACACCTCAGACAAATACTCTACTTTGGGGAAGATATATATATATATATATATATATATATATATATATATATATATATATATATATACACACACACACACACACACACACACACACACACACACACACACACACACACACACACACACACACATACATACAAATGTTTACAGACACACACGCACACACACACACACATATATATATATATATATATATATATATATATATATATATATATATAAATAATCAGTTATATATTTTTTTCTTTACAGTTTCCACACTTATCTTGTCATTACTGCAGGCTACAGTTGTGTCCTTGGGCGTTGTCTCTGTCTGATGTTAACAGAACGCAACCATTACATGATTAAGTAAATGTGGAGTTTGACAGGCAACAGTTTTCCTATATGCATGTGCATTGGATCCTAGGCTTTGACCTAGGTAGGGATTGTGTGTGCTGTCCTCTGCCTCTTAGCTAGAGTCAGGACTTACTGCTCATGCCTCCATCTGCTAGCACCATCTGCAGCTGGTGGTACTCCCTCAGACTCCTCATCCATATCTGCTTCTGCTTTTGCTGGCCTGTCTGTGATCTTTGAAACTGTGGTTCTGCCCCTTGATGTTCTTGTTGAAGCTGTTTCCTGAGTATGATATTGTACAACACGAAACAGACTGTAATTGTTTTAGCAGTGGTGACTGGGTCATACTGGACTGCATGTCTTGACGTGTCTGGACTCCGGAACCTTGATTTGAACAATCCAAACACATGTTCTATGATATTTCTAGTTTGAACGTGGGCCTCATTGTATCCTTGCTCAATGGGATTGTGTGGGTTTCTCACAAGTGTCATGAGTCAGGGCTCATGTGCATAACCTGCATTCCCCACTATATGCTTTTGAGGGATGACACCCCTAGCAAATCTGGTGTACAGCTCACAGATGTGCCATATGTGTGAGTCGTAGAAACTGCTCGGGTTACCTGCACAGACATTTAGATGATTCCTTGGGCATTACAAATAATCTGACAGTTTACAGACTGGAAACCTTTTCTGTTGATATACTTCTTTTCCTGTTCTGTTGGCGGGCCTTTTATTTCTATGTGTGTGCAAGCTATGGCCCCCCCCATCTGCTACTCCATAGAGTTCATGCATGGTTCTTACTATCTCATGTGGGATGCATGGGAAATAGATGCGATCCCTTGCATTTTGTAGCATTTTATGTAAAAAAACTGATGTAATATTCTAGAGGCTGATGCATATGACACCAATAATATATTCCCTGTGGATCTCTGAAGTGCTAGTAGCTAGAATGCATAATGCAACACATACCTTTGTTTCCATTAGGAAGGGTTCTCCATGATTCCCAGGGGTCTGAGGTTGGGTTGCAGAAGCTGCATATTTCCCCCAAAGTTTCCCTATTCACCCTATATCACACAGCAATTTATGTGTCATGCAGCCCCTGATAACTCAAATAGGGTCTCACCACCCTTTTCCTTCTTACCCAAGGTCTGGCAGCTGCAGCAGCATGTGATCTAAAGCCTGGTACACATACAGAATAATAATATCAGCAGTAACCCCTAATATGTTTTTTCTAAGTACGATAATGGCTGTATTCTAAAAAGATTTGATGTTCAGGGCAAATGGCTACACTGAGTGCATACGATTGGTTTATAGCTTTCTGAATAGCTCCACCATGTTGGATTGGTTAATTAGCATGTAATTTAGCTCTTTATGCTGTCATTAGCATATTCTGCATTGTGCCTTTGTTTTGCTGCTCTACACATTGTGTAGAGTAATTTAATGAACTTTTGGTTTCTTATGTTTTCTTGATGATTGGATGGGAAATAGGAAATTCACCCCAGAGATCACTTCTGTGGCTCTGCTCGACAGTGGCACAGGAAAATAATTTTCTTGGGTGGCAAAAGCCAGGGTACCTTTTTGGTTGGGCTTGTATAGGTCCTAGGGATGATAGCCTAGTACCTACCCATGAACCTATGAACCTAAGAACTCTAAATGGCACACCATCATGTTGGTGGCATGATGAGCACTTAGTGTAACTGTTAATGAATCAGGCACATTGACATTCTCAATATATAATGCATTAAAATGAATCAGGCACATTGACATTCTCAATATATAATGCATTACACTTGAGATATTTGCTAACTGTTTGTTGGATTTTATGAAAATATGTTCACTAATACTGCCTAATCTAACTAGCTTAAAAAATATTTCATGACATCAGTTGAAACTTTAGATGATGCTGAAGGCAGTAGCACCATCACTTGCTCTATAAATTTTGCAACATAAGAAATATTTATGTTTTTGTACATAGCTAATTATATATAGAAATCATTTTTTGTGTTTCTGCAAATATCTCAACAAGTTGCTGAACAAATGCTGCAGATATTATGATTCTAATGTATATGTTTAAAAGACATAAAAAGTTGTTTGTGAAAATTTGAAGAAAAACTATGTCTGTATGCTTGTGTGTTATAATACGTTATTTCACAGATGAAAGATGTTGAATATATTGATTTGTATCAGTCTAGCAAATAGTTTTACTTCTTTTCCCAGTTAGGGGTCACCACACCAGATCACCTGTCCACTCATGCTTGGCAGTGGAGTTTTTACAGTGTCAAGTTGCCAGCCCAGTGCCCAACCTTCCACAGGAGGCACACACATACATGCACTCACACCTAGTGCCAATTTTGAATGTCTAATCCACCTACAGCATGTTTTTGGAAGGAAACTGGAGCAGCCGGAGGAAACCCACGCGACCACAGGGGAGGACATGCAGACTCTGCACAGAAGGCACCGCAGCCAAGGATTGAACTGGAGAACCTCTTGCTGTGAGGCGGCAACGCTAACCACTGCACCACCGTGGCTGCCCATCTAGCAAATAGCTTTACTGAAAAATATTATTTGTACTTTTAAAATATTTTTTAGAGAGAATTTACCATCCAAAAGAAATTAACATTTGTTTGGCTTATGTTTTCTAACCTGCTCTCAAAAAATGTTCAAGAATCAATGTATGTCTGGAGACAGTTAAAGGTGTAGCATTCCACAGTTAGTAGGTGATAATGACTCAATAGAAATTATCATAGCTAGTATTATGACTTTCCAACTCTCACTATATTTTCAGTTCCAGTTTTGACAAAGCCTACCTGCCTTTTTATTACAATTAAACACTTTTTAAAGAACATTGTGGTGCTTCCTGTTCCACTTATTACTATTAATACTCAACACACATGGAATGCATACTATAGTATATATGGATCTATTGTAGAAGATCACATTGCCAGAACAATGCAATGTAAATTAACAAAATCAGAACACCAAAATTGCTGTAAGAACGAATGTTTATCAAGCCATACTTAGGAACAAATAAACCTACTGTGCATGCCAAACAGCACTCTAACTTGTGAATGGAGATCGTGGACCATTCACAAAAAACAGCAACTCCATTTAAGCACATAGTTTAATATATAAATGTACTTTTTCAAAGTTTTTGCACCCCTGCAAATTGTATATACCAACTGCAAGATCACACTACAGTGGGGAAAAGAGTAAATTTCCCAAGTCTCACTATGCCACGATCTCCTTACAGAACAGTTTAACCTACATTTCTGTATGAAAAAATGTCTTTAAATGGAGTAGCTGTTTTTTCTGAATGCTCCATGATCTCCATTCAGAAGTTTGACTGCTGTTTGATATGTGCAGTAACTTTTTGTTCTTATTAAGTTCAGCATGTTAAACATTCATTCTTACAGCAATCACGTTCTTCTTGTCTCAATAATTTAAATTTTGTCATGCAGTCTTCTCACCTAGATAATTTAAATGTTGTCATTCTAGCAACTCAATCTACTAAAGTAGATCCATATATCTATCTACCTACACACACACGCACACACACACACACACACACACACACACACACACACACACACACACACACACAAATACACACACACATATATATATATATATATATATATATATATATATATATATATATGTTTATCATGATAAAATGCTTGTTCTAACTAAACTTGAGGTGTTGCTGCCTCTGCTTACTACAACTGGTGGAGAATGTGGGCAGTCAAACCTCATCTTGTTAATAAAATACCAATTCCACGTCACTGCCAAAACAAAAATGAGTGCTAATTCCCCTGCAGCAAATAGAGCAGTAATTCTGATGGAGTGAGAAGTCTTATAGGAGGGTTTGCATAGCCAAGCGATGACTGCCATGCAGAAGCTGCTTCAACTGTTACCACTCCTGAGAGGATGGTAGTGGTAATGAAATCTATCACCCAGCTGAGTTTCACACCAGCCTTGAAACATCTCAGCCATGGTGATCACCTTGAGGCATATTTAGTGACTTTTGAAAGTATTAACATCCAGGAAGAAAGGGACTGCACCACATGGACATGTTTATTACCAATACACCTCATGAGGGAGCCCTCTGTTCATATGTGGATATTCAAAGTGCAGAGCACAGTGATTCTAACAAAGTGATAAAGTCAGATAAAGTTTATTGGCTTGGGCTGGATCACTTCTGTGATCCAAGTCACAAGTTCCATGAATGTTTTTTTTTTTCCAGATCTAAATCAGTGATATCTCATTTTTGAGCAGAAACATATTGCAAATTGCTGTTGAGTTCTCAAGAGGGTTAATAGCAAAGAAACTATGTTATAGATTTTAGTGATAGATTTAAGACAAACTTACCTGCTATTGTTAAACACTGGATATGTCATTCACATCCTTAAAATTTAGACAGTTTATGAGACTGGTAGAAGACTGTTGTGTTTTTAAGGCATATATTTAGAGAGACATCTAAAAGATTAACTAATAAACATTGACTAAACAAAAAGGACCATGTTTTCCATTCTATGATTCAACTGTAGGAAGTGGGACTGCAAACCCCCTTCAAGCTAGCAAGGATGTGGGGAGGTGATGAGCCTATTGACTGTGATGAAGCTTGTGGAGACTGCATTTTACTGTTGTGCCACTACAAAGCTAACAAAGTGTATAATAAGAGTTGATGGACAGGAACTCCACTTATCTTAGTAGCATGATTACCTCAGTGAAAGCCCAATATCTTTGTAAGAGAAAAAAAAAACTCCATCTTAGGCCTACAGAAGGAGATGTATACATGAGAATAGAAGACACATCCCAGTCACTCAGGTGGATACCCAGACCCAATTTGGATATACCTTACACCTAGTGACTGTGCTGCCCTATGTCAAAAATAATGCAATCACCGAGAAGTACTTTCCTTTCTTCAAAGGCCTAAGGAGAAAGTAAAATGGAGGCAACTCTAAGGGACCTTGTACTCCCCCAACAGAAAACAAGCACTCTCAACACCACTGAAGGAAACATCTTTAGAGATAGAACTTAACCTACTTTTACTGTTAGAGACCCTTGGAAAACCAAAATATGGATACATTTCTTCAGAGAGAGAGAGAGAGAGAGAGAGAGAAAGAATCCAGTAAATGTAGGGAAGATGATTAGATAAAGAGGTTTCTAAGGTGCCAAGAACATACGAAGGGGGTAGCACAAGAAGACTAGTCTAATATGCAAAGCCATGGAATGAATTGTCATGAAAATGATCAAAAAGACATAGACAACATACAGACAGTGGACCAAACCCTGTTTGGCCTTATTCAGGGAAGATCATGCCTACTACATCTGGAGGTCTTCTTTGAGAAGGTCACCAAGGCAATGGATGAGAGGAAAACTGTGCATACCAACAAAGACTTTTGAAAAGGGCCTATACTGAAATGCAGTTGGCAGCCTCTAAGACAAGGTTACAACTGAGGGGAGAGGCTTTGACCCATAATAGAAAACATAGCAGGTCGAATAAGAATCAGTTAAAAAAGGAAGATATTTATTTTACTACTTGGCATACTCCCTTTATAGAGGGAGTGGCTTGTATTTTAAAATGGCATTGGCATATTATTAGATCAGATGATGTATTTAAAAATCTAAGTTTGAAAATTTCTTACCATAATTCTCCTAGGTTAGGTGATTATGTGCTTGATGCTTGTATGAACACTGATAAGAGCTTACCTGCTGGATGTAAGGGTTGTTCTGTTTGTAAGCATCTAAATAAAAATGCTACGTTTTTATAAATGGGTTTGCGCTTAAACCATCTAGGAATAAAAATTATCAAAGTGATATAGTATATGGTCTTAGATGTCCTTGTAATAAATATTACATAGGTCAGACCATGAAACCTGTATATAAACATATTCCAGAACATAGAGATATTAAAAATGCAGCTAGAGTTAATCCTGTTGCAGTCTGTTTTTAGAGCAACAGAATGAGAATAGTGAATAGCTTTTTATTGTGTATTATTATAAAAATCAAGATTTATTTCTTAACACATCTGAGATTATTCTGAGAAAGGAGGCATGATATATTTTCTCATATAATACTCTTCCTCTTGATGACCTTAATAATGAATTATTAATGAAGTATTAGGTTTAGCAGTTCTCTGGAACTATATCTTTAAGGAATCAATTAATGCTGATTGACTAATTTGCAGTGCTTTCCCATTGGGTTTATGTTTCCTTTTACTCCTTTTTAAACAGGAAAATGTCTATGCATTTCAGAACCTTGGGAGGAAGTGTGCCAAAGAACTAGTTCTTTGTTTTCAAATAAAAATTTATAGAGGTCCCCAATGTGTGTAACATTATAAAACTGCATGCCACCTGTGATGACAGGAGGTACTGTCAGCCATGCCAGACGTAGGGCAGTGGATGTATGACGTCTGCCAGCACAACTAGCTGGAATTTTGTAGATAATTGTATGTTATTTGTATATGAAACTGATTTGTACAAATGTTTGTGCTGAAAATGTATTTCTGAAGTTTCCTTATGTCAAAAATGTATCAACAGTGCATCCTGCTAGAATGAAAAGAAATGTACACACATTTTTGTAACTGAATTAAATGTATATGTTTTAATGGGTTGCATTTGGAATCTTGAAATCCTAAAACTTCGAATTTCATATGGTCGAGACCATATGATCGAAGTTTTAGAACTTCGAAATTCTGAACAGAGATCTGCATGCAGTGCAGAATGGGAGATTTCCATTTTCCTCACTGTAGTGCGATCTCGGAGTTGGTATATTTAAGTAGCAGGGGTGGGGGGGGTGCAGGGGGGCTTGCCCCTGCAGAAACTTTGAGAAAGTTTTTTTTTTTTTCTGTTGGATTTATTTTGGAATGTCAAGATTCTGAAACATCGATCATAATGGTCTTGATCATATGAAATTCGATGTTTTGGAAATTTGAGATTCAGAAGTGAATCCGTTTTAATAGAGGATACTGGGACAGCAGACATTAACCAGCTAGCTTACTTTAAGAAAATTAAGGCAAATGTAAATGAACTGTTAAACCATTAAAATGTTACCCCACAGTGCTGAATAGGAATGGAGATGGTGGTTCTGGAAGATGCCTTTGTTCATTAGCTCAGTAAAAAAAGGGGAACCCCAACCACTGCCATAAACATTTAGACGTGTATTGTAGCCATGTATGCTAAATTCCTGTCTCAGATTCAAAGGGGATACTGTGAGAACCTAGAGGCATGGTGACCAGATGGGGTCATTCTGCAAGTCATCTTGGATATTATATTTTACAAGGAGTATTATCTGAGTATCGAATATTCTGTTTTGAGGAACCTAACTAGAAAGACTGCTCACATATTTCATTGTGCCTTGCTCTGTCAAATAAGTCACTAGGGAATAGTAAATCTCCTAGATTCAGTCAGGAATATAGTGAAGCTTAGTTTAGAAATTGTTTTTCTTTATTTGTATGAGTCTGTACATCAATGTTATTTTCAATATTTCCTGTGATGTGAACTGTGTGGTTTAGTGTAAATATATATTCAGTATTTTCATGCTCTTTTATTGTTTATTGTTAAATATATTTAAAACCTTTATTGTGGCTGGTCCTTGTAGAAAGCATTTAACCTTTAAGAGTGCTTATATTTGTTTAGTGAAACTGTGTAATAATGGTTAAGGTGGTTGCCTTACAGACATAAGATACAGGGCTTGATTCTCACAGGGGGCAATTAGCTAGGCTCAAAATAGCCCTCAAGGGTAGCTAGCCTAGTAGTATATATGAACCTAAGTTCAGTGAAGTGGAAATAAGGTTTTGTGTGTGTGTGTGTGTGTGTGTGTGTGTGTGTGTGTGTGTGTGTGTGTGTGTGTGTAAACACTTGTAGGTGAAGATGTTTTTGAATCCTATGAAATGTGTGCCAATAGTGCAAATTTATTTGGCAACCATTTTAGAGTTTCAGCTTTTAGTTCACTGATTTATAACTTTTTTCTGTTTGCTTTATAGAAGATTTACTTTTGTACAATGAATGCAGATTTGTCAATGTTAGAAAATAAACAGGAATGAGGATACATTCCTCGCACTGTGGAGTTAGATACCTGGATTCATGAATGCCTATACATTGCTCTTGGCTCATTTTCACAATGTGCAGCAATGAATGAGCTGTTTGTGTTTCAGGAAACAGCAATACATGTTACAGCTGGCTACAAAATAAGGGTTAGCAGCTGAATATGATTATCAGCATATAAATAGCTGAGGTACATGCTAATGAAGCAATAAAATATGGCAGAGCAATTCAGAAATGTAAAATGAGCGGGAACATGTCAAGCTCGCTTTAGCTTTGAATTCCTAGATATGCTGGAATACAGTCACAAGGAAACTTTAAAAAAAGTTAGGGGTTGTGGCAGCCATTATAATCCTGTATCTGCAACAGGCTGGAATGTTATTAGGCATAGTAGTGAAACTGTGCTTTCAACCTCTCAGGAAGAAATATTACAGTGAATAACCAGAAGTAATCAGTAATTCAAAATCAATTATGCCTATACAGGAATAGCTCCAAAATAGCTAATATATCCATAACAAACCTGGGGTGGTAGTGCAGACAGGTATACCTATGGATCAACATAAAAATGAGTATGCAGTCATTTAGTAGCATAATAAATGTGCAAACAGTGATGCAAGCACTGTAATATTTCATATGCAACCCCATCCAAAAAATGTATAAACCACATAAGGAAACAACCAATAGTACATGCAAGGATATACACATACTAAGTAGAAAAAAATCAGAAGTAGACAAGTAGTAAGCAATGTAACAAAAAAATACATAACTCATTCAAGTCATTGACAGCTCAAGTTTTAAGCATTTGTTGCAATAATACTACAGAACTCTGTGCACATGAATGTGTTTTTTTTCCTGACCCCAATAAAATATATGTCAGATGACTTCAACAGAATCATTGAAACAATACAGGTATACACCCCACATTGCAATTATTTATCAACATACTAAAAGGGTTCTCATCCAGGAAAAAAGAGGTCATTGTTCCCCTCTACTTGACACTCATTAGACCCATTATAGAGTACAACGCCCCTTTTGGAATGTACCTCACAAGACATCTGCAGCAGCTGGAAAGGCCACAGAAGTACCTCACAAAGAGGATTACTGGCCTCAAACAAATTCCCTACACTGACCGCCTCAAAAAACTCCAGCTTTACTCTGTAGCATATCACCTGCTCCGAGGTCATCTCTGCCTGACATATAAAGCTATGTCAAACCCAGAGCTGTTGGACGTGCTACACCTAAAGAAATCCCAATCCCTCCAAGCTACACGCTCTAGGGACCTAAACCTTGTCACCACAATAAACAGGACACACTGGAGGGATAGATTCCTGTCCCAGAGACTTCCTATACTCTGGAACAAGCTACCCATCTATGTCAAGCAAAGTTCTTCATTAGCACTCTTCAAGAAAAATCTTGATGAATGGATGGGAAATAGAAAATACACCCCGGGGATCACTTCTGTGTCTCTGCTCGACAGTGGCACAGGAAAATAACTTTCTTGGGTGGCGTAAGCTATGGAACCTTGCTGGCTAGGCTTACATAGGTCCTTGGGCCGATAGCCTAATACCTACCTATGAACCTATGAACCTATGTATGTTTATTGAACAACACATATCTTGAAAATTTACCAACAATAGCCCCTGTAATGATAATTAGAACTGTTTTCACCATTTGGTTATGCAGGACATGGCAAACAAGGCAGTCTATCCTAGCATAGCAGAAGTCCTATAGCAAATTGCTACACCCAGTGACTACAGTGTCTTATGTACAGACAGACACAAAGTAATACAATACCAAGATTTACAGGCAGAAATGAGGGTAGTGTGGAAGAAGGATACCCAGATAGTTCCAACAGTAGTAAGAGCAACAGGTCTTATAAAAAAGAATTTACAATCATACTTAGATATGTTACCAATAAATCTAACTCCATATTAATTGCAGAAGGAGTCATTACTGGGCACATTGCGGTGCTGCAAAGAGCACTTCTGGCTGACATCAAAGATTGAATCAATATTAATTTCATGAGCTTTGATCGTACTTTGACTTAAGAAGGGGGTCCATTCCCATCATGGTATTATAAGCCCAAAAGACTTGGAGAAATTAAAGAGTGAAGCTCTAGATCCTCCTTATATGATGTAGATAAATGCCCTCAGCATGCTGAATATGTTAATTACGTCACAGCTCATTATCATTCCTGAATCACTCAATCTGCTTGACATGTTGGGCAAATAAACATGGCGTTAGCTCCTATGCAATCATGTGCACAAAGCTGAGCACTAAAAGTGCAAGTATTAAGATCTTTGGCTAGGTAATATGTTTCAGTTATGACTCACTAGTAGATGTTCTTCATAGTGATCACTGCTGCAGTAGCCTTAGCTACATGGGTTATGACTTGTGAAGGATATAATAGCCGGCCAGCTTCCAAAGCTTCAAGGCACTTTTCATGTGCCCAAACCATCAGGCAGCTGGAGTTGACCTGACTAAAAGACAGGTTTGGGTGCCATACCCTTCAGAGCTTTACTGCTGTCGGACAGTACACACTTATAAGGCTTTCAAGGCTTGACGGTCAGCTCACCATTGTTCCTTTACTGGACAGATAAGTTCCCTTTGGGGAAAATCTTCAATTTTATAGATATTGTTTGTGTTCTATCACTTTCCTCTTTGGGACAGTTATTTTAAACCCAGAAGTTTTGTGTTTTAGCAGACTGTCATGAGATTGTATCATACGTTTAAACAGATCTCTCTTTTTCCTGTCATTTTAAAAATTGTATAAAGTGACTAAAAAACATTTTTTCTTTTGAGAAATAGTGTTTATTTTATTTGGGGAGGTGGGTGGCAACATTGTTTACAATGCTTTTTACTGTGTTCTTCTGTGAAAAAAGTCACTTTTAAAGACTTGTACTTTTCATCACCATGGTGTTTGCTTCCCTGGGAAAGAGGTATCATTTTTGGCTTAACCATGGAACAACTATCAGTCCTATGGGTGGTCCTTCTTCCAGCCAACAAAAAAATGTTAAACAAACAGCCTTTACCACCACAGCAGGCTAGCAATTTGCCTTAGCCACAGCTGGGTGACTCTGCTGTGGCCATTAATTGTACCTCAGACCACTAATCTTTTATCCCAGACCCCTTTGGTGTAGCAACTACAGCCACTATGGACTGGCGGTTAGCCACATCCTCAGCAGCTGTTGGGGTCCCCTCATTGGGCAAGGAAGAGCCACTCTTATCAGTCCTGGGAGAGGAAACAGGGAACGTGTACCTACTGTGTTAGACTGCTGTGCCTGTCCCTGGGAAGCTGCTGCTGTCATTAGTAATATGCGTGATCCCATTTTTCTTGTCAAAAAGAAACAAAAAGCTAAGCATGTGTCTACACCTCCCTCCAAACTTGCTTAGATGGGGTAGTTTACTGGGTCTGACTTGGGATTTAATTCAAGCTATTGATCTTTTTAAAGTAGTTTCCTGTAAAAGAAAGAGGCATACCTCTGTTCCTGAATTTATTCAAGATTCTGAATCTGAACAGGAAGAAAAGGGGACAGATTCAAGGTTTTCTCCTCAGATTTCTGATTCAGACTCAGTGGAGAGCTCAGTTTGTGATATTCCCTGGGGGGGGGGGGTCTCTTTCTCTGAGAATATTGCAAGAACATTCAGCTGTTTTCAGTGAGAGAACACCAAGATTTCTCAGTGTCTCAGAAAACAATATGACTGTGTTACAAAAGGAATTTCCAGAACACACACTTATTCCTCCTGTTCTGTCTGCTTTAAAGGATTTGAGTGCTACCGCCTGCAATTTTTGTGATAGTCAGCCAGCTGCCTCTAAAAAGGCAGGTTGGATGCATACAGTTCCTCAGTCTTTTTAGTTTTTCTACACTATTCTCAAACTTGACTCAGCAGCTATAGCTTTAGTTTATTCCCTGCTGCTAAAAACTTAGTTATTTCCAATCCAATTCTTCCCCTTTTGGCTGCTCCCATTTGGGCTTGTCACAGCAGATCACTGGTCAGCAGAATGAGTGGCAGTAGAGTTTTACAGTGTTGAGTTGCCAGCCCTGTGCCCGACCTTCATCAGGGGACATCACACGCACACATACACACACACACACACACACACACACACACACACACACACACACACACACACACACACACACACACACACCTAGGGCTTTAGAGTGTCCAATCCACATGCAGTATATCTTGGGAATGTGGGAGGAAACCCACATGAACACAATCTTGCTCTTTCTGATAAGGATGGAAAAATTATTGATAAGTGTAGGAAAGATGTATATTTCTGCAACTTTAAGTTTCAGAATTTTTAATTGTCATTCTCATATGTTAAAGTTTGTTCTGATGAATTGAGCAGTTTCTTATTAAGAGGAAAAATCTGCTTTAAATAATTTCTCTTCTATTTCGTTCATTGTTTACATGGTTGATACTTCTTCCAGAGCAATGGCCACTGGTACTGTTTTAAGAAAACTCGCATGGCTGCATTCTCAAAATCTCCCAAATTATGTTAAAAATGAGATTGTAAATTTTCCTTTGGACAGAGATTTCGTTTGTGGCCCTCTGCTGCAGAGGTGATGAAAAGGTACGATGAAAGAGGTAAGCTGATTCAGAGAATCTCTAAGATTTTTCAGACCTCCTTTTCCGATTTTTCTAAGGGATTATTTACCTCCTCGTCCAATTTTGGCAAAAAGCAGAATAAATAATCTCAACAAAGCATAAATAAACAGATGTTTAAGAAGAAATAGCAATGGGCTTCTAAAAAGAAGTCTCACACCTCCCAAAATCAAGGACAGTCCAGCAAGTCTGAATGACTTGGCACAACTTATAGGTAAGGGCATAGTATCCAGATCTAGGGAGGTCATAATCACAGAATACTCAGGGCACTAATTTCACCAATAATCAAGTATGCTGCACCATTTGGCATGTACCTGACCAGGTATTTGCAACAGCTGGAACAGCTGCAGAGGTTCCTCACTAAAAGAATACAGGGTGTAAATAATATGTCCTGTGCAGATCACTTCAAAGCCCTATCCCTGTACTCGGTCTCCTACAGACTACTTAGGGGTAATATATGCCTAACCTACAAGGCATTCTCTGATCCAGCCGTGATGGCTCTGCTACACATTCACAAAATAAACAGCACTAGAATTACCTGATCTATGGTTCTAAAACTTGTCTGTGACATAAAAAAAAACATGTTGGGGGGACAGGTATATGTTTCAGGGATTACCCCTTCCCTGGAATTGACTCCCAGTCCATGTGAAACAGAGCTCTTCCCTAGACCTATTCAAACACAGTTTGAACCAATGGATGGGAAATCACAAATTCACCCTTGGCTTGTCAGCTGTGGCCCTTAAAGACAGACAGTTTGTAAATCTCAAAGCTGCTCATTATTTGGCAACTTCTCTATAGAGAGTGCTGAGTATCTGCTGTCACCTGGAGCAATCCGTTACTCAAAAGATGAAAATAAGTATTTTGTAGCAGTTCTCTTGTTGCCTGTCACTGCATTTTAGCAGTTCTTAAGTTATTTTTTGTTTTTCGGCACTTTACATAACAAATGTACTGTCTGTCTGATAGTTCTAGGGCAGCTAGTTTGTGTAATCTTCTTACACTTAGGCTCCAAAACAGCCGTTCTACATTAAGAAGGTTTTTTTCTGTACTCTTGTGGCAGAAGTGTGCTAATCTGACTTATCTGAGTTGCGGATTGCTGGTAGAAGGCTTATACTGTGCCTTCCTGACTGGTAGTTAGTGTAAACTTTTCCTGTTTGCTTGTATTTAAGCCTCGCATTTGCACAGGCTTTGACAAAACTACTCAGAGCTGCTTGTCATGTGGCAGCTTTACTAGAGAGTGCTGAGAATCTGCTTTTACCTGGAGCAATACGTTATTCAAAAGACAAAAATAAGTATTTTGTTGTACTTCTCTTGTTAACTGTGATTGTATTTTAGCAGTTCTTAAGTTATTTGCTGTTTTTTTCTGCACTTTACATAAAAATGTACTGTCTACTGCTGCTTTAAGTAGTTAATTGGACTATATTACATTGTATCTGATAGTTCTAGGGTGGTTGCAGCTAGTTTGTGTGATCTTCTTACACTTGGGCTCCAAACCAGCCATTCTGCATTAAGAAGGTTTTTTCTGCACTCTTGTGACAGAAATGGGCTGATCTAACCTATCTGAGTTGAGGATTGTTGGTAGAAGGCTTATTGTGTGCTTTCCTCATTGGTAATTAGCTTAAAACGTGTTCCTCTTTGCTCAGTTTAGGCCATGCATTTACGCTAAGCTGCTCTCCATGCAGTGGCAGTTAGCTGTGCCCTGTATAGCTGCAAATGCCATGAAACTGAAATTCTCCTAGAATAACTATCACTGACACTATACCCAACCTCTTGCTGCTCTAGGAGCAAATAAGTTGTGCACTGAGCAGCATAGCTTTATGTGTGTGTTTTTGACTCCACAAAGTATAGTCCCACTCACACTCTCAGATTTAACCCATTCCCTTCCCTGCCTGAACCCAGAGTATGGATCATGGATGGGCAGTTTTTTGACATGTCTGTGGCCAGCCTGGTGGACATGGACATCCTAAGGCAATGTACCAGTTGTGTCATGTATACTGACAACCACTTACTCCTGAAATAAATAAATACTTTATGTGAGACATGTAGTTACACTATGAAACTGGAGGCAAGATTCTCACATACGGATAAATCAAATGACAAACAGGTTGTCAGCACACATATATCACTTCCCACATTAAATAAGGATACAACACATAAACCCACATATTTGGAGGTACTCAGTAGTAACTTACCAAAACACCAGATGCTTCCCAAACAGGGCCATGAGAAACCACTTACATACACAACAATGCAAAAACAACCACAACACATAATAACACACAAACACCAGTGTCTCAGCAAATAAGCCCATAAGGTGTAACACCACAAGGCCTAATGTACTGGTTATAGGAGACTCCATAGTGAGACAAATGGATGTTCCTCTCACCAGGCTGGATAAGGAGTAGGTTACAATTAGCTGCTTGTCAGGTACCACGATCCATCAAGTCATTCAAGCACTCAAGCACCTCAAATACTAGGCCACGTAAACATAGATTAGAACAAAATCAACAACTGCACACCTACCTTATATATTGGAACAAAATCACCAACTCCACACCAACGCTATCTATCAACCTCTTCAACTTTACCCATATAGCCCTCTCTATTCCCCCAGGGTCCAATCTTGACTGGATCCTAGACTCCCATCCAAATAAAATCAACAACCCTGGCACCATTGCCGACTCCATTAGTGACTACCTCCCAGCCTTTGTCCATTGATCAACCTCCTCCCCACTTCATCAAAATCAACACATACACACTCATAACCTCAGTAACTTTGACCCCAAAACCTTCTCAAATTCCCTCAAACAAATAAATTGGAACATTCTACAAACCCTTCCACTTGACAATGCCATCAACTTTTTTAACTCCACTTTCCTAAATGCTCTAAACTCCCTAGTACCATCAAGAGCAAAAAGAATAAAAAACAATACTGCCCCACAGCTAACCAAAGACACCAAACAAATTATGCACCAAACAGACAAGTCCTGGAAACTTTACCAAAAAAATAAAACTCCCCAAAACCCTACTTCAATATACACAGCTCCTTAACCTTGCAAAAAAAAAAAAAACAAATTATGAGACAAAAAATAAATTCACTTCTCAACCCAGACACCAAAAACAATCCCTGCCCTGACCCCAGCAAATCCAATCTAAAAATAGCCTCTTCATTCAACTCTTTCTTTATCAACTCAACATCGGAACTAAGACTTTTCCTAAGAACAATCTCTTCCGTCTGCATTCTCCCTCATCCATGTCCTCTCCCCTACCTACTGATCCCAACTCTCCCCCCATGTTTGAGCTTAAACCCATCTCCACCAACTAAATAAAAAGACTTCTCTCCAAACTAAAACCCTGCTCCAATGCCCCTGACAACATTCCCTCATTCTTTCTCAAGTCTGTGTTGATGTGATCACACTTCCTATTTGCATCTTAATCAATAGATCCATACAGGAATCCTATGACCCCAAACTCTGGTGCAGAGCCTATATTCTGTCTCTCCTTAAAGGAAGCAAAAACACTAAAATCTCTACCTTCCACCCCATAGCTATCCTCTACCCAATTTCCAAGATCCTAGAAAAATGTATTCAACTCTAACTTATGCCTTTCGTAACTCAAAACCAACTTCTTACACCAACCCAACATGGATTCAGACCTGGGCATAGCACTATAACAGGTCTACTCTCTTTCTTAGATACAGTCAATCAAGCTCGTGATTCTGTGAAAATAGTATCAACAGTGCTGTTAGATCTCTCCAAAGCATTTGATACTGTTTCCCATACTAATCTTTTGAGCCATCTTTTAAACCTAAATCTTTCCCAAACACTATATCCTGGTTTTCAAGTTACTTGTCCGACAGATCTCAGGCTGTGAAATGGAGAAAATGCACTTCACCTTTTCTACTCACCCCTACCAGTGTACCCCAGGGATCCATTCTCGGCCCAATGCTGCTCAATATCTTTATCAATACTTTTTATTCTGCTATCCCCAATGCCAAAGGCATACAATATGCAAATGACTCACATTTAGTCTGCTCCGCCACTAACCTCCCCGAACTTCTAGCTAAGACCTAGACCACATTCTCAACCACAGAGACATGAATGCTCCAAAACCACCTTTCTCTAAATGCTAACAAATCCAAAATATTAATATTCCAACCCTCAAAATCCTTCCCTTTTGATAAAAGCTCCTTCCAAGTCCTAAGCCAAAACAACTCTCCTATTGAAGTCATTCTCTTTGCTAAATTACTGGTTGTAACTATAGATGAACACCTAAAGTTTGATACCCACATACAGCAAAACATAAAAAAAAACACCAAAAACTTGGCTTGCTATACAGAAATAATCATTTCCTCTCTCCTTCTACTAGACATACACTCACCTCTACTTCCCTCCTTCCCTCCCTGATGTATGGTGCTCCCTTCCTAACCAACCTATCTTTCTCCGTCTCTTCCAAACTTGAAAATTGTTACAATAAAATTTCTAAATTTGTCACCAAAGCCAAATATTCCTCCCTTCATCGTATTGCCCTCCATTCTCTAAACTGGTTAGAGCTCCCTAACTAGCTGGACTACCTCCCTAACTAGCTGGACTACCTCCAACTTACTACAGCTCACAGGCTAATATTCAACCCCACCAAATGCCCCACAGTCACTAACATCCTACCCCCATACATGCCAAATAGAACACTCAGATCTGAACACCAAAACTTAATTACTATCCACAAACCTAAGCGACCTGCAGTACAATTTTCCTCTCTTTTTCCTTAGCCAAAAAATGGAATTCACTCCCCTCCTCCCTAAGGACAATGCAGGCAACAGATAACTTTAAAACTTAGCTTCATTCCTACCTCTCTTCTAAATGGAAATGTAACTGCATTCTACCAACCTAGGTCTCTTACCTCTTGTGCATCTAGGTTACTTATAAGCATGGTTCAACCTCAATAACTACTAATCCACAGAATATTTTGTTCTATGTAAATACTTTAAATAATGTTTTTCTCTTTCACTTTAACATGTATTTGTATTTGAAACTGTTTTTACTATACATTTCTGTATCTTTAACTGTATGTTGTACTGTGGGGCTATTCTCCCAGGCCCTCCATTGAAAACAGGCTCCCTGGGCCCAGTGGACTTCCCTGGTCATCAAACTGGAAATAAATAAATAAAATACAACTAGCCGTATGACTCTGTCATAGTCCACGTGGGGTGAATGACTTGATATGTACCTCTCTGGACTATACGAAGAGAGACATGTCTGAGCTGTCAGATTATGTGTCACAAACTGATACAAGCTTAGCTTTAAGCAGCATTCTACCTTCCCTAAGGATGATACCACAATACAAACAAAAAAATGATTAACTTTAACAGTCGACTTAGTTTCTGCTGTCAGTCCAGAAGGATTCAATATCTGTCAGCCTGGGAATACATGGTCAACAGTCCACACTGCATTTCCAGATATGGTCTGCACCTGTCTCATCTAGGCTTTTGGATACTGGCCAAGGCATTAGCCACCCCTACTGTGCCTTTTTTAGGCAGTGTCAAAATAACCAACCTCCCAACATGAGAAAATCCGCCTTAGATCAGCACAAGGTACTGTTGCCTAGTGCTAGCAGTCTAAACAAGAAACTGCACTCCCTGAAAGCACTCCTCACCTTGGAAGATGCTGATGTCTGTGCATTCACTGAGACATGGTTCAAAACCATGGAAAGCACCCACCCCATGCAGTGCAGGGCTACAATGCCTTTCATATGTTCAGACCACAAACCGAGCATGAAAGAACCAAAGGAGGAGGTGTATCCATCTTTATTAAGGATAAGGACACCTCAGGACTGGTCAAACAGTATGATTCTCTCAAGCTACTCAAATCCAATTAACCATAGGCAAAATCCCTTACCATGTCACAGCTAGGTATAGGTCTCCCACCGTGAAGCAGGAAAACCATACCACATACCTGGACTTACTGGAGTCACTTATCATACAGTCCAACAAATTATTCCTGGGTAATTTTAATTATCCTACCATCGGCTGGGAAATGTACTTGACCACAAACATGCTGGTTCAGAAGTTCTTGGACTTTGTCAATGCAAATGTTCTTTAACAGCTAATCAGCACACCCACAAGGGGCTCAGATGTCCTGGACATAGCACTCACTAACATGGAAGAGCATTCACCCCTCTCCTATATGTGATGTCCTCCCTGATATGATCAGACCATAAATCAGTCTTCTTCAATATAATTATAAAGCCAGATACCCCATCAAGCTCAAAAATGCTTAAGATTTTTTCCAAGACAAATTACTTCCTACTAAACAATAGTATAAGAAGTTTCAAAGCTCCCTCAAACACAGATAACATGGACTCCTATGCAGAGGTGTACACCTATGCAGTTTTGTAGTATTGGATGCACCTGACTGGATTAAAACCAGGTCTAGCTAGAAAAAAAAGCCAACCTGGTGGACCCCTAGTATAAACAGACTATACAACAAAAGAAGGAAACTAATGTTCAAAAACAAGAAGGAACTGTCTCAGCAGAGAAAGCAATCCCTCTCTAGCCTAAACAAACAAATCAGTGATCTTGTCAAATCCTCTAAAGCTAATTACAAAGCAAAAATAGCCTCTCTAGCTGAGGATAATCACAAGGCATTCTTTAACTACATCTAAAATCTAAAGGGGAATTCCCAGCTATGCTCTAAAATATTTCTGGATGTCACCACCAATACTCAACTGGAGGTAATAGCCAACCTGCTAGCTGACAGATTTGGAGCAAATGTCACCGCCACGTCCCCACTGGTCATCCTCATAGTATACCTGCCACCATTCCTCAGCCTCTTATTTTAAGAGATTAGGTCATCTCTGCACTCTCCAAGGACAAAAACACAGCATTAATGGGACCAGACAGCATCCTAGGTTGCACTTTAAACAACTAAAACATGCCCTAGCAGACCGACTTAGATCTCTGTTTGACCACAGCCTGCAGACTGGCTTTGTTCTGGCAGGATGAAGGACATCAACAGTAATCCCTCTGCACAAAAGGGGACCATCAGCTGACCCTGGGAATTATAGACCCATAAGCTTTACTAGACTCTTCTTCAAGGCCATGGAAAGAATCGTTATGGAGCTTATCAACAAGCATATAGGTAATCTCCAAACTCTAGACCCAATCCAGTTTGGATCAGTTAAGGGTAGATCATGTATGTTAAACCTGGTCGACTTCTTCAAGAAAGTCACCAAGGCCTGGGATGAGGGAAAGACAGTGAATACCACCTACCTTGATCTAGCCAAGGCATTTGACACAATCCCCTACTCAGGTACTATAGATAAACTCTCCCAATTGGTAATTAACCCCTACATCCTCAGATGGGTAGCCAATTGGCTCACTGACTGGACACATACTGTCAAAGTGCATGACTTCGCTACTAGCAAAAGACCAGTCACCAGTGGCATACCACAGGATTCTGTTCTGGGCCCTCTATTGTTTGGACTCTATTTCTCAGAAGTCCAGGCAAGCATGGACAGCTGTGGCTGACCAAATTCACTGACAATTGCAAAATTGAGAACAGTCATTGAGTCCCCCAGTGATGCTAACATACTGCAGGAAGGGTTAATGCAGACAAATGACTGGTGCCAAAGCCACGGACTGAAGCTAAACGCAAAAGAATGCAAAAAAAAAGTATTATTATTGCCTTTGAGAAGGCTAACATCCCTACTAATTAGAGTATAGACAGCCCCCTGAAAGTGTAGACCCAGTGGTATGCGACTGGGGTACTCTGGATGATAGCAATCTGAACTTTGACCACCACGTGTACACATTGGTAAGGAAATCATTCTATGTGGAGCATGTCATAAGTAAAGGCATCGCATCTAGATTTAAGGATATTATAATTTCATTATATTCAGACCTCGTCACACCAATAATTGAGTACAATGCTCCCTTTTGCATACATCTTACCAGATACCTGCAACAGCTGAAGAGGCCAAAGAGGTTTCTCACCAAGAAAATACAGTGTACACAAAAGTCCTACATGGAAAACTAAATGACCTGTCACTTTATTCTGTATCCTACAGGCTTCTAACATGGTGAGCTGTGCCTGGTTTACAGGACAGTGTCTGACCTGGCCCTGATAGAAATGCTACACATTCATAAATCAAACTGCACAAGGGTCACTCCAGGAATCTTAACCTAATCTCTGACATGAACAAATCATGCTGGAGAGATAGATACATCTCCCAGAGACTACCCCTTCTATGGAATAAATTCATGTAAAGCAGAGGTACTCCTTGACCCTCTTCAAATGCAGCCTAGATCAATGGATGGGTGACTGTAAATTCACTCCTGGGGTGGTGTGCACATCCCTCATGGACAGAGGCAGTCAGTATTAATTACCATTGACTCATACCTCTGTGATCTTTACTCATCTAATTACTGACAATTGGGGCAACTTGGGATAAATTTGGCTAGGCGTGTAAGGGTCCCTGGGCCATTAGCCTAGTAACTTCCTATAAATCTAGATACCCTAAGGTACAGGCATATACCAAAGCAGCTCTAGCCTATGGGCATTGATAAGTGGGAAAACTGGGCATGAATAGCTAGGCTTAAAAAGGCCATTAGTCTAGTAACATCCTTTGGTCCTATGATCCCAACAGATGTTGTGACCTCCTCACACCCTGGCACTTTTTTTCTTCCAGAAGGTCTGAATCTCCACTTTTCTCTTTGGCAATAGATAGTTTCAGACAAATGGGTTCTAAAGATCATTCATCATGATTACATATGACAGTGGGGCGAAATTCCTCCTTTTAAGGTGGTCATTCCTCATTCTCCAGACCAGGCTCCTTTGTTTCCATTGATTCTTCATCTCATGTTGTACCAAGGAGTGATAGAACCACTTAGTCATTTCCAGGTTTTTATTCAAGCATGTTTTAGTGTCAAAGAAAGAAAATGCTTGGAGACCAGTGTTTTGGATCTTTCTTTCCTAAACCTGTCTGTGGTAGTGCCCAAATTCAAAATTATGTCACTTCAAAACCTGTTTCCTCTTCTTCATCATGCAAGTTTCCAGGTAACACTAAACTTAAAAGATGTTTATCCAGACTTCAGACATTTCTTAAGGTTTTGTGTTTCTGGATCACATTATCAGTTCTGTGCCTTACGTTTGGACTACCACAGCACCAAAAGTGTTCACAAACTGTCTAGCTCCAGTTATAGCTTATTGCAGGCTACATATATCCACATTTTCCATATTAAGATGACTTATTTATCTTTGTAGAGTCTTTTTCAAACTGTCAGGAATCTACCTCTTGGGTGAGAGATCCCTTGCTGTGATTCTAAGAGATCATTCAAAACTCTTTCTTGACTCCTTCAAGCAGGAATGGGTTTCAGGAATGCCAACTAGACACCTCATTTCAAAGAGATTTTCTTCTACTGGGGAAAAAAAGATCTCTATTTAGATCTATTTCTAAAGTTTTGGAATCTCATGGCTTCTGTGATTTTCATGACTCCCCAGGGAAGACTCCACATGAAAAAGATATGGTCTGCAGTCTATTTGGTCCCAGCACCAACATCCTTTGTCTTTTCAAATCCTAGTGTTGTGGCTTGTCAGAAGAGAAATCATTGGTGGAGACAACAGATATACTTAAATCCAGGTCTCCCCTTCTCCCTCCCTCTTCCAAAGCAGTCCATCACAACAGATGCATCAGACTTTGCTTGGGGAGCAGTTTCAGGAGGGATAAAAGTGCAGAGTGTGTAGGACACCAAGGACAGATGCAAGTACATAAATCTCAAAGAAATGCTTGCCCTGATCAAGGCACTTAACTCTGAATCATATTTGGTCCCCAGAACCTCTTCAGGTTTACTGGGATATTTCAACTGGGTTAAAGCACCCATTTTCAGCGGAGGCCTGGGGAGAAAAGCTCCACATATAGAAAATAAAAAAGCATACAGAGAAATTACAGTTGTTGCATACATAAAATACAATATAATATAATACACATCAATAGTAACAAGCACAAAAGAAGTATTTGATTTTAACAATAGACCTAAAGGAAAGTTAAGGTAATTAGAAATGACAATCGGATAAATTGATAGTACATGTTACAGAAAGTTTTTATACTTAAGAAGGTTTTTAGCTGCACTAGCCAGGAGTAGTACATGCACAAAGCCAAGAATCAGCAAGGAAGTTTCTAAGAAATTTTATGAACATTTTGCAGTTAGTAGTAGTTCTAATGTTTAATGGAAGAGAGTTGTTACAGACAATACCACAGTCATATGGTCCATCAACAAGCAGGTGGGAACCAGGTCATACCTGCTTTGCAGACCAGACATGTTAGCTTCAGATATAGCTTCACAGCCCAATCTCACTAAACAGGCATCCTACATTCTGTCAAAGCAAAATTGTGCAGCAGACAAGCTAAGCAGGACCAAGGTAGGGCCTCAAGTAGACCTCTCTGACTCCTCTCTGAATAATCAACTGGTAAGATTCTGTTCCAGAACTCCATGCAAGAAAGCCAGGAAGATGGATTACTTTTCTTATCCTTGAACAAGAATGTTCCTATATGATTTTCCACCATTTCTGGTAATATCTGGGGTAGCTCTGAAGATTCAGAAGGAATACCCCAAGATTTTTGTAGTGATTCCCTTCTGGTTCAGGCAACAGTGGTTTTCCTTTCTTTTGGAAATGGCCAGGGGCAATTACCACAAGCTTCCTCATGAGGTGGATCTACTTGTATAAGAGCAGGAGTGTTTGATACACCCCAACATCAATCAACTTCAACTATTTCTCTTAGGCAGCTGTTTACTGAGTATGTACAGCACATACTAATGGAGGTATGAAAGCCTGCTACTAGAAACTCATATATTATCAAATGGAAAAGATTTTCTAGTTGGTGTCAACAACATAACCATCACCCATTCAGGGCTAGTCATTCTCTGGCTTTACAATATTTGTGTGAGTTACTGTCCTATGGCCTTTCTTATTTCCCTATCAAGGATAATTTATCAGCCATTTCAGCATGTCTGGCCATGGATCCTCCTCTTTTAATGCAGTCTTATGTCAAAATGTTTTTGAAAGGGGATTTGCACAAGATGCCTCCAAGCAAACTGGTGGTCTTTCCTTGGGATTTTAATTTTGTGTTAGAAAAGCTAACACTTGCTTCATTTGAACCAGCTAACCTAGTTGAATTGCAGCTCTTAACATGGAAAAAGCTCTTCTGGTGAGTCAACCCTATCTCATTTTCCACAGGGACAGAGTTTCTTTGATAACTCACCCTTGTTTTATGCCTAAAGTCGCATCTGAGTTAATTTTAAGACAAATTATCTAGCTCCTTGTTTTCTTTCCTGAACTTAAAAATAAGGAAGAAATTATGCTCCATACCTTAGATGTCCACAGACAATTTAGGTACTATCTTGTCAGAATTAAATCTTTCAGATCTTAGGATCAGTTGTTCATTTCTTGTGAAGGTAAGAAGAAGGAAAAACTTGTGTCAAAACAGACTACTTCTAAATGGTTGTCTATGGCTATTACCTTTAGTTACATTCACCATAACAATACTATTCCAAGCAGGGTAAGGGCCCACTCTACCCAGACTTTGGCTTCATCTGTGTTTTTTTGAAAAGTGTTAGATTCTAGAAGCATTTTAGAAGCTGCTACTTAGTCTCCTGTACATACTTTTACAAACAGTATACGCGTAATTCCTTCTCTCAGTCCAGGTCAGGCTTTGTTAGGACTATTATCCAGTGGCTCCTGGACTCCTCTTTCCACCTCCCAAATGTAGTAACTGAGCAGTGATTAATATAATGAACATAGTGCAGTTTGTAAGTAAACTTACCATAACAGTAGATTTTCATATAGGAGCTCCTCCCATCCTCCATCCCCCTTGTTTTTTAGTCTATTTTTTATGCCCGGGTGTGAACATTTATTTTTTGTTCTTAGCATTGTCCTTTCAGGGTTCCACCTCCCTCTGTGTTGGCAGGAAAGCTCTAACAGGCTTGGTGCCCATACTTGTCTTTTATTCAGCTCAGCATGAGCTTCCTGAAAGTTTGGGTGCATGGCAGGTGGCCTGAAGCTTTGGAAGCTGGCCGATCATTATATCCTTGGCAGGATATAACCCATATAGCTAAGGCTACTGCAGTAGTGATCATTCAAATATGTACTGTTGTGGCAAGTTTACTTCAATGACTTGTTTATCACTCCTTTTAATAAGAAGTACAATTTCTGAGGGTGTGTCACAGCAAAAAGTCTTACTGAGAAGGTTTCATGTGTATTTACTGACAAGAGAAAACCTTGATATACACTTTAGTTAACATTTTGTAAGTAGATTATGTGCCTGTGGTTACAAAGTGAGTGTAATTCAAGCAAATATAAACAACTTAGAAATACAGACAAAAAAAATCAAATTTA
Organism: Protopterus annectens; assembly: GCF_019279795.1. Classification (NCBI taxonomy): domain Eukaryota; kingdom Metazoa; phylum Chordata; order Ceratodontiformes; family Protopteridae; genus Protopterus; species Protopterus annectens. Next base: position 1,249,260,971 of record NC_056725.1, read on the forward strand.
TTGCAACTTAATACATTCATGTTACAAAGGGATTACAATGAAATAATGCACACAAAAGGATACCAGACAATCATGTCTTGCAGACATTTATTTGTAATCTCCCGTGCTTGACTATTATCATGTCTGTGAGGATCACATTCATCAACTGTATAATAATTTAGGTATATTGAAGTCTAAATGTAAATGTCAGAATTGCAAAGCTGAGTACATGTGCTTGTCTTTACATACATTAGTTTGTAAATGTTCAGGTGGCAAAACTGTTAATCATGTAAATGTTTCATAGTAATGCATAAGTGCAGGATTTTAAACCAGAAAAGATGACATTTCTGTGGTAGCAGAGATTCTCAGTGTCAACATTTTAGTTGTATAAGGCCACAAAGCTGAGAAATCATCACACTGATTTATGATTAAATATCTATCTATATCTTAAAACCAAAACAAAGCACCTTGGGCCCAGCAAGTTGATCACAAACAGTTTTAATGGTAAACACAGAACACAAAATTAACAGTGACAATGTTAAAATAACGTTTTCGTCCTCAACTTCATCAGATAAATTCATCTCGTTGAATTCACCTTTTATAAATCAAGTAATTAATACTTGTCCAATGTCCTTAGAGTTGCAATTAAATAATAAAGGCGTATCAATGTGTACGTCACATCCTTTCATAAACTTTTTTAACAAACTTTTTAGGAATTTGTTTAATAAGTAATATGTAATCAATGTGAAAAATATATATATACAATATATAAATCAACTATGTGGATGTCCATATACCCGTTTTTCCTAACTTTAATAAATATATGTGAATTCTGATAAAAAAGCAGTCTGTATAAATAATTTTATATAAAATGAACTTCCAGTTCCCCCTACTGGAAGTATATGTCATTACAAGTACAGAAAAAAATGCGTATAAAATAACAAACATAAATAACTTAATATCCTTAAAATATTAACATTATTGCATTGTTGATTTCCTAGTAAAACACCAAAATGATAAATGCATCAGTCTCCTAAAATCTAATGGTATGACAAACCATTCAAAGTAGCAGACATACATTTATAACTTTGCAGATCTCAATTTTAACACTGGAATAAGATAAATCATATCATTGAGACATGGAGATCTACTGGCTTCTAATATTATTTGCCAGTACAATTCTTTACATTCTACAAGTGTTTCCCACATACCACCCCTGGGATCAACAGCTACTGTTTCTAAAATAAAGAATTGAAATCCTGCTTGTTTACATGCAATGCTGTGCTTGTATAGTGCATTGTTTTCACATTTGGTTCTAATGTCATAAAGATGCTCATAAATTAGTTGCTTAAGTTTCCTTTCACTTTTCCCAACATAAAATGAATCGCATCTTTTACATAGGGCCAAATAAATAATACCTTCGGTATTACAATTTGCAAAGGTACTTAAGGTTAATTTATTTTTCCTTGCTTGCAAATATACAGATTCTCCTGTTATAAGATGCGAGCAATAGCTACAACTTCCACACTTAAATAAACCTTTTTTCTTTTTGGTACCTTTCTCCAAATTATGTCTATTTGCACCCCTCTCTAGCAAACTCTTTATATTGTTACCTCTCCTATATGTATACTTTAAATCGTTGTAAAAAATGTGTTTTAAATCAGACATTTTTGCAAAATGTTTCCACTCTTTGTCAACAATTCTTCTAACTAATCCTGACTGATTATCACATGTAGTTGTGATTCCCAAACTATAATGGTCATTTATGTTCACATTAACCACTTTTTGTACAGCAGCTGTTTCTGGTTTACCTAAAATAGGGGCAAATCTATCTTTCCTTTCTCCAGTTACTTCCTTACATATTTGGTCAAACAGTTCACTGGGATAACCTCTGTTTAAAAACAAGCCTTTCAGTACTTTACACTCACTGTAAAATATTTTGTCGTCAGAGGTCATCTTACTTAAACGTACTAATTGACCTTTTAATACACCCCTCTTTTGATGGGGTGGGTGCGAACTGGTGTAGTGTAAATATGAGTTTGAAAAGGTCTCCTTCCGACATATTTTGGATGTAAAACCATCATTAGTCTTAGTTATATTTACATCTAAGTAATTTACCTGTTGATAGTTAAAATTGTATGTAAATTTAAAAAAAATTGTTGTTCCATTAATATATTCAACAAATAACTTAAAAGTGTCCTCATCTCCTTTCCATAAAAAACACAAATCGTCTAAAAATCTGCCGTAAAATGTCCACATACTATTAAACACAGAAGTTAATACATATTTGTTTTCCTAGTAGGCCATTATCACATTAGCATATGTAGGAGCACAGTGTGCACCCATAGCAACATCCCTAGACTGCTTAAAATATTCTCCTTAAAAAAAAAAATAAAATTGTTTTTCAACACTACCTCCATTAACACTAAAACAGTTCTAAAATCATTGTGGGTAATTTCATTAAAACCCACCACCATTTCTTCAAACCACTCTAAACCTGTGTCATGTGGTATACTAGTAAATAAATCTATAACATCCAAGGTACCAAATGCCACATTATCTGTATATAAAGTGTTATCTATTTTTCTCAGAAAATCCCAAGAGTCCTTGAGTATATTAGCATTGTTCGTTACCAATTTCTTCACCTTTGTGTCTATGTATTTTGCCAAGGTGCAGTCACTGAACCCTCTGCGGAAACTATCGGTCTTAAAGGTGGGTCATTGACATTCTTGTGTATCTTTGGAATGCCAAAAATTGAAGGTACCTTAGGTTTCTCTACGTATAAATAATTATAAGTGTCTATATCAATCAGTCCTTCCATTAATAAATCGTTTAATAAAACATATATTTTTCTATATGCTACATTCATAGCCGGCCTTAGGCATAGGCCAACTAGGCGGCCGCCTAGGGCGCCGCTTTAGTAGGGACACTTTTCCAGTATTTATTTGGTGTAGGTAGACCAGGATGGGGGCACTGGGTGGTGTGGTGGGGGGTGCCATGGTGCCCTTTTGCCTAGGGCACCAGTTGACCTAAGGCCACTCCTGGCTACATTGATTTTGTTGATAGACATTCTTGTGTACTTAGCTGAGTCACTCAAACTATCAAGCATTTTACCTTCATAAGTAATATAATCCATAAGTACCACCCCCCCCCTTGTCTGGTTTAATAGCTCTAAGATTTCTGTTACTACTCACAGTTTTGAGTGTTTCCTGTTCTAACAAGGTCAGGTTGGGCTGTACATTATGCCGTCTCAAGGACTTCCTTAGTTCATTTTCCAAAACTAATTCAAAGTTTTTTAACTGGGGGTGTAAAGGTGGGTTGAATGTACTTCTGTGTGCTAATTTATCTTCTTTAAAATTAGTTTTCTTTCCATTAAAAAACAATTCCACATTTTTCTTTCTAATAAATAGTTTGATATCCACAAGCAATTTAAAAATATCAGTTCTCTGCTTGGATATGAACCCAAAACCTTTTGAGAATAAGTCAAAAAAGGGTTTTGTCACAATAAAGTTAGAATAATTAAAAATGTTAAAATCATTAAATGTCCATTTAAAACCTTCATTAAATATAGAATCTATTGGTTCCACATTGGTTGTTTCCTCCCCGGGGCCTCCATTCCCTCCCTTTGTAGTTTTTTGAACTGTAATTCATTGGGTCTTTATACATTAACCTTTCGGACCTCCGAAGCGGAGGAAACTCAGAATAATCAAGTTCATTTCCATTATGAAAAGGTACCTCATTTTCTTCAGTGTTTTGAATTTCTTTTTCTTGATATACAATAGCTTTCCTTCCCCAAAATTTTGGTTTAGGGTAATGTGTCTTAGTCTTATATTCATTCAAATCCCTTTCAATTTTACCAACCTTCCTATTTTGTACTTCAACACATTTAACTTCCAAGTTTTTAAGTAGTTTAGAATATTTCCCTTTTCCTCTTCTACAGTAAATAACAAATCATTAATTATGCCTTTATTAATACACTCTATGTTCATGTATAATTTTTCCATCTCACACTCATTGTTTTTGATTATGGCCATCATTATTTCAAAACCACAATTGTCGAATGCAGTAATTAAATGGTGATAAAAGTCAGTCCCTTCAAAAACATTATTAGGGTATTTACATACTCTAAGGCCTTTTGGCACAATATTTAAATGCAGACAATGTTTGAAGTATGCATTATCCATTTCAAGCATTTTATATTTATATAAAAAAATAGTCCAAGTCTTCTAACATTTGAAAATATGTTCCATTGGTGTTAGCCTTAATTAATTTCTTTCCAAAGTCAAATTTAACATTTAAAATGTCTCTCAGTTGTCGCTCAGTACCTGGTATTACAAGATTACTGTCTCCTCCGGTCTGCAAACCCGCGTTCCTCTGATTGACTCTCGACCCTTCAAGAGGGTGTCTCTCCCTTTCTTTGTCCAAGGTAATATGAGGGAACCCATCTAGGCTTCCTGAGTCATAACATTAACTCTAAACCCTTCACAAACATCTCCTTCACTGAAAACGGCCGTTCCTTCATGCGAAGCAGAACACCTTGCTACTTCCTGGTTACCAAGCAAGGATAGTGATGATAACAGTGATGCCATGGATTGGCTGACTGGTGTAAGAAGCCCAACAAGCTGTGTCAACTGCCCTATGAGCTTCCGAAGCTCTCCAATCTCAGACCCTTTACTACCACTGTCCGTAACAGCAATCGACTGGGAATCCATCCGAAAAAATGTAGAAACAAATAACCAAATCCACAGAAGGTGCAAAAGTCACTTAAAACCAAAACAAAGCACCTTGGACCCAGCAAGTTGATCACGAACAGTTTTAATGGTAAACACAGAACACAGAACACAAAATTAATGCTGACAATGTTAAAATAACGTTTTCGTCCTCAACTTCATCAGATAAATTCATCTCTTTGAATTCACCTTTTATAAATCAAGCAATTAATACTTGTCCAATGTCCTCAAAGTTGCAATTAAATAATAAAGGCATATCAATGTGTACGTCATATCCTTTCATAAACTTTTTTAACAAACTTTTTAGGAATTTGTTTAATAAGTAATATGTAATCAATGTGAAAAAATATATATACAATATATAAATCAAATATGTGGATGTCCATATACCCGTTTTTCCTAACTTTAATAAATATATGTGAATTCTGATTAAAAAACAGTCTGTATAAACAATTTTATATAAAATAAACTTCAAGTTCCCCCTGATTTATAAACGGTGAATTCAAAGAGATGAATTTATCTGATGAAGTTGAGGACGAAAACGTTATTTTAACATTGTCAGCATTAATTTTGTGTTCTGTGTTCTGTGTTTACCATTAAAACTGTTTATGATCAACTTGCTGGGTCCAAGGTGCTTTGTTTTGGTTTTAAGTGACTTTTGCACCTTCCGTGGATTTGGTTATTTGTTTCTACATTTTTTCGGATGGATTCCCATTCGGTTGCTGTTACGGACAGTGGTAGTAAAGGGTCAGAGATTGGAGAGCTTCAGAAGCTCATAGGGCAGTTGACACAGCTTGTTGGGCTTTTTACGCCTGTCAGCCAATCCGTGGCATCACTGTTATCGTCACTATCCTTGCCTGATAACCAGGAAGTAGCAAGGCATTCTGCTTCTCATGAAGGAACGACCGTTTTCAATGAAGGAGAGGTTCGTGAAGGGTTTGGAGTTAATGTTACTGACTCAGGCAGCCTAGATGGGTTCCCTCATATTACTTTGGACAAAGAAAGGGAGAGACACCCTCTTGAAGGGTTGAGAGTCAATCAGAGGAACGCGGGCTTGCAGACCGGAGGTGACAGTAATGTTGTAATACCAGGTACTGAGCGACAACTGAGAGACATTTTAAATGTTAAATTTGACTTTGGAAAGAAGTTAATTAACACTAACACCAATGGAACATATTTTCAAATGTTAGAAGACTTGGACTATTTTTTATATATATATCACCATTTAATTACTGCATTCAACAATTGTAGTTTTGAAATAATGATGGCCATAATCAAAAACAATGAGTGTCAGATGGAAAAATTATACATGAATATAGAGCGTATTAATAAAGGCATAATTAATGATTTGTTATTTACTGTAGAAGAGGAAAAGGGAAAATATTATAAACTACTTAAAAACTTGGAAGTTAAATGTGTTGAAGTACAAAATCGGAAGGTTGGTAAAATTGAAAGGGATTTGAATGAATATAAGACTAAGACATATTACCCTAAACCAAAATTTTGGGGAAGGAAAGCTATTGTATATCAAGAAAAAGAAATTCAAAACACTGAAGAAAATGAGGTACCTTTTCATAATGGAAATGAACTTGATTATTCTGAGTTTCCTCCGCTTCGGAGGTCCGAAAGGTTAATGTATAAAGACCCAGTGAATTACAGTTCAAAAAACTACAAAGGGAGGGAATGGAGGCCCCACGAGAGGAAACAATCAATGTGGAACCAATAGATACTATATTTAATGAAGGTTTTAAATGGACATTTAATGATTTTGACATTTTTAATTATTCTAACATTATTGTGACAAAACCCTTTTTTGACTTATTCTTAAAAGGTTTTGAGTTCATACCCAAGCAGAGAATTGATAATTTTAAATTGCTTGTAAATATCAAACTATTTATTAGAAAGAAAAATTTGGAATTGTTTTTAATGGAAAGAAAACTAATTTTAAAGAAGGTAAATTAGCACGCTGAAGTACATTCAACCCACCTTTGCACCCCCAGTTAAAAAATTTTGAATTTGTTTTGGAAAATGAACTAAGGAAGTCCTTGAGACGGCATAATGTACAGCCCAACCTGACCTTGTTAGAACAGGAAACACTCAAAACTGTGAGTAGTAACAGAAATCTTAGAGTTATGAAACCAGACAAGGGGGGTAGTACTTATGGATTATATTACTTATGAAGGTAAAATGCTTGATATTTTGAGTGACTCAACTAAGTACACAAGAACGTCTATCAATGAAATCAATGTAGCACATAGAAAAATATATGTTTTATTAAACGATTTATTAATGGAAGGACTGATTGATGTAGACACTTATAATTATTTATACGTAGAGAAACCTAAGGTACCTTCATTTTTTGTCATTCTAAAGGTACACAAGAATGTCAATGACCCACCTTTAAGACCGATAGTTTCCGCAGAGGGTTCAGTGACTGCATCTTTGGCAAAATATATAGACAAAAAGGTGAAGAAATTGGTTATGAACAATGTTAATATACTCAAGGACTCTTGGGATTTTCTGAGAAAAATAGATAACACTTTATATACAGATAATGTGGCATTTGGTACCTTGGATGTTATAGATTTATTTACTAGCATACCACATAACACAGGTTTAGAGTGGTTTGAAGAAATGGTGGTGGGTTTTAATGAAGTTACACACAATGATTTTAGAACTGTTTTAGTGTTAATGGAGGTAGTCTTGAAAAACAATTTTATTTTTTTTTGAAGGAGAATATTTTAAGCAGTCTAGGGGCGTTGCTATGGGTGCACACTGTGCTCCTACATATGCTAATGTGATAATGGCCTACTGGGAAAACAAATATGTATTAACTTCTGTTTTTAATAGTATGTGGACATTTTACAGCAGATTTTTAGACAATTTGTGTGTTTTATGGAAAGGAGATGAGGACACTTTTAAGTTATTTGTTGAATATATTAATGGAACAACTAATTTTTTAAAATTTACATACAATTTTAACTATCAACAGGTAAATTACTTAGATGTAAATATAACTAAGACTAATGATGGTTTTACATCCAAAATATATCAGAAGGAGACCTTTTCTAACTCATATTTACACTACACCAGTTCGCACCCACCCCATCAAAAGAGGGGTGTATTAAAAGGTCAATTAGTATGTTTAAGTAGGATGACCTCTGACGACAAAATATTTTACAGTGAGTGTAAAGCACTGAAAGGCTTGTTTTTAAACAGAGGTTATCCCAGTGAACTGTTTGACAGCATATGTAAGGAAGCAACTGGAGAAAGGAAAGGTAGATTTGCCCCTATTTTAGGTAAACCAGAGACAACTGCTGTACAAAAAAGTGGTTAATGTGAACATAAATGACCATTATAGTTTGGGGATCACAACTACATATGATGGTCAGTCAGGATTAGTTAGAAGAATTGTTGACAAAGAGTGGAAACATTTTGCAAAACTGTCTGATTTAAAACACATTTTTGATAACGATTTAAAGTATACATATAGGAGAGGTAACAATATAAAGAGTTTGCTTTAGAGGGGTGCAAATAGACATAATTTGGAGAAAGGTACCAAAAAGAAAAAAAGGTTTATTTAAGTGTGGAAGTTGTAGCTATTGCTCGCATCTTATAACAGGAGAATCTGTATATTTGCAAGCAAGGAAAAAGAAATTGACCTTAAGTACCTTTGCAAATTGTAATAGCAAAGGTATTATTTATTTGGCCCTATGTAAAAGATGCAATTCATTTTATGTTGGGAAAAGTGAAAGGAAACTTAATCAAAGAATGTATGAGCATCTTTATGATATTAGAACCAAATGTGAAAACACTGCACTATACTAGCACAGCATTGCATGTAAACAAGCAGAATTTCAGTTCTTTATTTTAGAAACAGTAGCTGTTGATCACAGGGGTGGTATGTGGGAAACACTTGTAGAATATAGAGAATTGTACTGGCAAATAATATTAGGAGCCAGTAGATCTCCAGGTCGCAATACTATGATTTCTCTTACTCCAGTGTTAAAATTGAGATCTGCAAAGTTATAAATGTATGTCTGCTACTTTGAATGGTTTGTCATACCATTAGGTTTTAGGAGACTAATGTATGTATCATTTTGGTGTTTTACTAGGAAATCAACAATGCAATAATGTTAATATTTTAAGGATATTAAGTTATTTATGTTTGTTATTTTATACACATTTTTTCTGTACTTGTAATGACATATACTTCCAGTAGGGGGAACTGGAAGTTCATTTTATATAAAATTATTTATCCAGACTGCTTTTTAATCAGAATTCACATATATTTATTAAAGTTAGGAAAAACGGGTATATGGACATCCACATAGTTGATTTATATATTGTATATATATTTTTTCACATTGATTACATATTACTTATTAAACAAATTCCTAAAAAGTTTGTTAAAAAAAGTTTATGAAAGGATGTGACGTACACATTGATATGCCTTTATTACTTAATTGCAACTCTGAGGACATTGGACAAGTATTAATTACTTGATTTATAAAAGGTGAATTCAAAGAGATGAATTTATCTGATGAAGCTGAGGATGAAAACGTTATTTTAACATTGTCAGCGTTAATTTTGTGTTCTGTGTTCTGTGTTTACCATTAAAACTGTTTGTGATCAACTTGCTGGGACCAAGGTGCTTTGTTTTGGTTTTAAGTGACTTTTGCACCTTCCGTGGATTTGGTTATCTATCTATATCTATCTATCTATATCTATGTATGTATATATATATATATATATATATATATATATATTTTTTTTTTTTTTTTTTTTGACTTCATCCTTTGTGAGATGCTTGGCATTGCACACTGGGGCCTGTTAATGATGGCCCTAACTGAATGACAGTTCACTTCCTATGGCAAAAACTCAACATTTATTTTCACATGCACAAAGACTTGAGTCATTATTTGTGCAAATGAGACTGACAGCAATGCAGCTTAGTCATCACTTCAGACAATACTTTGTTTGTGTCTTTCATCTTTTCCTGGTTAGGGGTCGCCACAGCAGAACTTCGGTCCGCTAATGATTGGCAGTTGATTTTTACATACCGGCTTGCCAGGCCTGACACACAACCTTCAACGAAGGTATGCCCATTCACGCATGTCTCCACGCAGAAGAATCAAACCACACAGTGTCTTACTGTGAGGCGACAACACTACGGCAGCACCACCACACTTCAGACAATACTAAATGCAAAAAAATGCAGCTGTTATGTAACTTTCTCAATGGCTGAACTCGTTGGTGAAGACTTTCCTGAATCATTACAAGCAGTGCAGCATTTGAATCCACATTAAGGATAGTTTACCTTGAGGGGTCCTAATACATGATTTTTTTCTGTACTTGAATCTGAATTACACTTGCAATTTTAATGTGAATGTTACACCACAAATGTGTTCAATGATTGCTAAAGAAGATGTTATCTGTGTCATCACTCTATGTCTATGTAAGGAAATTCATTACACAAAAGTTGGAAACCCATTTCACCATGTGGAACATTTAAACCAGCCACCACATTGGCCAAAATGAAATCATTGCCAACAAACTCAAGAAATGCAAAATTGCAATTGCTGCAGTGTCGGAGTTACAACTCACTGGATCTGGAACATTGAAAGTCCAACTACCTACAGCCAAAATAACAATGATGCTGTACTACTCTGGCAGTAAGAAGAGAGAGGCTCACATTGAATTTATGGTGTATAGCCAGGCTGCAAGAAGCATAATTGCTTTCCAAACAATCAGACCACCTGGCAGGACTCACCACTGATGGTACCATCAAGACCCACATTCTATCCATCTGTGCACCAACTGAGACAAGGTCCGGACCCCCAGCCAAGGATAACTTCTACAACCAACTCCAATACACACTGGATTCAATCTTATGGACTGAGATGATCATCTTGTTGGGAGACTTCAATGCACACATCAGTCAGGACAAGTCTGACTGGAAAGGAATGATGAGTAGATTTGGTCATGGGAATATGAATGAGAACTGCATGCTCCTTCTGTCCTTTGCTGCATCAAACAATATCACTGTGGGAACTAGCCATTTCCATCATTCCCACAAACACCAGCTCACATGGCAAAACCCAGCAAGGACTTGGCCATATTTAGACTACATCTTGGTCATCTCCTACTTCTGATCATCGTTCCCACACAACCAAACTTTCGTGATATGCGAGGACCTGACTGTGGCTCCAATCATTACCTCATCCATGCCGTGGTGCAGCTTCACTTACAGTGTGTGATGTGCAAGTCACCTCCGCAAGCCAGGCTGGACTGGAAGCAACTTATGGCCCTTGCAGGAATTCCAGATCACACTGTCACAGCATTGGCCCAAATGGAGGACATGGATAAGGCAGAAAAGCAGATATCAAACTCCATTATGGAATGCACCAAATTGTTATGCCCACCCATCCACTGCCAAATACAGCCATGGCTATCTGATGAGTGCCTGGATCTCTTAGTCCAATGGAAACAGGCAAAGCTAGTCAACTACAAACAATACCAGAAGCTCAGTCAAGAAATTCACTAGAGGCTGAAAGCAGAAAGGAATGCATATTGGAGCTAGGTGGCAGTCAACCTTGAGGAGGCAGCATCCAGACGTGAGTACCACACCCTGTACAGCAACCTCAAGTGACTGAGTGGGAAGACCAAACCCACCAGCGACAGCATGAAAATAGCAGACAGGACATTTATGTGTTCACATTGTGAATGCCTGAAACATTGGAGGGAATATTTCAAGAGCTTTGCCGCCATAACCCACCTCATGGACAAATGGTTGATCTGCCACCCATCAGTCTCCCTGAGGCCCCAATGATTGATGCAAAGCCAACAGTAGAAGAGTTGAAATCAGCTCTTAGAGCACTGAGAAATGATAAGGCATCAGGAGTAGATCAGGTCATTGTGGAAGCAATCAAGGCTGGAAGTGATATCCTGCTCCACCAACAGCCATGCACTGATCAAGTTGCTATGGGTTATGGAACAGATACAATCCACATGGAATAAGGCCATCCTTGTACCCATCCACAAGAAGGGGACAACAGAGAATGCAAGAACTACTGTGGCATCAGCCTGCTCTTCATCATTGGTAAAGTCTTTATAAAGATTATACAATCTAAGCTCCAGAAAGACCATTAGCAAACTAGCAGGGAAGAACAGGCTGGATTCAGACCAAGCAGAGGATGCTGCCATCAAATCTTCACCATCTGTCAGCTAATGGAGGAAAGAATCCAATGTGGACAATGTACAGTTATTATCTTTATCAATTTCAAGTTCACATTTGACTGTGTCTACTGGCCTGCCCTGTGGAAGACATTGGAGACCAAGCACATGCTGAAGAAAATCATCAGACTCCTTCAAACATCATACAATGGTTCATCCAGCCAGGTGTGTATTCAGAACAAACTATCTGAAGAGCTTACCATCCAGATTGAGGTCTGACAAGGGAATATGGTCTCTCTACTGCTGTTCTTCATAGTGGTGGACATCATCATGAGGATAGTATTTGAGGGTAGGAGCAGAGTCCAGAAAGATAAAGCCCATTCTGTAACTGACCTGATGTTTGCCGATGACAACATTTTCACATACAGTGATGCTGAGACCACATATATGCTTTCCAACATTACCTGCATCACCCAATCATATGGCCTATAGATAAACAAGGACAAGACCAAAGTGATGGCACCTGATGGGTCTGAAGTCACCTTGGACCTCGGGGGAGTTCAGATTGAACAAATAAAAGAATTCAAGAATCTGGGTTCACTGGTCCATGAAAAGAAGGTGGCATAAACAGCTGAAGTCCAAAGCAGGACTGGACAAGCCACTGCAACATTTGTCTCACTCAAGTGGTGTCTATGGAAGAGGACAAACATCTCTAGCACCACCAAAATTCACCTTTTCTGGGCACTGATCTTGCCAATTCTCATTTAAGGATCGGAAATGTGGATCCTCCTCAAACCAGACCTGAACAATCTTGAGATTTTGCAAATGCAATGCCTGCACCAAATCTTGGAAATCCCACTTTGTGACCACATTAGAAATGAGAGCATCTGGACAAGATGTGATCAGCAGCCAATGATCAGTGATCAGATCCAAAACAGGAGGCTGTGCTGGATTGGACATGTGTGCAGGATGGATACCCACCACTTGCCATATAGACTATTATGGAGACAGCACCCCACAAACTGGAGAGTTCACAAATCTGCACCAAAGAAAACATGGGCTAAACAGGTTGAAATGGACCTGAGATGCTGGTGACGTTTCCTACAGGAGGCCAGAAATATTGCCATGGACTGAACAGCATGGAAAGACATCATGAAGGAAGTTCAGAATCCAGCTGCAGTCTCAGCAGCATACCAACTACGGGGTCAACCAGCTCCACCAGTCACCATTTAAGGACAAAAGAAGAGAAAAGAAGAAGAAGTCATCTACTCATAGCACTCATTATAGCAAAACCACACTAGTGTGTGCTTGATGTTACAAATTGTACTTGTTCAAAAGTATAAGGCAGTACAATTAGCAACAGAATGGTATAGAGAAATGTGAAAAACACAGTTTGAAAAAGATGTATGATCATGCCTTTAGTAGAACACAGTTTTCATTATCCCATGTGTACATTGTACTAATCTATGTTGTGCAAAACATCATCTCCTGTAATCTCAGCATGGCTCCTTCATCAAAATGTCTTGTAAAATAAATGCATCATGATGTCTATGTAAAGAACATATTTTCACACAAAGTCAGCAATTCTAATAGTGTCTCTTTTTTCTTTGCATGACAATTGGCAAGGAGCAATGTTATTATGTATGAATAACTGTTGTGAACTGGCAATTCATATGTCATGGTAACAACCCCAGAAAAAAGTATGCATGCACTGAGAGCTTACCATCAGCAGTGCAAATGAGTTTGGCCTCAGCAGGTCAGTTAATAGTGAAGATATTAGATTAGAAAAATCAATGCAATGGAAACTTAAACAGGAGTACATATTTGCTTCAAGACATTGCTTCAATAAATGCACACCAACATTTACAGGGTTGTCATAATTAGCTCAATATCTAGTTCTTTTCTAAATTACTTACCTCAACTTACAATGTTGGAATGGTAGTTTTCCTGTGGCATTAACAGTTAATGCATAGACTAAAGTAATTAAGGTTTTTTTTTTTTTTTTTTTGTCAAGGTTCGATTCCAAGGTGCTACCACTCAGTTTTTAACAATTTATGTTCTACCAAGGCATAGTGTAGTACTTAAAATTTATATAAGAACAACACAGAATGACAAAAAACTCAGCATGGAGATTTTCATTTCATATTTGTTTGGGACAATGTTCACATTATGAATGCTATCAACCAACCCAGAGATCATGCACAAAGGTGGCAATATATCATTGGAAATGTAACTGAAGATATCAATAACCAGCAGTTGCTAGAGTCACTGAGGAGCATTTCTAAATACACTGATTAGCACACATGGCCAAGTCTTACTGCCATATATCTCACCTAACCGGTTTACATTCATTTACCCAAATTGCACTCGGTCAAGTGATGTCATTATTGCAACACTTCAACAAAAACTTGAAATGTCAAATTACGGTATGCCCAAAATAAATCCCAAATTTGAAACTCCCAACCACTCTGGACCTAGGAACAAATGTTAACATGGGTTGAGAAGGAGGCGAGATTTGTCAGTCAGACATATTGGTATTTGGCATTTTCAACATTCATATTTCAGACTTCATGCAAAGTTTTTCCAACTGAGTGCAATACGTTTAAATGAATGAAACCCATCTAACATTACCATGACTTGACATCAGGAAAAGGTGTTCATTCTTTATTTTTCTGTTCTGTGTAGCTTCTACAGAGATAGTGTAAATAAGGAGGTGCAGCAAGTGAGAAAACAACTCCTCAGAGATGCACAAGGTAAGCATGGGTCAGGCATGGCTGACATCCATCAACAAATAGTATGAGTGTGTTGACTAGTGCTAGGTAGGACTTGCTTATCCATCAGAGTTGGTGTATACACTTCCACTCAGGAGAAACATTTACAGAGGAGGAGAGTTCCCCAACAAGATTAGGCCAAATGCGTTTTGCAACACAATGAACATGTCCCTTCCAATCTGTTCTTTTGCACTCTGGTAGTAAGACTTCTCCTGTGGCATTAGCAGTTGATATAATGTTCTTTAGCTTGCAGACTTAGGCATGTGTTTGAATCCAGCAATGCCTAACTATCTGAGTGTGTGTGACTTTAGTGTTAGGTAGGACTAGCTTATTCAACAGATCTGGTGTGTATACTTCCACTCAGGGGAGATGTTGAGAGGGCTTCCCCAACAATTTTATTCTACTTTAGGCCAAACATCTGCCCTGCAGCACAATGAAGATGTCATCTCTTCAAATGTATTACGTCTCACACTTGAAGTAAGACTTTTCCTGTGGTGCAACTAATACATATTTCTTAAGAGTCTCTACATAGATTGGCAAGGGTTCAAATCTGTAATGTGTAATAAATGTATGTGTGTACATCAACAGTGATTTACAGGACTGGATTACCCAACAGATGATAATATGGCTGACTTTCACTTGTGTGATTGCTGACATAGCTGAAGGATTTTGGTCCCTCAAAGTAGATTTAGGGGATGCATGAGCACTCAAAAGACAATGCTTATGTCAGACCTTGAAGTGTGTGCTTTCTGACACCACCACTAGTAGAGAGTTTCCTGTGGCGATGGCAGAAGCAAATAATGCACAATTTTCTAGAGTGTGGACTTCGATAGGCAAGAGTACAAATCTTTTTATATATGTAAAATAATAGCGACAGATATACCTGGTTTACCCAATAGATGGTGATAAGGCACACTCACACTTATATGAACACTAACACTGTAAAGGATTTTGATCACTGAAATACATTTTAGTAGAGGTATAGCCATTGCAACAGAATGCTGATGTAATCCCTTCAAGCATTTGCTTTCTGACACATCAGACACATCTGTGACATCAATGATTGATATACAGCTCTTAGATAGCCTGATGTGCAAGTCTGGCAAGGTGTAACTACTAAGTGTATAAATGAATGGGAGCAGACAAGATTGGCTTCTTATGAACAATTGCTGTTTACAGTTTTACGTACTGTAAAAATTTAAAATTGGGATGGAAAGGCTATGTTTTTAATCCTTTTAATGAAAGCCCTATGTATTCACATAATGCATAGGTTATCCCATCAAGCATGTGTTATCTGACAAGTCTGATATGAAACCATTTTTGGTGTCATCAGTAGTGTATAGGTCAAGAGGAAATTGATATATACTGCAGATGCTTGAATTCAGTTGTGTATGCCTTTTATTATTTTGCTCACAATATAGTGGTCACAGACAAGAATGGCTTATGCAACAGATCTTGTTGTGTGACATGCTACATAGTGGTCACAAAGTGCAGTAGGACTTGTGTTAATGATATTTTGTTCTGGTTTTGGGATGGGAAGATAATGTTTACCCAGTAATTGTTGTACTTCCTGATAAGCATGTGCAGTATAATGATGTATTCATTTGAGTGACAGCACAAAGCACAATAAGTAATTAATGCTGTGGAATTCGTCCATCATTCGTCTTTTTTGGAGGAAAAAATGCTGAGAATTTACCTCTAGCAAAATAGATTTGCTGATGCTCAGGCAATAAAGGTAGTACCCATTGCATGGAGGATACCAACATTGTAGCAGCTTCTACAGTTCACTTTCCACCCGATGGTCGTGTTGCACATGTCTGTGAGGTATGTTGCATATTGAGATCCAGGTATTATGATGATTTGTTGTGCAATGCTCACTTCAGTAGACATTTTTCTTTATAACATGATAGTACACTGCCTTCAGAAGTGTACTTTGTCATACAGTATTAACTGTGAGTGTGTATCAACGTAGATAGTACATACTTAGTACAATGCTTCCATAGACATGAAAGCATCACACTACAATCACATATAATAAAGAGAAACAGAGCATGCAGCAGTTGACATTACACTATACTCACATCAGACACACTTGTGTTTTCAATACTTCTCTTAGGTGTTAAGTCTCATGAGTGGTCTTCCTCTCACAGAAGCCTAATCATGTTCATAGGTGGGTCTCTATCAGATTATCGAAGTTTCAAAACTTCAAAAGTCGTATGGTCGGGACCATATGATCGATGTTTTGAAACTACGAACGTTTTGAATGGAGATCGCGGTGCAGTGCAGAATAGGAAATTTATAATTTTCCACAATGTAGTGCGATCTCTGAATTGGCATATTTAATTAGCAGGGGGTATGAGGGACATAGCCACCCACATGGGGAGTGCAGGGGAGGCTTGCCGCCCTGCAAAAATATTAAAAATTGATTGTTTTTAATGTTTGAAGTTCTGAAACTTTGATCATATGGTCTTGGCCATATGAATTTTGAAGTTCCAGACCTTCGATGCTTTGATAATCTAACATAGATCCACACAGGCATACACCAATATGTCCACACAACATATGTTAGAGGACTGCTTTCACATGACTGACATCTTCAAGGATTTCTATTTTGGTATATTTTTTATGCGAGGTCCCCCATTTCCCATGTACTTACATCTCATCTGTGACATTTGTAAATCTGTACCAGTGTATTGCAGCATAAACTTTTACTCTTTTTCTGTTCAATGGACAGTTTTCTTTCTGTGGCAGAACCTTGGGGATTGCACTACATACTGATTTTTAATGTCCTAATTATCTCAGTTTCTAATGTTACCAACATGCATGTTGCTGTCACAACTATTATTGTTACCACTATCAGCACCTGTATGGACAGTATGTCCAGACATTCTCTAAGTTTTCTCAATTGGTCCACAATTTATGCGTGAGCTTTCCCATTACCCCTGCAATGGTACTGTGAAACGTATAAGGTATGGAGATTTTTAAACTTGTGTCACCTGCATGTCTCTTTAAACAACACATTTTTTTTCCTTCAGAACATTTATTGCCTGTGTTTTCTTTCCCTCTGTACATGACAATGTCAGTGAAGTTCCCACATGTCCACAACTTCACTCATTCCAATTTACAAATGTCTCTGACTTTCACGTACACTTGTATTGTTAGGTTCCCCTATATTTTTTGTATTTTAAGTTGCCTATCTGCAGCTGTGCCATGCTTACATCCTCGCTTACTGAACTTGGTACATTCCTTTGTTTACATTGTGTACACAAGCCCTGGCTTACCTCAGTGTGGCTGCTAGCATGAGTTCTGGTTTTGAGCAGGGGCTGCTAGATGTGCAGGGTAGCTTGCTGTTTTGCATTTTCAGTTAGCAATGCTGCTCATCACACACAGCTTGCCAATCATGTTCACTCCAGAGCAATGTGTACAGGATGTTACTGAATCCCGGAGAGTATGTGTAAGTAAAGGGAGTACAGTTAAACTTGTCCCCTGCAAAAAAAGTATGTGTGTATGTATGTGTATGTTTATTTTGTTATTTATTTTTTGTCTAGTTGAAGCTTTGATTGTTTTTTTCCTCCATTAGAAGCTTCAACAAATTTTGGCACGAGAGACACAATGGGACTATGTAACAGATTTGTGGAATTCTTAAGACAAGATACATAATATATGCATTAATAATCCTACTGCTTGTTCCCAATAGCTGTTACAAGCACTAATGATAGGTCTTCCTGGACTGCAGCATTCTGCAACTTAAGTAAACAATAAAATGTGGTCAAAACTGCATTTTGTACTATACCAAACTTTGTCTAATCTGTCAAGTAGAAAAATTTAAATGAAAACCTTTATCCACTAAATCTGAAAAAAAAAAAAACATCGTATGGCCTTAAAATGTCACTCTTTCTTAATACATTCCCTCCTTTTCAAAAGGTATAAGTTTAAAAAAGTATTTTTATTCATACTCTCTTGATAAAACTTGTTATCCTCTATATCATTTACTATTAGGAAGTGATAGTGCCCCCTGTGTTCACTGTTCATCAATGTAGAGCTAAATACGAACTTAGAAACGTAATAGGCAAGCACAATCACTAAGACCATAGGTTCGTAGGTTCATAGGTAGGTACTAGGCTATTGGCCCTAGGGCCTATATAAGCCTAGCCAAATGTACCCTGGCTTTCGCCACCCAAGAAAATTATTTTCCTGTGCCACTGTCGAGCAAAGACACAGAAGTGATCCCCGGGGTGGATTTCCTATCTCCCATCCAATCATTAAGATTTTTCTTGAAGAGTGCTAATGAGGAGCTTTGTTTGATATAGATAGGTAGTTTGTTCCAGAGTATGGGACGTCTCTGGGACAGGAATCTATCCCTCCAGCATGTTCTGTTTATTGTGGTGACGAGGTTTAGGTCCCTAGAGCGTGTAGCTCGTAGGGATTGGGATTTCTTTAAGTGGAGCATGTCTAAAAGCTCTGGGTTTGACATAGCTTTGTGTGTTAGGCAGAGATCGCCTCTGAGTAGGTGATATGCAATGGAGTAAAGCTGCAGTTTTTTGAGGCGGTCTGCATAGGGCATCTCTTTGAGGCCGGTAATCCTCTTTGTGAGGTATTTCTGTAGCCTTTCCTGTTGTTGTAGATGTCTTGTGAGGTACACACCAAAAGGGGCATTGTACTCTATAATGGGTCTAATGAGTGACGAGTAGAGGGGAACAATGACCTCTTTTTTAATAGATGAGAAACCTTTTGTGATGAGGTGTGCCACATAGAAGGATTTCCTGACTACTGTGGCGATGTGATTATCAAAGGCGAGACTACTGTCCACCTGTGTCCCAAGGTCTCTTATCACACTTTCGGTGTTAAGTAGACTACCACCTATGTGGTAGTTCATGGGTACTGAGTTTTTACCAAAAGGGATGACAATGCACTTTTTGGCATTGAGCTTGAGGCCAAGGCTTTGACACCAGGCATCTGTCTCAGCGAGGCCCTTTTGTAGGATGTCCACATCTTTTGGAGTTTTGATTATGGCTCCTAGTTTGCAGTCATCTGCGAACTTCATTAGCCAAAGACCTTCTGTGTTGGCCTGTACTTCAGAGAAGTAGATACCAAACAGGAGAGGACCCAGGAATGAACCCTGTGGTACTCCACTTGTCACTGGTCTGAAGTTGGATTTGGAGTCTGCTACTTTCACAGTGTGGGTTCTGTCAGTGAGCCAGTTGCCAACCCATCTTGTGACATAGTTTAGTGAGTTTATCTATAATTCCAGAGTGGGGGATGGTGTCAAAAGCCTTGGTGACATCTAGATAGGCTGTGTGAACCACCTTACCCTCATCTATGGCTTTGGTGATTGCTTCAAAGAAGTCTATCAGGTTTAGGAGACATGATCTGCCTTTTACAAACCTGAATTGTGTGGGGTCCTGAGTTTGGAGATTACCAATGTCATTGTTTATAAGTTCCATGATGATACGCTCCATAGCCTTGCAGACCAGGCTCATTAGGCTAAAGCAGCGGTAGTTTCCAGGGTCTGTGGTGGCTCCCCCTTTGTGGAGTGGGATAACTATTGCTGTGCGCCATTCAGTGGGCACATAGCCTGAGTTGAGGCTATGATTGAACATGGTACTTAGGTGGGGTGCCAGTTCGTTCTGTAGTTCATGTAGAACACAGCCCGGGATGTCATCAGGTCCCATGGATGCTGTGTTCTTGGCTTTGGATAGTGTGTTTTTACCTGTGCAGCCGTGATTACAGGAACTTTGCATTCTTCTGGTATAGAGATGGGCCCTTTAGGGGATGATAGAGGGGTAAAGTTAGCACTGAACCTATCTGCCAGGATGTTGGCAATATCAGTTGGTTCTGTATATTTAGTGCCATTGTGCTGTAACTCAGAGCAGATCTGAGTGTTGCCATTGAGATTCTTGACATAGCTATAGAATGCTTTGTGGTTGTCTTTAGAGTCAGTGGCAATTTTGTTTTCATAACTAGCTTTGGAGGATTTTATGAGGGATCTCAGCTTCTTACTGAGGCTGACCAGGGAGATTCTCCAATCATGGGATTTTACTCTTTTTTGCAACAGTTTCTTTCTTCTGTTGTAGAGTTTGTTTATGGCAGGGGACTACCAGATTGGCTTCCTTTTTTTGGAGGATAGCATATTGGTTCTGTTAGGGATTGCACGATCCATGCATTCGTGTAAGTGCTTATAAAATGCATTTGTGTAGGATTCAGCAGTCATACCTCTATTGTCCATCAGCATGGGTGTCGTGAAGTTTGCAACTTCTGTCTTAAGAAACGTGAAGTTGGCTTTGGAGAATTGTTTTACTGTGGTTTCCCTAATGGGGGGTGGGGGAGGGATGTGGATGTCTAGGGTGATTAGCTTGTGGTCGGATCTGACCAACGAGGAATTGACCTCTGGTGTGGAGCAACGGTTGCCCATGTTGGTAATAGCCAGGTCTAGGATATTGCTGCCCCTGGTGGGGGTGTGGATAAGTTGATCCATGGCATCGGAATTTATGAATTCCAGAAAATGTTGAGCACAAGAGTTGGTACATGAGTAGTTTTCCCAATTAATGGTAGGGTAGTTGAAATCACCCATTATTAGGGTGTTAGGTTGTACTCTAATATTTTCCAGTGTATTAAGAAATGTGGGAATCCTGGGGCATGGTGGGGGATCTGTAGCAAGCTACAATTTGGATTGCGGTCTTGCCCAGAGTTAGTTGCACTTGGATAATTTCGTATGCATTATGCTGAGCAACTAGCCTGGAGGTGTGGATATCCTTAATGAATATGGACACACCTCCGCCTTTAGTGTTTCGGTCCAGGTTAGGTGGCCAAAAGGTGTGGTATGAATTATAGCCTAGTAATGCAGGGGTACTCTCTGGAGCCTTGAACCAGGTCTCTGTCACTGCACAGATGTCGATGTTCTCCATTTTAAGGAGTGCCTCGAGAGAGTGCATTTTGAGGTTTAGACTTCTAGCGTTGAGTAGCAATACCCACAGATTGTTCTTGCCTGTACCTGTTAGGATGGTGAATTTGTCATTTGAACCTTGCCTAAAAAAGGCACTATAGGGGTGGCTAGAGCCTTAGCCAGTATCCGGAATCACAGGGATGACAGGTGCAGGCCATCTCTGGCAAAGCATCGTGGCTTGTCGATCATGTCATCCCAGGCAGACAGATACTGGATCCCCTTAGAATGACACCAGAAGCTTAGCCAATTGTTGAAGTCAATCATTTTGTCCTTGTACTGTGGTATCATTCTGGGTGATGGCAGGATGCTACTCAGGGCTAGGGCCATACCTGCCTGGGCTACAATATCGGATAGTTCCTCCATGTCCCTTTTCATGTAGTCCAAGGAGGTACATCTCAGGTCATTCACACCAACATGGACAATGACAGAGTCATATTTGTACTTGTTGTGGAGTGACCTGAATGCATGCATTATGTGGTGGATCCTGGCACCCGACAGGCAGCTGACAGTAACTTTCTCCTTGTTTAGCCTGGTGAGTGGAACATCAGTATGCCTGACTATAGAGTCACCTATGACTAGAGTGTTGGGTACGTTGTTATGCCTTATGGGCTGTGGTTGAGTGGCACACTGAGTTTGTGGGCTATGTGTCATTTGGGTTGTGTTGGGGGGGTGGAGGTTGCTTGTGTTTCTGCTTTGGAGGTCCCTGTTGCTTGGGCAGATTTTTAATGAGAGCCTCCGTGAATGTAGGTCTGTGTTTTGTGTTCCTATGTGTGTGTTTTGGTGGTGTAGGTTTTAAGGGACTATGTGCTGAGTGTGGTGTGGTGCAAGTGTTTACCTTCTCCTCTTGACTGTCTAGTCCAGTCTTAGGTGAACAGAGCTTTGCTTCCAGTTTGGCTGTATAAGTGCATCTCTCACAGGTTGTAGTGTTGGGTGGTAGGAGGAGAGGGTTGTATGTGTACATGAGGCAATTACTGCATTGCCCCAAGATGCCCAGATTCATCAGGTAGACAGGAGAAAACACCGGGAGCTGACCCTTAGACATGCCTGAATAGGTGCTTATTTGTTAAGTACTAGAAACTGTTTTCCTCTAGAAAGTGAGGAAAGTTGAGTGCTGTAGTAATTTGTAGCTTATTTAGTGCTTACAATAAGTTCTGAACAAGTGCTGAAACAAAAAACTGGCTAGTTCTAAGAAACAAAATTAAGCTAGAAGGCTTCCCTTCAACACAGAAAGGCTTGGGGGCCTAGAAGCCTACAAACAGTCCTGGACACAGCAAATCTATATCCAGGCTAGATTACCCACAGGAAAGGCAGGAAACAAGCTTAGAATTTTTTTTTGTAGTGGAAATAGAGAAAGGAGTAGCAGAAAGTAAGCTGATTGGCCTTTTCAAATGTTCTCCCTGTACTGGGTAGAATGAGGTAATGACACTAGACTGGGAGGAGGGTCCCAGATCAAATTTACACTAGGGGTGGGCAACTGGAAAGCCACCAACTATAAAAACACCATACCAACAGGGAGGGAGGGTAACAGAAAGTTGAAACCGGAGATAACTTTTAAGAAAAAAAGCTCAAAAGAACCAATGAGGTGCTTAGTCTAAGATGTAGTCCAGGTGAACTCAGCCAGCCAATGACCTTAAACAATTCTCTCTCACTGAAATGCCTGATGGCTTTGGCTAAACCAAGATGTCCCTGAATATGTGCTCAGACACACAGCCTGCACAAACACTAGGCCCAAATACAAGCCTGAATATGGAAATGCTATAAATATCCCCACTACTTAAAAACAAACTGCAGAAATGTTTCTCACAGCAGAAAAGCAGCAGTGAGCCTTTAAATTAAAGTTTTAAACAGCTAAAGCAGCCTCTAGAAAAAGAGTTTAACTGCAACAAGTTATCAGAAACAAACAACCCAACAGATGCTTAATAAAAGTGGACAATTTCCAGTTAATACCTCACACACAGGGAAACTAGCTGGAAAAATTATACAGTACACAAAGTGCTATAATTAACAAAGAAATAAAGAACAAAATAAGCAGAAAACAGTATACTTAATGTTATATATTATAGTTCCGAGTTTGCTCAGTGTCCTTCCTTCGATTAGCTCAATGTGAAATGGCAGAAACACTCACAACTTAACTTCTTAGGTAATAGAAAGTTGAAACCTGAGACAACTTTTAAGAAAAAAAGCTCAAAAGAACCAATGAGGTGTTTAGTCTAAGCTGTAGTCCAGATGACCTCAGCCAGCCAATGACCTTAAACAATTCTCTCTCATTGAAATGCCTGATGGCGTTGGCTAAACCAAGATGTCCCTGAATATGTGCTCAGACACACAGCCTCCACAAACACTAGGCCCAAATACAAGCCTGAATATGGAAATGCTACAAATATCCCCACTACTTAGAAACAAACTGCAGAAATGTTTCTCACAGCAGAAAAGCAGCAGTGAGCCTTTAAATGAAAGTTTTAAACAGCTAAAGCAGCCTCTAGAAAAAGAGTTTAACTGCAACAAGTTATCAGAAACAAACAACCCAACAGATGCTTAGTAAAAGTGGACAATTTCCAGTTAATACCTCACACACAGTTAAACTTGCTAGAAAAATATACAGTACACAAAATGCTATAATTAACAAAGAAATAAAGAACAAAATAAGCAAAAAACAGGATACTTAATGTTATATATTATAGTTCTGAGTTTGTCAGTGTCCTTCCTTCGATTAGCTCAGTGTGAAATGGCAGAAACACTCACAACGTAACTTCTTAGTTAACAGAAAGTTGAAACCTGAGACAACTTTTAAGAAAAAAAGCTCAAAAGAACCAATGAGGTGTTTAGTCTAAGCTGTAGTCCAGGTGACCTCAGTCAGCCAATGACCTTAAACAATTCTCTCTCACTGAAATGCCTGATGCCTTTGGCTAAATCAAGATGTCCCTGAATATGTGCTCAGACACACAGCCTCCACAAACACTAGGCCCAAATACAAGCCTGAATATGGAAATGCTACAAATATCCCCACTACTTAGAAACAAACTGCAGAAATGTTTCTCACAGCAGAAAAGCAGCAGTGAGCCTTTAAATGAAAGTTTTAAACAGCTAAAGCAGCCTCTCGAAAAGAGTTTAACTGCAACAAGTTATCAGAAACAAACAACCCAACAGATGCTTAACAAAAGTGGACAATTTCCAGTTAATACCTCACACACAGTGAAACTAGCTAGAAAAATATACAGTACACAAAGTGCTATAATTAACAAAGAAATAAAGAACAAAATAAGCAAAAAACAGGATACTTAATGTTATATATTATAGTTTCGAGTTTGCTCAGTGTCCTTCCTTTGATTAGCTCAGTGTGAAATGGCAGAAACACTCACAACTTAACTTCTTAGGTAACAGAAAGTTGAAACCTGAGACAACTTTTAAGAAAAAAAGCTCAAAAGAACCAATGAGGTGTTTAGTCTAAGCTGTAGTCCAGGTGACCTCAGTCAGCCAATGACCTTAAACAATTCTCTCTCACTGAAATGCCTGATGCCTTTGGCTAAATCAAGATGTCCCTGAATATGTGCTCAGACACACAGCCTCCACAAACACTAGGCCCAAATACAAGCCTGAATATGGAAATGCTACAAATATCCCCACTACTTAGAAACAAACTGCAGAAATGTTTCTCACAGCAGAAAAGCAGCAGTGAGCCTTTAAATGAAAGTTTTAAACAGCTAAAGCAGCCTCTAGAAAAAGAGTTTAACTGCAACAAGTTATCAGAAACAAACAACCCAACAGATGCTTAATAAAAGTGGACAATTTCCAGTTAATACCTCACACACAGTGAAACTAGCTAGAAAAATATACAGTACACAAAGTGCTATAATTAACAAAGAAATAAAGAACAAAATAAGCAGAAAACAGTATACTTAATGTTATATATTATAGTTCCGAGTTTGCTCAGTGTCCTTCCTTGATTAGCTCAGTGTGAAATGGCAGAAACACTCACAACTTAACTTCTTAGGTAACAGAAAGTTGAAACCTGAGACAACTTTTAAGAAAAAAGCTCAAAAGAACCAATGAGGTGTTTAGTCTAAGCTGTAGTCCAGGTGACCTCAGTCAGCCAATGACCTTAAACAATTCTCTCTCACTGAAATGCCTGATGCCTTTGGCTAAACCAAGATGTCCCTGAATATGTGCTCAGACACACAGCCTCCACAAACACTAGGCCCAAATACAAGCCTGAATATGGAAATGCTACAAATATCCCCACTACTTAGAAACAAACTGCAGAAATGTTTCTCACAGCAGAAAAGCAGCAGTGAGCCTTTAAATGAAAGTTTTAAACAGCTAAAGCAGCCTCTAGAAAAAGAGTTTAACTGCAACAAGTTATCAGAAACAAACAACCCAACAGATGCTTAATAAAAGTGGACAATTTGCAGTTAATAAGTCACACACTGTTAAACTAGCTGGACAAATATACAGTACATAAAGTGCTATAATTAACAAAGAAATAAAGAACAAAATAAGCAAAAAACAGGATACTTAATGTTATATATTATAGTTCCGAGTTTGCTCAGTGTCCTTCCTTCGATTAGCTCAGTGTGAAATGGCAGAAACACTCACAACGTAACTTCTTAGTTAACAGAAAGTTGAAACCTGAGACAACTTTTAAGAAAAAAAGCTCAAAAGAACCAATGAGGTGTTTAGTCTAAGCTGTAGTCCAGGTGACCTCAGTCAGCCAATGACCTTAAACAATTCTCTCTCACTGAAATGCCTCATGCCATTGGCTAAATCAAGATGTCCCTGAATATGTGCTCAGACACACAGCCTCCACAAACACTAGGCCCAAATACAAGCCTGAATATGGAAATGCTACAAATATCCCCACTACTTAGAAACAAACTGCAGAAATGTTTCTCACAGCAGAAAAGCAGCAGTGAGCCTTTAAATGAAAGTTTTAAACAGCTAAAGCAGCCTCTAGAAAAAGAGTTTAACTGCAACAAGTTATCAGAAACAAACAACCCAACAGATGCTTAATAAAAGTGGACAATTTCCAGTTAATACCTCACACACAGTGAAACTAGCTAGAAAAATATACAGTACACAAAGTGCTATAATTAACAAAGAAATAAAGAACAAAATAAGCAAAAAACAGGATACTTAATGTTATATATTATAGTTCCGAGTTTGCTCAATGTTCTTCCTTCGATTAGCTCAGTGTGAAAATGTCTATCCATATACAACTTTAAGCAGACAAATTTAAAACCTACCTGTCAAGTGTACCTCATTACAAGGAATGTACCTCATTTGGAGTCTTAAAAAATTCATGTTCCTCGAAGTTCCACATTGAAAGGCTCCGTTGCAAATTCAGTGTTAGGAATTTTTTAATTGCTATCCATGATAAATAGAAAAGAATCATATTAATTCATTAAAAGATTGGTCAGGTAAGTAAAACCAGCATATTTTAACCATCCCATGATGTTCCTAGCTGAAATTGTTAGTAAGTTGTTAGTATGTGTTCCACATTTTGCCCATTTGTTCCTCAGTATGAGGGCTAGTGTTCCACATTTCAGAGATGGAAGGTTGAGAGCTATGATTTAAAAGTTATTGCCCCCATTTTCAAGCACTATACTAATAGTGCTCACCTTCCAAATTGAGCAGGGCTGTACATTATAATCCTGGTGTAAATTTGTCTCTACCCATCCAGTCATCAAAACTAACCTTAAAAGTAGCCTTTGACCTGTACTGGTAACTTATTCCATGGGGACTCTGCCCAAAACAACACCTTCGGTGCAGGAAAGGCTTTAGCCAGTATATAGAAACACTTGAAAAAGGAAGTCATATCTACCATATCATCCCAGGTTGGCACATACTGTGCCTCCTTAGAATGACACCAGCTATTTAGCCAGTTGTTAAAAGCCAATTATCTTGTCTTTGTATTTAGGTATCATTCTTGGTCCAGGCAAGATATTACTCAAGACCAATGTTCTCACTGTCTCTAACGCATGCATAGTAAGTTCCATCGTATCTCTCTTTGTGTTCCTCTGAGTAAAGTGCCTCCGATTATTCACTCCCACAAGGGTCACCAGTACGTCATAGCTATATTTGTCCAGCTTAATGGTCATGTGCAAACTGGCAAAACCAAAGTAGTCTATGTGTTCTCAAAATGCATTTACTCAGTAATTGCTGTCCTTGGCCATCTTTCTGACATTTAAGATTGTATTCTCACTTTTCTTTTTAAGGAAGATCTCTTCCAATAAGCCCTCTCTAGCCATAACATGCTTCACCTTCATTGATTACTCTGCAGGAAGTTTTGCTTCCTTGCTGTCATGCTAACATCACATTGTGGGCAGCAGAGTCCACTACCTAGCCAACAAGATGGAAAAATGCATACAGAGAGAGATGATTTGCAGATTGGGACAGCTGTACTTGTATTTTTTTATTTAATTTTCAATTTATATGGTGAGTTGCACATTGTTAGTTAATCTGGTCTTCATCCCCCACCCCCACAAGTTCTATATTCCTAATATGTGAAAGCAAATGTGAAGGCCGTTTCTGTTTCCCTGTCACACAAGCACATCATGTGCAGCACAAAGTCCATAATGGTTACTTGGAAGCATATCAGTCTGTTGAAGGGGATTTCAGTGAATGCAAAGAAGCCAAAACCAGTACACCAAACTGCCCTTGATGAAAGTGGAGCTTGCCTGTTTCTCCACTGTTGATGAACCTCAGAGTTGGTATATATAATTCCAAGGGGTGGGGGTTCCCCACCACATGGTGGTGTGCAGCATGGCTTACCCTCTTGCAAAAAAAGTTACAATGTTCAGTGAAGGCAGTTTTAGTGAACTGGTTTCAGTTTATTTGCATTCATAGAAACTGCCTTCAGTGGACCGACATGAATCCCTCTTCATTATCTCTGATTTTGCCTAATGTCAGTGAATCATAACTTTATCTTTCCCATGATTATTGCAGAATGCCCTTATTTTGCCTCATATTTTAGCCTGTTCATCCTTCATAAAACATTTGATCTTCTAGTAAATCACTGAGGATTACAGTCAGACATCAATGCTAGGCATTACAGTTTCATAGTTTGCAGTTCATTTTGCTACTGCAAAAACTGTCCTGTTAATAAACATACTGCACTCTGCCTGTGTGCAGCATTAATATGATATTTAATTACTTACAAAAAAAAAAAAACAGAGGAAAGAGACCCAGCCTACTAATGCAGGAAGTGCAGGAAAGATCTGACTTTGTGTCATCAAAGTGACAAGCATGATAATGCAAAGATAGGAAGCATTGCCCTCTTATGTCCATGAAGGGCCAAAGTTTGTGAGCAGGAAATAACAGTAAAATAAAGCAAGAGAATATCCATCAAATTGGATTTGCAGGGCAGGAAGCCATTCTGTCATTCTAGACGAAAGAAAAGGACTGCAGGTAAGTGCAAAACATGGTTGTACTTGATCTTTAAGGGAACACAGGGCCCTTGTAACATCACAAATATTGGTGCTGGACAAGCAGCTTACAGTAACCTTATTCTCATCCAGTCTGCTGAGTACAGAATCTACATTCTTAACTATAGACTCTCCTATGACTAAAACATTTCCCTGTTTTTAAGCAGGCATAGTGGGCTTAATAGACTTAGGCCTGCTTTCCTGATGACTCTTGAGTGAGCTATGTGTATTTGCAGTATGTGCGATTGGAGAAGGAGTAGGTGTTGCCTTGTGTACAGGAGGATGGGATATTTTACAGTAGTTCTAGAAAGCATTGGCAAGTTTTTGTTTACAGCCTCAGCATATGTTTTGGGTCTAGAAGTGTGCTGCAAATGATGTGGTACTCTGGGAGTATGATGTTTACCGAAAGTGGGCTGATGTGAGAGACTTGCCTCCATGTTTCTTAAATATTTACATCTCTTGCAAATTGTACTATCAAATGGGAGAGGTAGTGTACAGTCAGTAACCATATGACAGTTGCTACACTGTCATAGAATCATACCTCTCAACTGCACAGATGTCTGCAGAAATGTCCAAATTTTTGCCTCAGATTTTTGGTCTGTTTTTTTATAACATTGCGGTTTTATGGCAAACTAGTGGCCAGTCATTAAAGACTGAAGTTAGAAAATAATGACAGATATTTGAGTTTGAGACTTCACGCCCTTCAGAAAATTCATGGTAATGCAAAACCTGTTATTCTATTAACTTTCTATGTTTGTAAGAGCAATATTTAAAAAGTGTCCCTATTTTTTGGCCTTTGTCCCACTTATATGTATGGCTTTGTCCATATTACTTGCTCTAAGAGGTTGAGAGGTATGCTTAGAATATCTAATGTAATCAGACTTGCCACAGATGAGGTGAAAGCAGATGTCTGAGCCAAGTTGTCAGAGAGTGGAGGACTGGGGCTTGTGTAGTACTTGAGAATTGGTGGAAAACTACTATAGTAGATGCTGAAGAGTTATGGATGAAGTACTTAGAGAGATACACTGAAGCTAGGTTAGACACTAGCTAATATAGCAGTACTTACTGAAAAGATGGAATTAGGTTTGCCAATAAGGTTGAACAGTGGTTGATTCACCTATTGGCTACAACATGGCTACTACTAGTGCTGGTCTCACCACAGCTTCATACAGCTGGGAATCAATGTCTGTTTGCTTCTTCTCTCACCAGAAGAAAATCACTAGTGCTAACCCCAAGGTGAGAAGTAGGGCATAGGCTCTTTGGTGATCAGCAGTCTTGTTCAAGATGTTACAGGTGTCTATAGGCTTCTTGTTGCTTTCTTCTGGTAGATGCCCTGGATAGCAACCAGACAGCAACCAGACCAATCAAGAATGTCCTACTCTCACACACTGCCCAATCAGAGAGAGTCAGGAATCAATGACCCTGTGCTACTTTTCTCACCAGGAGCAAAACAATGCCACTAATTCCATGGTCTTGTCCGAAATGCTGCAGATTTTAAATGTGAGATGGAAAAAAATGGGTTAATTTTCTAAGAACTGTGGTGCACATGAAGTAGCTAGGTAGACATAAAAGACAGGGTAACTTAAGCTTTAACAGTCTAAGAGGAGAGACACTAATTTTAAAAGAACAACACTGATTAAATGGGGGTGGACACTCAATACTCTGGCTCTATGGAATACAGTGAGAGAACAAATAACTTTAAATATTTTAAGAGAAGTGACTTCAAAAAATGATGATTTTGTACTTACAGCCAATGAGAGCAGAGAGAGAAGGAATCATGTGGTCTAATTAAGCTAACAGGTGAGCAACAATCATATGATATTAGATGTTTAAATACATCTGTATTTTTATAAATTTACATTGACCACAACCAATTTTTGAGAATCTCTCATTAACAAAAAGCCAAGAATAAAAATAGTGTAGCACACACACATAATTTAGCCGTGCATATTGTGCTTTTTTATAAAGTTGTGTCAGTATGATTCATAAATGGAGAAAGTGCCAGTAAAATTCTAGTAGGCTGCCTTTGTGAATCAAAAACAGGTGTGTATCATATTCATTTGTGCATTGGTATACAAGGAACACCACTGCAATGATTAGGTAGTACCATAATTCCTGAAGTATTTGTCACTTATGCTTTAAATGACTTTGCCTGTGACATATCTTCATTCTTCTAAAAGAAAGATGATCTATTTTTAGCTAGTTTATGGTTATTTACTCAACTACTCAGATCCATTTTCCATGCGTGCAATATATCTTTTCAAAATATTCATGGCTTTACAGTAGTTGTTCGTAAATGTGTTTGCTCAACAGTGCTACACTGAGCAACAATAACTGTAAATTGTCACTGGGCTTCCTTTCCATGTTTAATATGTGGTAACTTAAAGTTGTAATGCACTACTTTCTTCTTCCATTTCTCCCTCACACAGTTGTTCAAATCTCTCTTTGTCCTATCATCTCACTCTTGACAAGCACTGATGTTTTTCATGGTCTCAACTTTAATTTCTCTTTGCTGTATTCATGTTTACTATTGGCTGCTATGGTTCTCACATTCGTTTGTATACTTTGCATCTGATTA
Source organism: Protopterus annectens (assembly GCF_019279795.1). Classification (NCBI taxonomy): domain Eukaryota; kingdom Metazoa; phylum Chordata; order Ceratodontiformes; family Protopteridae; genus Protopterus; species Protopterus annectens. Next base: position 1,249,292,569 of record NC_056725.1, read on the forward strand.
TCTAACCAAGGAGATCTCCTTGGCAAACCTTGGCTCATCAACTCTTTCAAAAAGGCCATACTTAATATTTAAAACATACTCCAAATATTAGATGAGTTTGTTAAATTGTGTTCAACAGAGCTAAATGAGACAAATCAAATGGAACTGCTTCAGTTAAAAGTGAACCTGATGGAGAGTTCATTGTTTTCTTTTTTTCTTTGTGCATGAATAAATTATACCATTTTTAGTATTCATCAAAATTGCAAACACATTTCTTTCTCTTTCTAAACATCAGTTTCTGCTCAATGCCATTGACTCCGGTGATAAATTTTCAAACATTTGTTTATGTAAGAAAAATGATGATGAAGTTCCTAGTTGGAAATAAATGCAATCATCTCCTTGACTAGTTCCTTCGGTTCCTTTTTCTATGTTTTAATACGAGTTGCATTGAATATGTTCCAATTTTGACATTTAGCTCTGTGCATTCTTATACAACTCTGGCAAGTTTTTATCACATGTAGTTGAACAGCTATGCATCATCCACTATGAACCCTTTTTGCACTTCCGTATCTGTCAAATTTTGGTCTTTCCTTTATTTTTTAAATCCTTCCAATTTCTTGTGCAATTCTTCTTATAGTGTTTTCAAATCCTGTACCTGAGACCAAGGTTACATTTCCTACTAGTTTCTCACATTCTTCACTTACAATAAGTGGAATTTTGGACTTGCAATAATTTGACAATCTCTGACTGTGCTGTAGTTTCACCTGAAATACCATACACAGAAAACAGAGTCTGAGGGTCTTGCAGACAGATGAAAAGGTGAATATAATCTGACATATTTTGCCTTTATGTTAAGGCCTAGATTGAAAATAACTGGAGGAATAATACATCTGTACCTACTGTGTATTTAGACAAGTAAACAAATGATGATTGGCTTGGCTGCCACTTTATCCTTACCCTCATAATGAAGTTAACTCCCCAGTATCCTAAATAAATTTTCAGTGACCAAATGAAAGAAGATATTGAGGTGTGGCCAAGTACTAAAAGTGAGGAATGATTGTCTTGTGCAAATATCCAGCCCTTAGCTGAACCTACGTACACATACAAAATACCCTCAGCAGCCCAAGACACACTCTTTCAAAACAACACCCACATCAACACATAGAACTAGATTGCATGGAGCCTCTACCTCTAAGGCCATAAGGCAAGTCAACACACAATCCAACATTCTAGTCATTGGAGACTTCATCGTGAGACACACTTATGTCCCTCTCACCAGGCTGAGTAAGAAGAGAGTTATGGTCAGTTGTTTTTCAGGGGCTAGGATCCCCCACATTATGCATGCACTCAGGTCATTGGACCACAATTACCAATATGACTCAGTCTTAGTCTATGTGGGAGTAAATGACCTGAGACATACCTCCCTAGACTATATGAAGAGAGACATCATACAGCTCTCAGAATATGTGTCTCAGGCTGGTATGAGCCTAGCATTGAGCAGCATTTTACCTTTTCTGAGGATGATGCCACAATACAAACAAAAGATGATTGACTTTAATAATTGGATTAATTTCTGGTGTCATTCTAAGGGGTTCAATATTTGTCAGCATGGAAGGAGATGGTCAACAGACCACACTGCTTTGCCAGGGATGGTCTGCACCTCTCCCCTCTAGGCTTTCAAATATCATCTAAAACACTGTCTCCCCTCATAGTGCCTTTTTTAGCCAATGTCAAATTGAAAGTACTTCCAACATAGCAAATCAAAACCAAGAAAATCTAAAGGTATTACTGCTCAATGCTAGGAGCCTAAACAAAAAACTCCACTCCCTGGAAGCTCTCTTTACCCTACAGCATGCTGATCTCTCTGCGGTCTCTGAGACCTGCTTTAAAGTAGAGGAGAGCACACCAACAGTGAAAGGTTATAATGCCTTCCACATTTAGACCAGATACTTCACAGGCAGGAACTAAAGCTGGAGGTGTCTCTATTTACATCAGAAATAAATATACTGCAAGGCTGGTCAAACAGGACAATGCACTTGAGCTGCTCCATTTTCAAATCACCATAGGTAATATCCAACACCACTTCCTTGCAAAATAGGTCTCCCTCTGTGACCCAGGAAACCCATGCCATGTATTTAAACATATTAGAAACACTAAACATCCAATTGTCAGAAAAATATGTATTAATGTGTGTATTAGTAATATGCTTAGTGCATTTAGAGCTTGAAAAGGGTTAACACATTTATTCATTTTCATACTGCATAAATCTGTACAAACTGCAGATGCTTTCTGACCTTGTATTGTCAGCTAAAATCTTTGCTTATGCTTGGAAATTTACTGAGAAGCAGATGATTTCTGCTTGTGTTAGGAAAGTAATGAATAGAGCAATACTACTTGTATAAATGTTATGAGGCTTAGACAAGAAGTTCCGCTTGTGCTGTGAGAAAATACACAGCTGCAGAAGCTATAGATAATTAGAACAAAGACTGCTTGAAAATATGAACTGTAATCAGCATTTGCTTATGCCTGAGTTAGAAAAGTACCTTGAAATGTAACACATGTATTAGAATTGTACAACAGGGGCCTGTAACGGGTTAGTGCCCACCAAGGCCAGGTTGTTTTTCTCAAAAGGTTTCTCACAAATCTAGTCATGTCAGCAGAACATCTGAGTAACATCTGCTGTAGAACAATACTGAAAGTTGTGTTTGATTACATCAGCTATAGAAGGCCATGTCTTGTAAAACAGTATAAGAATAGCATACTTCCTGTTAGTAGTTAGGCAAAATCTTGTATTTGCATGTTTTTGTCTCCTTGCTGCAAGTTATTAAATGTGCCTTAACTGAACCTTACGTGTATTGGTCTTTGAAGTTTTTTCTTTTGACAGATTGGTCCTTCGGACAGGAAACCCTCACTTCACCTTGGATCAGACAGGTCAGGTGGCTTGAAACCGTACGGGGAAGAAACCACATTGGTTCTTCTTATTTGAAAAGCCCTCCGACTGAATTGTCATACAAAAGAGGCCAGCCACTTTCTGATCTGCGATTGAAGGACGGGTTTACACGAACCAGGTGATCAATCATGAAGGCTCAGGTAAAGTGACTCTACCTTTTTTTTGTTTTAGATCAGGGACTAGATTTGTATTGTTTTGTTGAGACTTTGTTTTTACAAGTCAGGGACAAAAAAGATTGCTGTCTTGTCATAGATCAGGGAAACAGAGCAGGTAGGCAGTCATTCTGAAGTGACTATAACAAAATCCGTGGTACCGCGTTAAAAAATAAGGAGTTACATAACGATTAAAAGGGTAGAACAAAATGGGTAATAATTGCACAAAAAGACCCCAAAATCTGCCGTTAACCGAAGACACGAAATACATGCAGTCACAGCGTGCTGATAATATTAAATACTAGTCAAAATAGGCTAATAAGTATGAATTTGACGGTAAATTGAAAAATCCTCGCTTATCAAACTTGTCAAACAGCTTAAAACCAATTCTAAAGGTCGGGTAAAAAGGCAACGCCAATTAGGAATTCCTCAGGCACACAGGTGGTTTGAGGAAGTAAACCGTAGGGAACAAAAAAGCAATAATTCAAAAGCAATGTTTTTAGATAAGGAGGACAATAACTTAGTAATAGCATCAGCCCCTCTGCCTCCCTTACCAGAATATGAAGCAAGTGAACAAGTTAGTCCACCCCCGTGATATCCTGCTGTCACTGTAAATAGAGACACTACAAAAGCGAAACCGTTTATTAGAGATCCCATTGAGACCAGGTCTCGAACACAGGCAGGTAATTCAAAAGGGGACATTGAGCTATATCAAATGGGTAGGAATTCATGATCTATGAGTGAAGAAGAAATATGCCCACTTATAGAAGTGCCTAATCCTCAGGCAGGGCAAGAAGGTCAGGACCCAACTATCCTAGTGTATAGACCCTGGACTCCGGAAGACATCCGGAAAGCCACTGAGGGAATTCCCCATCCAAAAGTTAATTTTAGAAAGTTCTTAGAAGATTTGCAAGGAATGAGGCTAAGTTATAATTTAAATGGAGAAGAGGTAGAAAAAGTAGTCAGACAAATTGTGGGACCAGATTGGCACATGATTAGTGGCGACTGGAATCCCTGTGACGCTGCGCTCAGGCCCCTCCCACATAGCAGCGCAGAACTAGACAACAGAGTGAAAGGTCTTACAGACCGTATCTCTGAGAAATGGAAGTCTAGGGCAGACTGGACTTTCATTAATCAATGCATCCAACAAGAAAGCGAAACTGTTGACAGATATTATGCCATACTGCTAGAATGTTTTAATAACCATTGTGGAATGCAGGTTCCTGAAGATTAGACACAAGATTAGCCATATGAGCAGCAGCTAAAGAATGCATTTTTGAAAGGCAGTATTGCACCCATAAGCAGTTTTATTACAAAGCACATGGTAGATCATCGTACAAGCAGATTACAGTCATTACTTGAATATGCTAGGCATGCCGAAAGGCATTTTAATAGCAAAAAGAAAAAGAAAGCCCAAGTATTTTCTGTAGAAGATGGAGCAGAAGTTTATGTAGTACAGACCAGGAAAAAGGGCAAGAGAAATGCCCAGGGAACAAACAATCTGATCAGCAATCAGAGGACTTTGAAGGGCAAAAGAAAAGGGGTGAATGTTTTAAATGCGGTAAAAAGGGACACTTAGCAAGGGATTGCAAGAAAAACAAGAAGGCAACCACGGAAGACAAGGAGGGTGAGGACTGACTATATGATAGTCAGGAATCACTAGAAGGGGATAGCAGAGATATGACAAATGAGAATGTGATAGAGGGAGTAGAGAATGTGACAGAAGAAATAGAGGAAGTGCAGGAAGTCACGGATAGTGAAGAAAATGAAATATTGGATTTAGCTTTATTGAGCTTAGAGCTCTGTTTAGCAGACACAAAACCAGAAGTTACACTCCTGGTAGAAGGGAGGGAAGTCAGATTCTTGTGCGACTCAGGGGCATCACTGACCCTGATACATCCCTCCAAACTGCCAGAGAATTCAGAGTCACCTGATTACATACTAGTGAAAGCAGCTAATGGACAGCTGTATTGGGAGCCCCTCTCCCATAATATTGCAATAACTGATCCTGTTTCAGGACTGACCCAGAAAAGCAAAATTGTTGTTTCTGCAAAATGCCCAGTAAATCTCTTGGGCAGAGACCTTATGCAGCTATTTAGTATAGCAGTAGTACCGACTATGCAGGGTATGGAAGCACAGCGACAAATTGATACCTTTGCAGTGCAATCGGAGGGTGAAATGTTTTATTGGTACAGCCAGGACTTGGTTACGACTGGTCCAGGGGCAATAACCGAAGAGTTGATGAATGTAGCCATCAGCAAGTTCCCCTCCCTTGACATTGATAAACAGCATTTGTTGCACTGTACTCTGTATTATTGTAACACACCAGGACCTGATAAGGAATATGAGCAAGAGTTGTTTAGAAATCGTGCAAACAGATTGATATTACATAATCTGTACTGGGACACAGAAGGGAACAGTGTAGCCAGCTGTTCATTGCCCCAGGAGTTCTTTGCACTCTATAAATCTAATCAATTACCACATGTTAGCTTAACTAAGGACAAGAATGTAAAATGGGTAGACCTAGGAGAAAAGGTTACAAGATGGGAAAAACAGACAGAGTTAGAACTGTCAGAACAAGGAATACAAAGGCAGAAGTTGAATTGGATAACTCAGACCCACCCAGCTGTACACTTGCAGTCTAGCAAGGACAGCTGATTAGCACTCCTATTGAAGGAGGAAGAGAATGCCTTACAGAATATACCAGAAACTCTCTGGTCAACAGGAAAATCAGATGTAGGACTTATTCGTACAGCAGGACCAGTTACTATTACACCAAAGTCAGCATTTAGACCACAAAAAAGAGTTTCCCTTAAGAAAAGATGCAGAGGCAGGAATCAAACCTATTATAGCAGCTTTACTTAAGGAAGGGGTGCTGGTGGAACCTCCTGATTCACCATGTAGCACACCTTTATTTCCTGTTAAGAAAGCAAATGGAGAATGGCATATGGTCCAAGATTTGCAAGCTGTAAATGACGCAGTAATACCAAGGGCACCTATGGTCCAGACCCACACACTCTGTTGAATGATTTAAAACCTCAACAGAAATATTTTTCTGTGGTAGATATCAGCAATGCATTCTTCTCGATACAGATACACCCTGACAGCCAGTATTGGTTTGCATTCACATTTCAGGGGAAAAGGTATACATATACGCAACTACCACAGGGATATTGTGAAAGTCCGACAATATTCTCACAAGAAATGGCAAACAACTTGGCGGGATTTACCCCACTGAGAGGTATTCAGATTTTATTTATGTTGATGATATCCTGCTGGCGGCCTCCACCCCGCAAGATTGTAAAGAAAGTACCATAGCGTTATTACAATTTTTAGCCACTGAAGGACATAAAGTAAACAAAAATAAACTGCAGTTTTGGAAAAAACAAGTTAAATACCTAGGATATGTAATATTCAAGGAGGGTAGGACATTAGATGAGGTCAGAAAAGTAGCGATTTTGCAAGCACCAAAACCCACTACCAAGAAGGAAATGATGTCCTTCCTGGGTACGACTAATTTTTGTCGGAGCTGGATTCCAAACTATGCCTTGGAATCTGCACCACTGTCTAACCTGATTTATGAAAAGCCTATGGCAGCACAGGATTTGTTACAATGGACACCAAAAGCAGAATCTGCTTTCTGCAAACTGAAACAGTTAATAGCGTCCTCATTAGTTTTGGGATTACCAAACTATCATAAACGTTTTTTCCAAACTGTAGATTGTAAGCAAGGTTATATGACATCAGTGTTAACACAGCAGCATGGGGACAAGCAACGCCCTATTGCTTATTACTTATCACAACTAGACCCAGTGGCACGATCTTTACCCCACTGTGTAGAAGCAGTAGTTGCAGCTGCAATGGCAGTACAGGCTTCGGCCTCAGTAGTTTTGTTCCACCCTCTCACATTGAGAGTGCCTCATGCAGTCGCGATTATTTTACTGCAAGAGAAGGCAGCATATCTTTCCCCTGCTAGGCATCTTTCCTGTATGACTATATTGTTGAGCCAACCTCATATGACAATTGAACGATGTACTACTTTGAACCCTTCTACCTTGCTCCCAACCCCTGCAGATGGCACACCACACAGCTGCCTGCAGGTGATTTAGCAAAAGACACTACCTAGAAAAGATCTTACGGATGTCCCCTTGGATGATGCTGAGGTGACATACTACGTAGATGGCTCGTGCAAAAGGGGTCCTGCAGGACAGAACCTAGTAGGATATGCAGTAGTTTCTGATACTGACATTATAGAAGTGAAATCTTTACAACACAATTTATCTGCACAGGCAGCAGAATTGATTGCCTTAACACGGGCATGTACCTTAGCAAAGGGTAAATGTGTGAGCATTTTTACTGACAGCCAGTATGCTTTTTCTACTGTACATGTTTTTGCTCAACAGTGGAAAAATCGAGGAATGATAACATCTACTGGCAAACCAATCAATCATGCCCAGTTTATTTTAGATCTTTTAGAATCTATTCAGTTACCTCAGAAAGTAGCTATTTGTAAATGCACAGCTCATACCAAGCAACAGGATAGGATTTCAAAAGGTAATGCGAGAGCTGATACAGCTGCAAAGCAGGCAGCTTCAGAAGTATTTCTTTTGAATGAGGAATTACAATCCTCTGAGATTTTAGACTTAGAAATGTTAAAGACAATGCAGACACTTACTACGCAAGCTGAAAAACAAAGATGGGTAAAACGAGGAGCAATTCTCGAAAAGGGGCTGTACATCTCTAAAGAAGGGAAACCGATATTGCCATCTAATTTGTTTAGATATGCAGCTTTGTTGAGCCATGGGCAATGCCATGTCTCAACAGGGGGGATGGTACAGCTGGTGAACCAAGTGTTCACGACATACGGATTCTTAAACTACTCTAAAAAATTTGTTCGATGTGTCACGTTTGTAATAAACATCATGCACAAGAGGCATTAAAGCACAAGCAAGGGAGTTTCCCTACACCACCGTATCCATTTCATACTATCTGTATAGATTTTATGGAATTGAACAAATGTGAAAATAAGAAGTATTGTCTTGTCATTGTAGATATGTTTTCCAGATGGGTGGAAGCCTTTCCGACTAAAAATCCAGACACGGCAACGGTGGCAAAAGTTCTCGTTAAAGAAATCATCCCTAGATTCGGCATTCTGGAAAGGATCTACAGTGACAACGGCACACACTTTGTAAACCAGACCATACAACAGTTAAGCAAACATTTTGGTATTTCTTTAAAAAATCATTGTGCGTATCACCCACAATCTTCAGGGCTAGTAGAGAGGCATAATGGGATTTTAAAGAGTAAGCTAAGGAAGTTAATAGTAGAAACACAGAGCAATTGGGTGTACTGTCTGCCCCTGGCACTGTTGAGCATGAGAACTGTTCTGAATGCAAAAGGATTGACTCCTTTTGAAAAACTATTTGGAAGGGCTTATTATATACCTCAGTGGAAATCTCTCATGCCTGCAGACCAGGAAGCTGACAGTACACTGGCTGAGTATATGAGAAACCTGTTGAATTCTAAACATCTGCTGCAGTCAAATTCTGTTTCAGATAAAGAACAAACCAGACCGTCAGAAGTGGCAGTGCCCCCAGGTACCTGGATCTGGGTGAAGACAGTAAAGAAAAATAATTGGGCGTCACCAAAGTGGGAAGGTCCATATCAAGTGCTTCTGTCAACACCCACTGCAGTCAAGATAGCAGAGCGTGCCTCCTGGATCCACCTGACGCACTGCAAACTAGTCAAAAACTTTGAACTGGACAAAAATCTTGTCACATGCCAAGAGTAAAAATGATAGAGACCAGAAGAAACAGGAATGCAGAACAACCCTTTCCTCAGAAGTATTGCATAATCATCCTGTTAACTGTACTAGTGACAATAATCTTTTTGCTGTGGCCTTTCTTTTTCCCAGCCACACAGGCTGAACTGAATAAACGTGAAGCATTACTCATAGACTGGCATCCAAACTTTAACACTTACCAGGCAATTAAATACGTGTATGCTGAGAATTTCAATGTTTCGAATTGCTGGATTTGCACAGCTTTGCCGACAGCATACAGGGGGTTAATAATGACTACGGTCCCCCTAGGGGTCAATGAGACCAGGGAAAACTTGATTTATGATACCTCAACCATTACATCACAAGATAAAATAGCATTGCACTTGTCTGTTCCACAAAAGGGAACTGTCTGTTTTTATAAAAATGATACTGTTCAGGTGGGTTGGAGCAATTGCAATGTGACTGTTCCTTATAAATGTTACACTAAAGGTAACAATGCAGATTTTTATTGTAATACAAATTATGATTAATTTCTTGGATTGATGCACAAAACACTTGATGAAGTAAAACATAATTCTGTTCTTTATAAACAACTGTCTATAATTGATAAAAAAATGTTTCATGCAGGGCAAGTGTATATTCATAGCAAAGTTGCTACTAAAGTAGAGGACTGTTATTTTGTGTGTGGCAGAAAGGCATACAAATGGTTACCTGAGAATTGGTCCGGCAGTTGTTTTATGGGCTACCTGGTTCCGGCCATACGACACATTGCAGTTTTGCCTCAAGGAAAATTTTGGAATGTCCAAGAAGTAGTCAAGAAACCTGTAAATCCAGTGTGGCAAATCGATGCGCATTGGAAAAACCATCATTCTATAGGCAATGGACTGACACACATGGACTTGAGTGATAGTGTTATATCGTGGGCAGGCATATTACCAGCATATGGAGCAGTGAAATCGATCTGGGAGCTGAGAAAACTGTCTAAACTTCTCGAAGTGATGAGCAATGCAACTTTTTCCGCCCTCAAATTGGTGACTGATGAACTGAATGCCGTGAGAACTGTAGTGCTTCAAAACCGCATGGCTCTCGACTTCACCCTAGCGGCGAGAGGTGGTACTTGCACTTTAATCCAAGAAGAATGCTGTTCGTATATTCCTGACCATAAACACGAGATAGACAATCATCTTGAGGTAATTCAGCAAGTGTCGGCCATGACCAAACCAGGCCCAAACCCACTGACGGACTTTTTCCAGAAATGGTTTGGGGGGTGGGGTACCATCCTAATGAACATCCTGATTGCCATTTGTGTAGGAATGCTCCTATTGGGTGTATGTGTTTGTTGTGGTATCCCCTGCATGAAAAGACTGATTAAAGACTTTATAGACATGTCAGTTTCTGAAACCTTATATCAAAGTACTGAGTTTGAAGAACTGTTAAAAGATTGAAAAAAGCTTTCATAAGTTTAAACTGAATGACTCTCTTAACTGCAAATCCTGAGTGGGAAGAGGTTATGAGAAGAAAACAAACTGTTTATGCTTATTTTGAAAGTAGAATAAAAGTATTAATAGGGGGAAATGTCAGAAAAATATGTATTAATGTGTGTATTAGTAATATGCTTAGTGCATTTAGAGCTTGAAAAGAGTTAACACATTTATTCTATTTCATACTGCATAAATCTGTACAAACTGCAAATGCTTTCTGACCTTGTATTGTCAGCTAAAATCTTTGCTTATGCTTGGAAATTTACTGAGAAGCAGATGATTTCTGCTTGTGTTAGGAAAGTAATGAATAGAACAATACTACTTGTATAAATGTTATGAGGCTTAGACAAGAAGTTCCGCTTGTGCTGTGAGAAAATACACAGCTGCAGAAGCTATAGATAATTAGAACAAAGACTGCTTGAAAATATGAACTGTAATCAGCATTTGCTTATGCCTGAGTTAGAAAAGTACCTTGAAATGTAACACATGTATTAGAATTGTACAATAGGGGCCTGTAACTGGTTAGTGCCCACCAAGGCCAGGTTGTTTTTCTCAAAAGGTTTCTCACAAATTTAGTCATGTCAGCAGAAAATGAGTAACATCTGCTGTAGAACAATACTGAAAGTTGTGTTTGATTACTTCAGCTATAGAAGGTCATATCTTGTAAAACAGTATAAGAATAGCATACTTCCTGTTAGTAGTTAGGCAAAATCTTGTATTTGCATGTTTTTGTCTCCTTGCTGCTGACACCAATCCAATACCATATTCATGGGTGACTTTAATTACCCCACTATTAATTGGGAATCCTATATGACATCAAATGCACATGCACAGAGATTCCTGGATTTTGTAAACACAAACTCCCTGGACCAGATAGTCAATAAACCAACCAGGGGTACAACCATACTGGATCTGGTCTTCACTAATATGGTAGAGTGCTGCACACCCCCTACTGTAATGCATTCCCTGGTAAGGTCAGACCATAAAGTGGTCTTCTTTGAAGTAAAAATAAAACCTGGACCCCCAGCTCAACCGGGAATATTCAGGAACTATTCTAAGCCTAACTTCCTGCTATTAAGTGAGAACCTGGCAAAATTTCAAGCCCCTATAAACCCTGAGAACACTTCTGCCTATTCAGAACTGGTCACAGAAACTCTGTACAAGCATGTTAATAGCAGCATAGAGACAGCTGAACCCACCAGGAAGAAGTACAGAACTAACTAAAAAAACAAGCCACCCTGGTGGAATCACAAAATCAATTGGGTTTGTAACAGGAGGAAGAAATCATGGCAAAAATTAGGAGGTACAGCACCCAGAAAGATAGAAGCATTCTCATCAAACTAAACAAACAACTCAGAGGACAAATAAAGTCTACTAAAGCCAAATTTTAGGTAAGTTTGGCCTCCCAGGCCAAGGACAACCACAAAGCATTCTTTAGCTATGTCCACAACCTCAAACGCAATACATAATTGTGTGCAGAGCTCATTGTAAATGGAGCCACCTATATGGAGCTAGAAGATATAGCAAACCTCCTGGCTGAAAAATTCAGCTCCAACTTTACTCTTCTCTTGCCCTCAACCTTCCCTCAGGAAATATCATCAAATATACCCCCCCCCCCACTATCACTAGGGAACAGGTCCTTAATGCTCTCTCTAAGACCAAGAACACTGCATCCCAGACAATATCCCAGAATGCCTTGTAAATAGCATGAAACTTGACCTATCAGGGCCTCTGGAATAACTAACTATAGCCTCCAGACAGGCTTTGTGTCTCATGACTTGAGAAAGGCAACATTCATCCCTCTGCACAAAGGTACCCTGGAAACTATAGACTCATAAGTCTCACTAGTCTTATATGTAAAGCCATGGAAAGAATTATCATGGAGATGATCAATACAGATATAGTAAACCTCCAGACACTGGACCCAACTCAGTTTGGTTTCGTCAAGGGCAGATCATGTCTACTCAACCTGGTGGACTTCTTTGAGAAGGTCACCAAAGCAATAGATGAAGGCAAAATCATTCACACTGCCTACCTTGACCTGGCCAAGGCATTTGATATAATACCCCACTCGGGCATTGTTGATAAACTCAAGAGGTTAGGTACCTATGCACCTATGAATATATATATATATATATATATATATATATATATATATATATATATACAAATATACATATTTTATATATATATATATATATATATATATATATATATATATATTTATATAGCTGTATATGTGTGTGTGTGTGTGTGTATATATATATATATATATATATATATATATATATATATATATATATATATATATATATATTTATTTATATACAGATCCACATAGTATTGCATTACTGAATAGGTACTGGATGTTGAATGGTGGACTGCATTAAGATGCCAGTAGACTAAAATAAATGCAATAAATGCAAGTAGGAGCATTATCTCTGACAAAGCTGATTAAATGCCTGTTGCAATACAATCTAAGATAAGTAGTCTATTTTTATATTTTAAAGTTAGGCCTTGACATCTCAAAGTCCCCTGCAGTAGTTGAACCTCTGTCTTCATTTCTCTAATTTCTCTAGAAGTCGAGAATTTACAGTGACTTTTGAGTCAAGGATGACATTCAGCATTACCAGCTCCTCCACCTTACTCATTGTCCTTTCCATATTACAGACAATTATGTATTACAACGCTAAAAATACTAAGCAGCTAAAATGACAACTTGCTTGCAGAAAAAATAAACTTCAAATGTTCTGTATGAAAAAAATGATCTCTGTCAATCCCTTGATTTCAAAACAAGATGAAATTTGAGCAAGACTCTGTGCCAAGATAAACAGCATGCTTTGAAGTGGCACAAGTGCACACATCACCTTGCCCCAAGTGTATTTTGTTACAGAATCTTGAAATAAGTTATTTCACTGGTTAGGTATTGGGCCAGTTTCCAAAATAACTTTTTCTTGGAACAAGGTGCTGCTCAACCTTATGGCCATAACTGACATGGCTGCATTATAGAAGATGGTGTTGGCACTTCCCAATACTGAATATGCAAACGAAGTACTCATCTCAGCCCTCCATAGATGGACTCATTCCTTACTCAATTCTAGAAGAATCAGAGTATCTGCTACCCTCAAACCCCAGGGTAAGTATAAACTAATGGAGCATATCTAAAAAATAAAGTGTGTCATTTTTGAAGGTCACTCTGTCTGCACTGCACTGCCAACACTGGTGCAAAGTTTTGCCAATTTGATTGGAGTTTAAAGCCATAATGTAGTGTTTGGCTATACAGTACCCCTGTAATGAGTGGACAAGTCAGACAGAAGGTACTTTTTAATGTTACAAAATAGATATGGTTGTTTCTTGCCCCACAGTCTCCTTCCTAATTGCTGGGGGGATAGTGTCTGTCTGTCTCCATGCATGTGCTTCTTTTTATATAGAAGAAATGATGTGCTTCCAATATTTGGTATTATCATTATGGACCAATACAATCTTGTATCCTGACCAACATGCAGTGTGACTTATAACATGGATAATAGCATGTTTATGAGATAACATTGCAGCTTTCTCCTTTGTATTTCATAAGGGCCATTTTCTGTTTACTTTGATCCTAGTGTCAATGCTGCCCCTTAGCTATCTTATGTGTCAGTGCTGCCCCATTTATACTTTGAACCTCTCCATTTCTCCTTTGCAGACTGTGATGCAGCTGTATTATCTTGTTGTAAGATGTTTCATGTAACTAATCTAACTGAATATTACCAAATCACAGTATTTTGCAGCTGTGCACCTGGAAGCTTTGGGCCAGTGTATGTGCTGGCAACAGGGAATGATGCATGCGACAGCTGGATGACCACAGGATATGACAGTCATATACTGCCCGCTGTACCATAGGCCCTTTCACAAAGAGGAAATGCAGAAAAAAATTTGGTAAAGGAGAAATTTAAAAAAAAGTAGAAAGTGAAGTTATGGAATGCCTATGAAGTGAAGGATTTGGTGTAGAAGATCAAACCATGATGGAACGAGTCCCCAAAGTAAGGAGAAACAGGAAAATCAGGAGATATCTGAAGAAGAAATATATACATGAGAAAGAAAAAGAGATTTAATATGGAGTAATATTTATGCAAACGCGAAAGCAAGACTAATCAATACATAAAAGAGCAGCACCAAAGAGATTTGAAGAGAAATACAGGCAAAGGAATCCAGACATGGAAAACTCTACAATACAAAACATAAGAAGAAAAAGAGGAAAAGTAGAAAAGGAGATTAGTAATGGAGAAGTTAAAGAAATAGAAACTGAGGTTATGGGGTACCTATGAAGTAAAGGATTTAGTGTAGAAAATCTAACTGAGAAAGCACCACAGAAGGATACAGCAATGGACATGCAAATTAAGGAGAAACCAGTGGAATGGGAAGCAACTGGTCAGTTCCCATATAAAGATATTTTGCAGCCTTCCACAGGAAACAGGTATAAAATTTCACTTGAAGCTGGACAGCAAGGGAAGGAACAGGAAACTGTGGAAACTCTGATGCAGTCAGTGTTGAGGTGTGATAAGCCAGTGAGTTCCCATATGACAGAGCAATGAATGACACAGGATACAATTGAAGAGAATGTGCCACAGGAAGATGCTATAGAACTTTCTATAGAATACCCACAGGTAATGGAGAACAAAGAATGTGCCTTCAATTTAGAAGAAAATGATCTAAGAGAAGAGTTGCTTGATTTAATAAAGATAGACATATTAAGATCAATAAAACAAATAGCCTGAAGAAGGTCAATAAAACCCAAAAGTCAGGAGTTTAATAAAACAAATTAACACAGTAATTGGGACTCTCCATACTGATCCATGTGATATAACAGAAGTAAACAGGATATATTACTGTGCAGATAAATTAATAACTGATAAAATTCTACCACAAGATCAGGATAGTAAGGAAAAGGAAGGTGAGAAATCAAATACCATCATAGAAGTATCGAACAGAGAAAACTATAAAGCAATTAAGACAAGAAGTGTCACTGTTAGAAGAGCATAGAAGAGGGAACAGAGCAACAAAAATACTCAGAAAGATAGACATGATAAAAGCAACACACAGTATCATAATGGATCAGGATCTATCTTGCACTATCGCAAATAATAAACTAAAAACCTCAGCAGAGGCAGACAAAATTAGAAGACACAGATAAATACAAAGGAAAATTACAAAATAAGCAATTTATTGATGACCCCAAAAAGTTCTATAGCTAATTGGGAAACAAGGCAAAAGGAATTGAAACACCACCCAAAAAAGAAGTAATAGATACATTTTGGAGAAATAGCTATGAAGATCCTGTATAACATAATGATGTTAAATGGAGAGAAGTAAAAGAAAGAATAAGAAGTTCAAAGGTACATGATATGAAATGGGATGAAGTAACAGCCAGAGAGATTGAAATAAAATTAAGAAAAGCCTCCAAACTGGAAAACCACAGGCACAGATGCAGTACCTAACATCTGACTAAAAGTAGTAACATCTTTACATGAAGAATTAGCCATGAGTAAGAACTACTTATATGCACACCATGAGCAGACACCAGCCTGGTTAACAACAGGAAAAACAATGCTCCTACTTAAGAATGAACCTGCAAGTTATCCTAAAAATTACAGACCAAACTACACCCTCACTCCCCACTGGCCCTTGTTTTCAATTATTAAGGAATTCCCAATATTATTCTAGCATGTCCAAAGGTCAGTTGTCAATCTCCTCTCCGGTCCAGCTGGTGAATCTGGGAATCTTGAGGCAATGTTACAACTGCCTCATGTACACAGACAACCCTCTCCTCCTCCCAACAAATTCCATTACATGTGAGAGATGCAACCATACAGCCAAACTGGAGGCTAAGCTCTCTCAACTCAGTACTGGCATAACCAGTCAGGAGGAGAAGGAAACCACACTCACTACAATTTCAGTCTCACATAGACCTACCATGACAGCAAACCAAACACATAATCACACAAAAACATACTCGGAGGCTCTAAATAAAGATCTGCCTAAGCAGCAGAGACCTCCAAAGCAGACACCCAAGCAACCGCTACCCCAAAACAAAACACGTGCAACACATATCTCACAAAGCCAGTGTGCCGAACAGTCACAGCCCTTAAGACTAAACAACACACCTGATACACTTGTAATAGGTGACTCTATCGTCAGGCACACTGACGTCCAGCTCACCAGGCTGAACAAGGAGAGGGTCACGGTGAGCAGCCTGTCGGGCGCTAGGATCCGCCACATAACACAAGCAGTCAGGTCACTCCAAGGCAAGTACAAATATGACTCAGTCATTGTCCATGCTGGTGTGAATGACCTGAGACGTACCTCCCTGGACTACATGAAAAGAGACATAAAGGAGCTCTCTGAGCATGTAGCCCAGGCCGGTATGACCCTGACCTTGAGTAGCATCTTACCCTCACCAAGAATGATGCCACAATATGAAGACAAGATGATCAATTTCAACAATTGGCTTAAGTACTGGTGTCATTCAAAGGGGATCCAATGCCTGTCAGCTTGGGATGATATGCTCGACAAGCCACGATGCTTCGCTAGGGACGGCTTGCACCTGTCACCCCTGGGCTTTTGGATATTGGCAAAGGCTCTTGCTACCCCATAGTGCCTTTTTTAGGCAAGGCTCAAAAGACAAACCCACCTCCATAGGTATCACAAGGGATAAGAAACTAAGAGTAATGCTACTCAATGCCAGAAGTCTAAACCTCAAGATGCACGCACTTGAAACTCTCCTTAGCATGGAGAACATCGATATCTGTGCAGTAACAGAAACCTGGTTCAGGGCTCCTGAGAGCACCCCAGCACTACCAGGTTATACCTCATACCATGCTTTTCGGCCCCAAAACTTGGACCGAACCACAAAAGGAGGGGGAGTATTGATATTCATCAAAGATACCCACACATCCAGGTTGGTGGCAAAGCACGAAGCATCAGAGACTATCCATGTGCAACTAACAGTGGGTAAACCTGCCTTCCAGTTTATAGCCTGCTACAGACCACCCTCCCAAACCCAGGAACCCCACTCGGCCTTCCTGAGAACACTGGAAAACATGAAGGTCTCTCCAAACACCATTATATTGGGCGACTTCAACTACCTAAACATAGACTGGGAGCATTACTCTAGCTCCAACACCCTAGCCCAAAGGTTCCTAGAATTTATAAACTCAAATGTTATGGAGCAACTTGTTACCACTCCCACAAGAGGAGAAAACATACTGGACCTGATCATCACCAACATGGGGACTCTATGCTCCAGACCAGAAGTGTATCCCTCACTGGTAAGATCAGACCATAAACTAATCTCACTGGATATTCACATCCCGACCCCACCCCCTGCCCAGAAAACCACAGTGAAAAACTTCTCTAAAGCAAATTTCACACTCCTCAAAACCGAGGTGGAATCCTTCAAAGCCCCCGGGTCTGTGGAAAATACGGCCCAGACCGCAGAATCCTTTATAAACGCATTCTATGAACACCTTCAGGAATGCATGGATCATGCGATCCCAAATAAAACCAAGACCCAATCCTCCAAAGGCAGACGCCCTGTCTGGTGGACCCCAGCCATAAACAACCTATACAATAGAAGGAGGAAGCTACTAAATGATAGAGCAAAATCCCAAAAGGAAGGCATCACTGATCAGTATTAGCAAAAACTACGGGCACTCATAAAATTGTCTAAGGCCAGCTTCAGAGAAAAATTGCACAGGACACTAAGGATAATCACAAGGCTTTCTTTAGTTATGTTAGGAACCTGGGTGGTAATTCCCAGATATGCTCAGAATTAGTCCAAAATGACAAAAATACACTGAACCCACAGACATTGCCAACATCCTAGCTGACAGGTTCAGCAAACTCCCTCCCCACCAAAAGGGCAAATATCTATCCCAGCAGAGTGCTGCCCCTGATATCTCAGATGCTCAGGTAAGAGCTGCCCTCTCCAAAGCAAAAACACAGCATCAATGGGACCAGACGGTGTCCCGGCTGCATCCTACATGAACTCCAAGAAGAGCTAAACCCAAACATAAAACTACTGTTCAATCTCAGCCTTACTACAGGATATGTGCCCAAAGAGTGGCGTGCAGCAACAGTGGTCCCTCTCCATAAAGGTGGTGCCTCAACGGATCCTGGAAACTATCGCCCCATAAGCCTGACTAGCTTGGTCTGCAAAGCTATGGAAAGGATCATCATGGACCTCATAAATAAAGATATTGGGGACCTACAGACACTGGATCCTACCCAGTTCAGCTTTGTTAAGGGCAGATCCTGCCTCTTAAACCTGGTTGATTTCTTTGAAACAGTCACCAAGGCCATTGACGAGGGAAGGTGGTCCACACAGCCTACCTGGACCTCGCAAAAGCCTTCGATACAATACCCCACTCGGGCATTATAGATAAGCTCACCAGCTTAAATATAAACCCCTATGTCACTAGATGGATTGCAAACTGGCTCAAGGACAGAACCCACATGGTTAGAATTGCTGGAGCCATGTCGGACTCCAAACCAGTTACAAGTGGTGTCCCACAAGGCTCAGTCCTGGGACCTCTCTTGTTCGGTATATATTTCTTGGAGGTACAGGCCAACACGGAAGGACTGTGGCTGACCAAGTTCGCAGATGACTGCAAACTGGGCGCCATAATCAACTCTCCAGCCGACACAAGCATCCTCCAAAAGGGCCTCATAGAAACAGACAACTGGTGCTAGAGCCATGGCCTCAAGCTAAATGCCAAAAAGTGTATAGTCATCCCCTTTGGCAAAAACAAAGTGCCCACAAATTACCACATAGGTGGTAATCCATTAAGTACAGAAGAAGTAATTAGGGACCTGGGGACCCAAGTTGATAGCAATCTCTCATTTGACAACCACGTAGCCAAAGTGGTTAGAAAACATTTTATATAGCCCACCTAATCATGAAGGGATTCACATCTAGATCAGGGGAGGTCATCGTGCCTCTTTACTCATCCCTCATCAGGCCCGTAATTGAGTACAATGCCCCTTTGGGATCTGCCTTCCCAGACACCTGCAGCAACTGGAAAGACCCCAAAAGTACCTCACCAAGAGGATCACAGGGCTCAAACAGATGCCATATGCTGCCCGGTTAAAGAAACTCCAGCTCTACTCAGTGGCATACCGCCTGTTCAGAGGTGATCTGTGCCTGATGTATAAAGCCATGTCCAACCCGGAATTAATGGACATGCTGCACCTCAGAAAATCCAAATCCCATCGAGCTACGCTCGAGACTTGAACCTCAGCACTGAAATAAATAGGACATGCTGGAGGGACAGATTCATAACCCAGAGGCTCCCTTCACTCTGGAATAAAATCCCAGTCCAGGTTAGGCAGAGTCCCTCATTGACTCTCTTCAAGAGGACTCTTGATGAGTGGATGGGAGATCGTAGGTTTACCCCAGGTATCACTTCTGTGTCACTGTTAGACAGAGGCACAGTATACTAACCTCGAAAAAGGGCATAGCAAAATAAATTTAAAATGGGTGGCGAAAGCCAAACACATTCTGGCTAGGCTTATAAATGCCCTAGGGCAGATAGCCTAGTATGAACCTATGAACCTATAACTTGCCTTCCGACAACCTATAAACTCTACACCAGAATTGATGCCTACAGAGTTTGTAGTCATTTAGAAGAAAACTCAATCATGGCAGTAGAATAAAAGGGTAATGAACGGAAGTCATATGGAACAAAGGATCATTTGTTGTTAAATAAAGTCATAATGGAGAGCTGTAAAAAGGGGAAGAATCTAAGTATGGCATGGATAGGCTACAGAAAAAGCATTTGACAGTATCCCACATTAATGGATAAAAGAGTGCTTAAAAATGTATGAGATACACCCTACACTGATCAATTACATTACAGTGACCATGAAACAGTGGCAAATAATTTTCAATTAAGCAATGATAAAGGACAAATTGTTATTCCCGGGATAAATATTCCAGGGTGACTCTATGTCACTGCTGCTCTTTCATCTTGCCTTTAATTCATTAAGCTGTTTACTAAACAGATTAGGTCATGGATACTATCTGCCTCCCAGAAAACAATAAAGTGTAAAGACTTCTCATCTTCTTTTTGTGAGGGATTTAAAACTGTATAATTCATCAGATGAGGAACTGAAAGCACAACTACAAGAGGTCAACATTTTTTCAGATTATTTACACATCATTTGGTCTTGATAAATGTGCAAAAGCAACCTTTAAAGCAGGAAAGCTGCAGCACCAAGAAAACATCAGTTTGGGACAGGAATGTGATATAAAAGAACTTGTGCAAGAGAGAGTGTATAAATATTTGGAAACTGATTAAGGATCGACAATAAAACATGAACAAATGTGAATAAAACTTAGCAAGGAATATTTTAGAAGACTAAAATTAATACTGAAAACAGCACTGACATCTAGGAATGAAGTCCAGGCTATAAACCGATTTGCTCTTCCTGCCCTAACTTACAGTTTTGGATTGATTGACTGGCCTCAAAAGCTGTTGGATCGGTTGGACAAGAAAACAAGAAGGGTGCGTCATGACCATCAAATGATTTATAAAAATCAGTGCATACCAAGATTATATTTTTCCAGTTCTGAAGCTGGTGTGAGTCTCTGCAAAATTGATTATATGTATAGATTTGCAATCATGGGACTGCGTACATATCTGCTGACCTCATAAGGCCCAAATGTAGTGAAAGTTTTGAAACATGAGGAGAATAAGTCTAAGATGACTTCCCTGCTAAGTTTAGCAGAAGCATATCGACATCAAGCAGGAATGGAAATTAAACCAGAAGTAAATAAAAATCAAGTAGCAATTGAACGCACCAAAAAGCAAAAGACAGGATATAAGGTGAAAATCAAATGAGAAGGCAATAAATGTGCAAAATGCATAAGTACGCTTGCTAGTGTAGAAAACTCTTGAAACAACCTCATGTTGATCAGGATCGAACACAGGAATGGCTAAGGAGATGTGAATTTAAATAAAAAAAATGAAAGGTTAGTTTTGGTGGCGCAAGACAGTGGACCATGTACACTTTCATTTACAAAGTCCATTGAACATGTGGGAGAAACAGACAATGTAGGTTTTTTTAAACAGAACTGGAAACAGTCGCACATCTTGTTGCTGGTTGTGATATACTAACGGCAGAAGGACTGTATACTGAAAACAAGAATAATGTAACAAGACTGTTGCACTGGGGATTATGCAAACATTATACTATTGAAGTAGTTAAAAAACACTGGAAATGTGAGCCACAAAGCATTACAGAAAATTATGAAGTTTATATCACATGGGATTACCCATTACCAACAATTCAGAAAACATATGCAAGTAAAAAACAGATATAGTAGTCCATGAAAAGAAGACAAAAGTAAGACTGATCACTGAAATTGCTGCATCCAGTGACTACAGTGTCTTTTGTACCAAGAGACACAAAGTCATAAAATACCAGGATTTCCAGGCAGAAATTAGGGCAATGTGGAAGGATACCCAGATAGTGCCAACAGTAGTAGGAGCAACGAGTCTTATAAAAAGGAATTTACAGTCGTACTTAGATATGTTATGAATACATGTAACTCCATATGAATTACAGAAGGCATCATTACTGGGCACATTGCGGGTGCTGCATAAAGCACTTTTGGCTAACATCAAAGATTGAAACAATACTAATTTCATGAACTTTATTCGTACTTTGACTTAGGAATGGGGTCCATTCCCTTCATGTTATTAGAAACCCAAAAGACTTGGAGAAATTAAATCAGAGGTGGGGAAAAGAGACAAATGTAGGTTTTGTAAAACAGAATTGGAAACAGTTGCACACCACTGTTGCTGGCTGTGACATACTAATGGCAGAAGGACTCTATACTGAAAGGCATAATAATGTGAAAAGATTGCTACATTGGGGATTGTGCAAACACTATAACACTGAAGTAACTGAAAAGCATTGGAAATGAGTCACAAAGCATTATAGAAAATGATGAAGCTTATATCATATGGGAATCACCTATTATCAACAATTCAAAAATAGATGTCAGAAAACCAGATGTAGTAGTCTATGTAAAGAAGGCAAAAGTAGCATTGATCATTTAAATTGCTACAACCAGTGACTACAATGTCTTACATAAAGAGAGACACAAAGTCATAAAATAGCAGGATTTGCAGGCAGAAACAAAGGCAATGTGGAAGAAGGATAGCCAGACAATTTCAATAGTAGTAGGAGCAACAAGGTCTTATAAAAATAGTTTACAATCATACTTGGATATGTTACTGATACATGTAACTGTGTACAAATTGCAGAAGGAGTCATTACTGGGCACATTTTTGGTGCTGCAAAGAACACTTGTGGCAGACATCAAAGAGGGAAACAATACTAATTTCATGAACTCTAATCATACTTTGATTTAGGAATGGGGTCTATTCCAGTCAAGGTATTAGAAACCCAAAAGACTTGGAGAAATTAAAAAAAACTCTGAGGATCATATTTACTCATGGGCCTGTACTTTCCTGCAGCTAAGGCAATGTGATTTCCCAGTAGTAGCCTTATACTGCGTTGCCATGATTACTTGATACTTGGCACATTTCAGCTCACCTTAAATAATAATAATAATTATTATTAATATTATTATCTTTCAAGGTTGCAGTGGAAAAATTTCCTATTTTTCTCTGTTATGGTTATTTTTCAAGGATTTTAATAAATAAAAAGTGGGTGGATATAATTGAAAGCCAGTCACCTTTATAAGTAAGTTTATATCGGGCACACTCCTTTACTCTAGGTAATGCATATAGTATAATCCAGTGATTGTAAGAGTATTAATTTTATTGCTATTGTTACTTTGAGTTGTATAAATATTTTACATATATTATTATGATATTGCAGTCCATTTCTTCTGATTATAACCTTGTGATTCAGAGATGCATGTTATAACTTTTCCTCTGACTATATATGCTGTGCATATTAAACTGATATACTTTATCAATAAAAAATGCTTGCTGAGAACTGGTGCATATAAACATCTAAACATGATTTCAGTTAACAGCATCCTCTCTATTTCCTCTCTTGATTGCAAGCAGTGCATTTTTCCTTGAAACATTGTCTTTAATGGTAATCACTATTTTTCTTGAATTATTCATGACAGCAGTGTGAGGAGAATAAAACAAATAGTTGAAATTACAGTTATAGAACTAATGTATAATTTAACTGTCACCACTAACAATGGATGCTACTCCAGATAGGTTCTGCAGACCTTACAGGTGCATACCCAAAAGAAAGACCAGCTGCTCTCCTAACTCATCCACCATCATCTTCATTGTCTCAGTGAAAATGATTGAGTTGCATATAATTCTTTGCTGTAGGAAGAAGAATTTATTCAAAGCATGGCATCATTAACAACAAACAATATATTACATAAGGATTATGGGAAACCATGCCATCACAAATCATTTCAGACTATTAGATCCCATGGGGAACCAAGCTCTGCTGTTCCAGTGAAGTCCAGTGTAAGCACAGTTGATGTGATACAGCTCTGCTAGAACTCCTGAAGGGACAGAAAAATTATGTCTGATGGATGATAGTCATTCTCATCAATGTAGTCCTGTCAAACTTTGATTTCGACATTATAAAGTAAATTAATGACATGAAATACTCTATTAGCAGGAGACAAATCCTAAGCAGTGTTTATTTTATTCAGGGTGACAATCCCCAGTGGCAAAAACTTAATAAATTCATTAGCTGTAAAACAGATTCTTCAAGGATTACGGGTTTTTTTTGTATGTTAAAATCCAATTACTACAATCTGAATAGTTCTATACCAGGCATAATATAAAGTAACAATAACTTAATGTGACAGTTTTGTAAGCAATCATTTATTATTACATTATATGTTTGTTTTATTTACATAATTAGAATGCAATGAAAGCATTTTGCCATCTCCCTGAAGCAGATTCCAACAAATGTCATTTTCACGACTTGAACGAGATACCATCTGATAAAACTGGACTTGAACTTTTCATAGAAGCATGGCAACCAAGAACTGACTTTAATGAGGTGAGGGCTGCAGGTATCCTCCCATATGGGGGAGTATGCAAGGCTTTGCCCCCAAAGCAAAATACAATTTTTTTTTTGCTATATTTTCCAACCAATTGTCATTTTGCTTAATTTGATTTAAGAAAATAGCTCTTGATAAAATTTACTTTGAAGAAATATACTACATCCAGTGAAATCTGATGGAAGAGAGAGAAGTGGTCTGTTGTCACATTGTATGTATCTATGCAGTCCTTAAAATTCCCAAGAAGAGACAACAAAACATAACCAGCAAGATTATACTTTGAGAACCCCACCTAGACAAGAGTCAAATGTATGCTTTATCAGGTTTGCAATTATTTAAAGTCACAATAAATGTTTTTTTTTTTTCAAAAGAATACCAGAAGGAATTAATTATTGCGGATATAAAAAAATCATAAAAGTGCCACTTAAAACTCAAATATAAAGCATGTGTTGCCAATCACTGCAAACTGGATGCTTCTGAACTATATCTGTAGAAACAAAGTACCAGAATTAAGTTGTAGAGCAGAAACAAAGAACAGTAAATTCATGGATGCAGGTGCAGATAACATTCTGCCATTACAAACCTCTATTATACCATTTTGTTAACATAAAAATGTACAGTTAGAATGATAATATCACATCCATTCTTGTTAGCAAGCCAGAGCTTCTGAATTCTGATTAAAATCTGGCAAAACCAGTTGTGTTTCTCATATGACAGTATTTATGTTCCATACCTGAGACATAAAATTAACTTTATTTTCAAAGACCAAAAGGAAATCTGTCTGACTTAGCAGAGTCTGAACTGGAAATTTGCTTTGCAGAAATGAGCATTAACAGATGGCAGTCCCATGATAGGGAAACAGCAGCAAGCTTTAAGCTGAGAAAGTTATTTATGCCCAGAAACTACTTCCGAATTATTAGTTCTAAGTGGCAGGCGTCTATGTTCCAAAATTTCTAATGGCAGATCTGGTTTGAATAAAAATTTGTCTTTGTAAAATAGATGTCAGATGTGAACTAATTCTTGCTGAGAGCCTGGGCCATTTGCTGATTCTAATTGCCATTTGAAAGCAAAGAGGAAGATTGTTAAATCCTTCCCTGGCAGTAACTTGATCTGTGGAAATGTACTTTGCAGCAAAAGCAGTGAGGTTCACAACTTGAAAGAGATCACATGTGACAGCCACAGCACCCCCTGCTTAAGAAAGTAAAGAAGAGGGAAGCTTTTCGATAACGCTGAAAAAAAATCACTGAAGTGTGCTAAGGTGCTTGAGAATAAATCAAATATAATTGCTTTACAGGACTATTCTGCGGTGGTAGCTGCTTTCATTATAAATACCAGTTGGTGTATCAGTGAGATTACAGTTGTTATAAACATTTGGTATAATATTTATCTTATACAGTTGTCAGTTCAGTCTATAGTATTCAGCAGTGGTAAGTTCGCAGCTGCATGCCAGCAAGTAAACTTGACATATACAAGATCCGTTTTGTTATGGGATATTAACATCTAAACAGGCATTAAATAACTTACTGCTGAAATATGTGCTTAAAGGTTATTTGTCTTAGCTTGCTGCCTGCTTATGAAATAGTTACCTAGTAGTATGTTTAGTTTATAAAGCATATTACTTTTTTTGTGAATTGCCAAGTTTTTTGTGTTTGACCACTATTTTCTGTAAGTTTACTTGAAGAACAGAGAGTGTGATTTTGGCTTTGTCAAAGACAAACTGTGATAAGAGCATATCAGGCAACTATTAATATTAACTATTGTTATTCTAGTCAAGAAGGCCAGAAACAGCATCTTTAAACAAGTGAGAAACATGTTTTGTTTACTATAAATAAGGTAAATTAATATAGCAATTTCAAACTCTGCGCATCTCTTTCTTCGCATTGCCTCACAATTTGACAGTTTCGGTTGACAACCATTGATTATAAGATGATTCTGAATGTTACCTCTGGTCAGACAGCATCTGGTTAGAGCATTTATTGATGGCAAACTATACTCTGATCTGCCTGAATTTGTGAATAAGACCACTTACCCCTAGAGAAGATGCTTCGACCAGTATCCTGTGCTGGAACCAGTGCCCCACCCCATCAGCTTTTCCAGTGAAGAGCAAAAAAAAAAGCATTTTCTTGTACTAAGCCAGTCACTACATCGCAAGTGATCAGAGTATTACAAATACATTTACACCTCTCCAGCTTTTCCACTGAAGAGTAAATAAAAATAAAAAAGGACATTCCTTCTACTGGCACACCAACCAAGTAGCCAGATGCATAACACACCTCCCTCTCACCTGCCCCAGCCATTAAGATGCCTTTTCTGTGCTCTACCCACAATCTTCTTTCAACATATTTTATTAAAAAAACATTTCTTCTTTAAAACTGTAGTAAACTGTTTGCTACAAATGTAGCAAGCATTTGCTACAGTTTATACCCTGCCTGCACAAAGCAGTACAGTGCTTATGTTTTAGTTTTTAAAAAAAATCTTCTTTTTAAACTGTAGCAAATTGCTTGCTACAAATGTAGTAAACAGTTACTACATTTTAGACCACACATAAAGTGCTAGAGCACTTAGGTTTGACCACAAATGCAGAGGCCCTGTGGAAGAACCTTTTTCTTTGGTTCAAAGGAAATGACCAGGCTTATAGTTTAGGGTACCACTGAAAAGCCTAGCTTAAATTCCCAGTTGCACCCAAGCACCGTCTGGTAAAGTGACCCGCTTAATATCACAGAGTAGACAAATGAGGACTGAGAGAATCAAACCCTATATTACAGGAGCTACTGCTCCCAGCCTTAACCCTCTACACCAACTGCCAAGTGTTCTATGAATTGGTCTTAGAACACGCCTTCAGTACATGCTCCTTTGTGATATTAGGAAATATAAGTTGCTTAGGAATTTGTGGAATTAAGGTGGCTGTTTCACTGATAAATTTTGTACTAAATCTGTCTGCTAGTGTATTTGCTGTGTCTACTGGCTCAGAGTGGGTAGTGCGATTTAGGATAAGCTCAACAATGCTGGGTATTATTACTTACTTTCCTAATGTAACTAAATAGCTTATAATTTATCCTTGGATTTAGAAGATAATTCATGTTCAATATTTGCCCAACTAGCTATGATTGTAAATTTTAATTCCTAACCAATAGTCTAGATGCAATTTTAACATGAGGAATTTTAGATCTGTTGCATGATTTAAGAATTTCTTTATTTTGTTATAGAGCTTATTTAACCAGGTGGCCAACTGATGTGATTTCTGCTAAACTTCCCATTATATTTGTCTCTAGTAGGGATAGACAGGTCTAGGCACTTTTCTTTGTGGGAATAGAACCCCCTCTGTATAAACAGGAGCAGCATTGTGTTGGGTCTGGTGATGTTGTAAGGGAATTTGGATAGCTCATCACAGAGTCTGAGAAAGTTTGTCCATTTGAAATCCATGAATTCTGAATGGTTGACTGTAAGGTTTCAGAGATTTTGAAAGTGAAGATAAAAGTTTATAGTCAGAGTATAGTAAGGATGGAGAGTCCAGAGATGGTATATTTGAAGCGGTGTTTGGAGTCAACTTGTTTGGCAGTATTTGAAGCTATCCAAACCCACGTCTGTAATCAAGAAGCTATAGCACGTCATTGTAACTGAATAGGACCAAGTGTCGAAGTGTATTTTTATAAGAGAGTAGCAGGTTATAAAAACAAACTAAATGACAAAAATGCTAACTATTTAGTTTCATAAACAGTAGATATGCAACTTTCCAAATTATAAAGCCTTTTTTCTCTTTTTCCTGTGATCTCCTTGAGATTCTCAGGCAGCTTTCTGTGAGATGCCATCATTTAAATGTACACCCTCATTTTTTTGCTTCTAGACATGCCATGATAGCAATTTTAGTTCACCCTTACAGACTATATTTGTGTTCTTTCCCAAGGGACCACCAGATCCACCAGCATTATAAGGTCGCTACAAGTGTTTATTGCCCAATGCATGTTTAAACACAGGTTTTCTTTCAATAACAGCAACCTTTGCACATCTAACACTTAATACTGTAAGACTTTGTGCTTATTATCTTGTACCTTTGGAAAATATTTATTTAATGTTTTCTGAAAAGAAATATAGACATAGATAGAAAACATGCCCCAGACCAAGCCCAAGGTCAAACTCCCAAACATTTTCACTGGTAAATGGTTCATCTCCCCAGGCCCCTGCTTTTAAATGATTCATCTCCCAAATCCCTGCTTACACTTACCAAGGGTATCAGAACCTGTCAGAGATTCGGGATGCATGGCTAGGCTTAAAAAGTGTGTTGTGGTCTTTAGCCTAGTAAACACCTATGAACCTATGATAATTTTGTATTTGTATGATACCCTGGGATCAGTACATTGACCCAGATACTGCTGGATCTCTGCCAGAAGGGCCAACTCACAAATATTTTCACCAAGAATTTTATCTTTGTACAATAGCCTGGGGTCACTACATTCAACCCAGATACTGCTGAAGCTTGGCCACAAGGGACAACTCCCTGACATTGCCACTCATAATTTTGTCTTTGTACAATGTAAGCTAATTTAACTTAAAGAACCTTGCTGTGTATTACTTCATCTAGTCAAATAGTGCCTGACTGTGCTCTAAATTAGTTTTAACACCCCCAACAGAGTTGTCCTTGCACTCTAGGGACCACTTACTAAGTTGGCCACTGACTATTCTCTTGACCAATATTTTTCACTGTATATGCCAGTCACTTAGTCTTCCTGGCTAACAAGTTTCCGCATTCAGGAAATGAACGAAAATCTGTTCTACTTGGTACCTCTCTGCTAATTGCTTTGTATTGGTTATAAACTGATCACTCTATATTATAATTTGACATGAGGGTGAACTCTAAATATAGACTGAATTACTCTGTTTCAACTAAAACCAAAACAAAATTAGGAGGAAAAATACTCTCCTTAAAACAAATATCAATAATTCCCAATATCCATCTTCTTCTAGGAGGAGACATTCACCCTAAACTTTGCACCACCTATCACAATAAACATCAAGACAATTCTCTTCCACACACTACTCTAGCTGTACAATAGTCAACCTCCAACCCTGGTAATCTAACTTTTGTTGCCATAAATGTTAGAAGCTAAAGAAATAAAATTGCTGAACTATATGCCTGGATTGCCAAACATAAACCTGATATTCTTGATGTAACCAAAGTTTAACTAAAGCCCAGCATAAATACCTCTGAAATTATACCTCCCAGCTATAATATCACCTGTAATGACTGTATAAAGAGAAAAGATGATGGTATTGCTTTAATATTTCCTAACAACTACCACATTTCCCCTTGCAACAAACCAATACCAAAATTCATTTCAGCAAAGCTTCTTATAACTTTCCTGAAATTAAACAATGATAAGTAAGTATGTATTAGAGTTCTTTACATCACTCTTGATAACATTCTGGAAAATATCCTACATTGGATATCCATGACATTTCCACAAGAAGTAATACTACTAGGTAATATGAATGTCATTTGGTTGGACATAAACTCTATCTCTCCTGCATCTAGTGTGAACTAGTATCGGATCCTACCAAATACACCATGTCAGGTACAATGTCTGACAGTCTCAGTGATCATCTCCAAGTCTATACAACCAGACATCTCACACATTCACTTAAAGAGCATGTTTATAAAGCAACATGCAACCTTTCCAAATTTAACCTAGAAATGTTCATTACTAACCTATCATCTATTAACTGGAAATTCCTAAAAATCCTCTCCTTAGATGATGTTGTAAATAAATTCAATACAACTTTCCTAAATATCCTAAATAGACTTGCACCTCCTAGAAGGAAGAGACAAAAAACAAATAATACAATTTGGCTATCCAAAAAGAGTAGAATGCTAATGTAGGATAGACAAAATACATGGAAAGAATGGCAAAAATAAAACACCACAATATCTTGAAAACTTCAGAATGCTTCATAATCATACTAAAAATCAAATTAATTAAGACAAAAAATATAGTAAAATAACTTTCAGAATAATAATAAACATGGTGGATCAAGATAGTGACTGACCTACAAACATTGCATTCACTCAGCTGCGTATCACTAAATCTAGCCTCTTACAAATTTGTTCATGACGCGGCTCCCTGGTCAACAAAAATCAAAGTTTAAACTTCATTTACATTAGAAGTGAGGGCTCATCCCTTGGCTGATCTTTAAAAAAGAGTAAACTTTTTTTCTCATTTAAAACCTACCTGAAAGTGATGAATCGAGTCGTGTGGGTCTGAGTCTGTGTTTCCGGCCTGCAAGGGAAGAACGGAGCAAGGTTAAAATATCTAAAGTAAAACTGCTATCTCATAAATTAATATTAGTAATGAACCAAACATCCAAAAATACATCAAATACACAAATATACTCCTCTATAGTAGAAGAGATCAGCAGGAGCAGAACAAATGGATACGCAGATTTGCAAAACTAAACTTTCAGCAGTGTCAGTTCCTGAAAAGGAGATCACCTCCAAGCATGCCAGAACTTCTATAAACAAGAAGATAAGAAACCATCTATTAAAATTAAAGGTGACCAGCTTTTTATTCTTGAAGATTTAAAGGTAGTGTTTCAGCCATTACAATCTGCTATGCAACAACTTACAGACCAAGTAAAAACATTTGTTGCCACAATAAAGCAAATCATCGGAAGACTAGAAACAATGGAAGCAAAAATAATTGTAAATGAAATCAAGGTTAACATCTTCAAAAACATGCTAATCCAATGTCTGTAGCATTCATAATACACAAAATAAGCTTTTAGACCCAAAAGCAAGAGGTATCTGCAATAATATTCTGGTGCATAGTCTATCAGAAAAATATGAGTAAACCAAATCATTGGAAACCTTGCAACAAATCTTTGGAGCTCTTCTGGAAAAATCAAATCAAGCCAAATCATTATTGAGAGAGCACATCAAGCAATCCAAACTGCTTCCATCCCTGACAGACCATGACAAATCTATGTAAACCTTTTAAACTATAAAAATGCTTTTAAAATCCTGGCTATTGCTAAAAAGAAAAATATCCTTAGCTAGAATAATAACAAAATCCCCATTGCTCAGCATCTACCTTTTCAAATTAAGCAAGATCACCAGAAGCTGGCACAATATTGTTCATATCGAATCTCTAACAAAATAAAATTCCAAATGAAATATCCCTCAACACTGATTTTCCAACATAATGGAACTAAATACACCATCAAATCACCTAAATGAGCTAAGCAGACTTTAAGTAACATTTTTAATGATTCCTCCTTCATAAATGTTTAATTACAGGATGTGTAAATGCACAATGTGTGCTTAACAAGGATATATGTAAGTTGCTCTTACTGTTTCCCAACTTACATGAGAGGAGTTCTATAAGAAAGTTTGTTTGACTGAGCATACCTGAATGGCTGTTTGGTACTGCTTTGAAATATTTAAGCTTTACCTGAAACTTGTCTTTCATTAAGGTAGCACATTTGGACCGAGACCCATTGTTACCACTCAGAATAGTTTTGTGATCAGAAATAAGGACCAACGGTACTTCCCATGTCCTATTTCTGTGATGGCTCACTAAACAATTGACTGATATTATCTAAGGAAACAAATATGTACTTTAAAATAAATGGTTGTTTTTTTATTTCTTCTCATTCAACCTGAATTTTCAGCAACTATATAATTATCACAACATTTAAAAAATGTTGTTTTGGGAATCCAGTGTGTATAATTTTTATTCTCAGGTACTTTGTATTTGTTGTTTTAGTGGTATTGCTATAATGCAATAGCTGAGTGCTTCAAAGTACAGTGTTGTAGGACAGATATGTTTTACTTATCCCACATAAAGGCATTTTTTTATTTTGACCTTTATTGTAAATGCGTTTCTGTGTAAAGAGTATATAATAATTCATTGTTCCAATTACTTTCTTACTTCTTTTTCTTTACATAACTTTACCTTTGTATTTTCCTGGGGTTGGATAGTTGTGGTTAGGCACATTTTTGACAGCAAGATTTAAATTCCACCTGCTTACATTATTAAATCCTACATTACTTAATTATTCAATCCTTGAAGACAAATCCATTTCATATACCTTATTAACTATTAACACCAAATATTTTAATTGTGGATAATCTGTTCATGCAGTGTTAAGGAACTCCAAGCAAGTAAAAGAGGAATTTGTTTTTCTACTTATTTTATGAATCAAAAACAGAAGTTTTATTTATACAAGTGACACACATGACATCCAGTTAATGAACTCAAATTACAAAGAAGAAATGGATTAATGCAATTATAGAGTCAGGTGTTGCCCTTATAATTATTAAATCTTCTAAAGTTTGAATAATAACATACTATAATTCAGACTTGGAAGGAAGATGGTGTTACTTAATTGTTAAAAACAAGTTTTTGGACAAACCTGTACTATTTTTAAATATTTACGCACCCTGCACTAAACAACAAGTTATTATGACTATATATATAAAATATTAAGTGATTTTTCCCAACCATTATTGTATTATTGGAGGGGATTGGAATACAGTGCTAGAGCCTAGTGTGGATAGCATACAAAAGTAAATCTTACAATTACAATGCTTTAAATATTATTACAGATTTAACTAGGCTTTACTCTTTCTGATCCTTTCAGCTTTCAAAGAAATAATGCCTCATCATTAAAAATTATTTATTACTCTCATTGTCATAAATCTTAGGCTAGACTTGATTTTTTTTTCAGCTATCAGTAGCATTTTTAAATTTTGAATATACCTTTTATATAGAATCCAGATATTTTTGGGCCACTCAAAAATTTCTCTTACTATTAATTTGTCTAATATTAGTAAAACAAAAAACAGAACCTATAACTGATCATTAAATCCTAACCTACTTCAAAAAGAAGACATTAAAAGTGAAATTATTATCTATTGGATAATTTTCTAGGCAATACCTCAAACTGTGAAATCCCACTTACTATCCAATGGGCTACCAATAAAACCCAGGTTAGAGTCTTATTTATAAGTAAGACTACTTACAATAAGAAACCGTTTAATCTCAAGGAATCAGTCTTACAAGGAAAAATGAGTAAGTTAGAATATGATCTTTATTTAAACTACAGAAATGATATTGCAAAATGTCTAGTTGACCTCCAAAAAGAAATCTATTCATTAAATACCAAACAGCAATCATTCTATGAAATGAAAACTCTAGCTAGATATTCTGAGTGGACACAACCCCATCCAATTTTTTGACAAGACTCATTAATATTAATATGACTCCACCTTTAATAACTGAAATCTTATATCCAAACAAAATTTATTTACAAAACTAGAGAGGAGATTATGGAAATTTTTGTGCAAATATATGCAAATTGTATGGAGATCAGAACCTTAACTTTTACTCAAAAGAGCTGGATAAGTTTGTAAACAATCTAACTTTTCCAAAAGTTACCCAAGATCAAAAAATACTATTATTGCACCATTTAATCAACAAGAAATTTTACAAATTATTAAAAATCTTAAATCTGGCAAATCACCTGTTGTTGCAGTGGACTTCTATAAAACATTTGCTCAAACTATCTATAAGAATGTATTGCAAGAATTTAATTATATACTTGATAAATGTATTTCTGACCTTTATATTAACAACTCTAAAACTATTTTTATCCCCAAATCCAATTCAGATCTTACATATCCTTTGAACTATAGACTGATATCTCTTATAAATGTTGATATCAAGATATTTGCTCTGATACTGCCAAACAGATTAATAAAAATTCTACCATAAATAATCCTCCTTATCAATCTGGATTTATGCAAGCTAGACAGATTGTGATCATAATTAACATTAGACACTTTAATTACACTTTTTAAGCATTTTTTTTTGCTTATGTTACATGCTTCAAAAGCTTTTGATCGATTAAATTTAGATTTTCTTTTTACAATTTTGCCATACTTTGGACTTAACCTATTAAAATTCTTTATTCTAATGCCCACACATCTCTATACATTAAAAAGACTCCCATCTCCAATTAACATAACTAATGGCACGAGGCAGGGTTGTCCTTTTTCACCATACCTATTTAACTTACATATTGGAACCACTGTTTATCCTTTTAACACAAAATCTTACCATCTAATACCAGAAATTTGCAAGATTCCCATATTCCTGATGGCTTTTGCTGATGACTTTAATCTCTATTTACTTTACCTGGTACAGGTTTGCCAAAAAATTTACATAATATTGGAAATTTTGAAAATTCCCTAACTATAAACTAAATTTACTTAAATCTTCATTTTTTTCCTGTTATAGTTTGCTTAATGTTCTTCCTAAATCAGAAACTAAGATAAATAATTTGTTAAAATATCTAGTTATAACTTTCTATCATAATCCTACTTCCTTCTTCAAAGATCATTTAGAAAAATATGGGCTAATATTGAACATGATGTTACAAACTGGAATAAACTAAATTTTCCTTTGCCTTCTAAAGCGGCTATTTTCAAAAAGAATATTGCCTAAGCTGTTGTTCCAGTTTAACCCAGCTAATCTAACAGTTCATTCTATTTTTTTTCAGAATAGTAATACTAAATTATCCAACTTCTTATGGTCCCCAAAATCTATCAAGATTGGATATAATAAATGTATTTATCCTAAAAGCTATAGTGGTGTGTGTCTTCCAGACTATAAATTATACTGTGATATGGTAAATTCTAACAGATTAATTCTAACATCAAAATGCAATCCTATTGACTCATGGTGTCCTATTTGGGTTAAAATATGGTATAATCATTTATGTAAGTCTGAATAGAATCCAAAAAATTACCCGTTATTAAAAAAGAAAATCTAAAAATCTCAAAATGTATAAATGTTTAACACATAAGATAAAGACCCTTCATAACCTACTAGATTCTAATGATTAAAAAACTCATTTATGTTACCATAACCAGTTCATTTAAATCCTAATTTAAAGATGCCCAACATAATGCTAAACCTTTCTAATTAACCTCTTCTCAAAGGCAAATGTGTCCTGGAGTTTTATGCATATAGAAATCTTCCAATTAACGACTTAAGAAAAGCCTTAAACATTCCCAAAAGTTATACTGTTATATTAAGACAAATGTTGCGTCTTTCGGCTTTTCCTGGTTAGGGGTCGCCACAGCGGAACTCCGGTCCACTAATGATTGGCAGTAGATTTTTACGTGTCGAGTTGCCAGCCCTGACGCACAACCTTCAACAAAGGTATGCCCATTCATGCATGTCTCCACACAGAAGACCCTCTAGCTGAGAATCGAACAGGACAGCGTCTTACTGTGAGGTGATAATGTTACCGCAGCACCACCACCGCAGTATGTTCTATTAAGACAAATAAGTGAATTAATTTCAAATTTTCTAAATGAACCTAATGTCAATGACTACAATATAACACTATGTATACATTTATGGAGGCCCTTCACTTCAAAAAATGTTATCCAATACATGCAAATTAATTATATCAAAAAATACCAAAAACTCTATTATTTTTTTCAACTACTGGACCAACCTAAACACATCAATTACATACAACCAACAAGTCATCAACATCAACACCATAATTTTAACTGCTGTTATACATCATCTCTTCAAATTATTAACATCTAATTATTGTTCTTTCTTACTTTTTGTACTCTTTATTGTCATTCTCTAAAATCACCTTTTTATATATGACCTATTTTGGGGGGCTTCTGGCATTTACTGTGTATATACTGTAAAACTCTGTGTATATAGTTTATATTATTGTTTGCATATGTTATTGCTTTGCCTTCTCATTGTATTTATATTCTTTTTATGTGTCAGTCATTTAGGCATTTTTTTTTGTTGCTGCTGATATAAAATTTGAAATACAACATAAAGATTTTTGTTTGAAAAGAAAAAAAAATAATAGTAAACACAACCCTAAAAAATCTGCACAGCCATTAAAGAAATCTTGCATGCTGGACATAAGTTCAGCTCTAACCCTTCTAATAACTCATCACTCAAAACTGCAATACAATTCAACTCTTATTTTACAGATAGTATAGCTTCTCTAACCAAGGATTACCTAACATTTAACCCTAACCCTATCCATCAGCCATGTATTATCACATCCACTTTCACCTCAAATCTGTGCCCACATCCTATATAAAACTACTGTTAAACAAACTCAGACTCAAACAATGCTCTACTTCAGCTGACGGCCTTCCAAGTGAATACCTTAAAACAGCATTGCCTACCCTGTCTCATGGTCTGAGGAAGCCACTGTATCGTGGTGAAAGTGCTAACCTATTTGTATTGTTGTGCACATTAAAGCTTCTCATTTTATTACTGTTATATGCTTGCTGTGCATCTCACTGTCATTGTTTTTGCTTTGTTTATACTTGTGGCCTTGTTTCACGGCAGTGAGTTTACTCAGTGGGTGATTTCTTTTCTTGTCATGTATTTGTTTTTTTCTTATTTTTAAAGACTGTAAAATTATTATTCTTCAAATGCTCTTTAACACTTTGGAGCTTTTCTCTCCAGGCCTCTGCTGAAAATGGGCTCCTAACCCTTTAGACTTTTCCAGTAATTAAATGTCAATAAATAACTAAAATAAAAAACTAAGTCCTGAAAAGTGGAGACTGAATGGCCAAAAAGACAGGCTTGCATATATCAAGTCTGAAATGAATGCTTCTCAGAACATTCCCTTTCATACCTCTCAACCTCTTAGAGCAAGAAGTCTGGAAAAAGCCGGAGAAAATGGGGGAACAAAGGTGCAAAAATAAGGACATATTTTAAATATTCCTCTTATAAACTTAGAAAGTGGCTAGATTAATAGGATTTGTGTTAGCATGTATTTTCTGAAGGAAATGAAGTCTGAAACTCAAATGTTTGTCATTGTTTAGTGACTTCTATCCTCGGTGATTTCCCAGAAGACCACAAATTTTAGGAGGAATTGACTAAAATAGGAGGCAAAAATCTGGACATTCTGAGAAAATTTATACAGTTGAGAGGTGCGGCTGAGACTTACTTGTGAATCCTCCTGGAGAGAGAGATGGCAGCTCAGTCCACTGCAAAAATGATACCCAGTAGAAGAGGATGTCCTACAAGTGCAATATAAGGGACAAGAATGACCATCTGTCCAGCAGTGAACATGCCATCATAGGCACTGGTCATGTGCAGAAGTCTAAATACCGATGGAGCTGCATTGTTGCATTTCTGATCATTTAAACTACTGAAAAATACTCAGTAGAGCAGAAATAAAAGCATCCATTCCTAATGGCTGACTGGATGATGGTCATTTCATGATGTTGCTCTTGCCCCATTCAATCATAAAGGTGTGATGGGGAATGAATGGAATTGGCAGATGGAGAGATGAAGATAGAACAGTGGCAGGTATAAGGTGCAAAATCATAAGAAAAAAAATAATGCCCCAAAGTATAAAAAAGATAACAGTTTAATACACTGAAAAGCTAGTTAATGTGTAATTTATATTTGAAAATTATATGCAATATGTTAACTAGTTGCAATTCAATGACTCTTTAAAAAAAAAAGAAAAACACTAGCCCCTGGACTTTAAAACCTGTGATATCATGTCTAATTTTACCCTTCAAAATCTAACCTGTCTATTAAGAAAACAAATTGAATAGTACCATTTTTAACATTTAGTAATCTCAACAGAACGTCACACTATGCAGTTGTGTATTGTAGACTACAATATGCAGTTGAGTTCTGCACACTACAAATCCAAAATAAGTTATCCGCTTTCTTCACAAATACCAGAAACAGAAACCAATAAACTAACTTAAGTGATCAAATAAAAAAATACAACAAAGACTATAAATAGTTTTACTAGCTTTACATGGGGGACGTCTCCCTCCATAGGTTATACCTAATCTCCCCCTGTTACATTAACATTACAACTTTGAAGATACACAGCATTAGGGAAAGGGGTTGCATCTGTTTCTGCTACAAAAAATAAGTTCTTATTTGGTTGTGTGACCCTGGATAGATTTATAGATAGATAGATAGATAGATAGATAGATAGATAGATAGATAGATAGATAGTTAGACAGATAGATAAAAACCTCAAGAAAAACACAGTCAAGCTAGGGTTTTCACTGTGTGATACATTAAACCTCCTGTAATGGTGGCCCACGTGATATATGCAAATGACCCCTTAACTATATCAAGTGTTTCAGCTACATGGCTTCTGAATGTCCGTGACTTTTTTTTTTTTACTTTTTAAGTCTTTATGGTTACATTTAGGCCAACAAAGCTAAACCCCACTAGCTGTGGACATGCATGTTTTGGCCTTTTTGTTTACCTCATCAGCAAGTATAAGTGGATAGTTTGGTTATATATCAGAAACACAGGGTCTTTAAACCAATCTGATGTTCATGAAGATTAAGGTGCCTGCAAAATATCCAACTAACATCCAAACCAAAGGGTGAAAAGGTCACACAGACAAACCGTTCAGTAAAAACTGCAGGAAAAAACAGCCAAGCTGGAGTTTTCACAGTGTGATAACTTAATGCTCCTGTAACTAGCTTGGCTTTGACTATATATATATATATATATATATATATATATATATATATATATATATATATATATATATATATATATACACACACACACACACACACACACATACAATTGTATGTGTGTGTGTTGTGTTTGTGTGTGCATCTCTCTCTCTCTCTCTCTCTCTCTCTCTCTCTATATATATATATATATATATATATATATGAATTCATAGGTTCATAGGTTCATAGGTTCATACTAGGCTATCTGCCCTAGGGCATTTATAAGCCTATCCAGAATGTGTTTGGCTTTCGCCACCCATTTTAAATTTATTTTGCTATGCCCTTTTTCGAGGTTAGTATACTGTGCCTCTGTCTAACAGTGACACAGAAGTGATACCCGGGGTAAACCTACGATCTCCCATCCACTCATCAAGATTCCTCTTGAAGAGAGTCAATGAGGGACTCTGCCTAACCTGGACTGGGATTTTATTCCAGAGTGAAGGGAGCCTCTGGGTTATGAATCTGTCCCTCCAGCATGTCCTATTTATTTTAGTGCTGAGGTTCAAGTCTCTCGAGCTCATAGCTCGATGGGATTTGGATTTTCTGAGGTGCAGCATGTCCATTAATTCCGGGTTGGACATGGCTTTATACGTCAGGCACAGATCGCCTCTGAACAGGAGGTATGCCACTGAGTAGAGCTGGAGTTTCTTTTTACCGGGCAGCATATGGCATCTGTTTGAGCCCTTTGATCCTCTTGGTGAGGTACTTTTGGGGTCTTTCCAGTTGCTGCAGGTGTCTGGTAAGGTACATCCCAAAAGGGGCATTGTACTCAATTATGGGCCTGATGAGGGATGAGTAAAGAGGCACCATGACCTCCCCTGATCTAGATGTGAATCCCTTCATGATTAGGTGGGCTATATAAAATGTTTTTCTAACCACTTTGGCCACGTGGTTGTCAAATGAGAAATTGCTATCAACTTGGGTCCCCAGGTCCCTAATTACTTCTTCTGTACTTAATGGATTACCACCTATGTGGTAATTTGTGGGCACTTTGTTTTTGCCAAAGGGATGACTATACACTTTTGGCATTTAGCTTGAGGCCATGGCTCTGGCACCAGTTGTCTGTTTCTATGAGGCCCTTTTGGAGGATGCTTGTGTCGGCTGGAGAGTCGATTATGGCGCCCAGTTTGCAGTCATCTGTGAACTTGGTCAGCCACAGTCCTTCCGTGTTGGCCTGTACCTCCAAGAAATATATACCGAACAAGAGAGGTCCCAGGACTGAGCCTTGTGGGACACCACTTGTAACTGGTTTGGAGTCTGACATGGCTCCAGCAATTCTAACCATGTGGGTTCTGTCCTTGAGCCAGTTTGCAATCCATCTAGTGACATAGGGGTTTATATTTAAGCTGGTGAGCTTATCTATAATGCCCGAGTGGGGTATTGTATCGAAGGCTTTTGCGAGGTCCAGGTAGGCTGTGTGGACCACCTTCCCCTCGTCAATGGCCTTGGTGACTGTTTCAAAGAAATCAACCAGGTTTAAGAGGCAGGATCTGCCCTTAACAAAGCCGAACTGGGTAGGATCCAGTGTTTGTAGGTCCCCAATATCTTTATTTATGAGGTCCATGATGATCCTTTCCATAGCTTTGCAGACCAAGCTAGTCAGGCTTATGGGGCGATAGTTTCCAGGATCCGTTGAGGCACCACCTTTATGGAGAGGTACCACTGTTGCTGTACGCCACTCTTTGGGCACATATCCTGTAGTAAGGCTGAGATTGAACAGTAGTTTTATGTTTGGGTATAGCTCTTCTTGGAGTACATGTAGGACGCAGCCCGGGACACCATCTGGTCCCATTGATGCTGTGTTTTTTGCTTTGGAGAGGGCGGCTCTTACCTGAGCATCTGAGATGTCAGGGGGGGCAGCACTCTGCTGGGATAGATATTTGCCCTTTTGGTGGGGAGGGGAGAAGTTTGCGCTGAACCTGTCAGCTAGGATGTTGGCAATGTCTGTGGGTTCGTGTATTTTTGTCATTTTGGACTAATTCTGAGCATATCTGGGAATTACCACCCAGGTTCCTAACATAACTAAAGAAAGCCTTGTGATTATCCTTAGTGTCCTGTGCAATTTTTCTCTCGAAGCTGGCCTTAGACAATTTTATGTGTGCCCGTAGTTTTTTGCTAATACTGATCAGTGATGCCTTCCCTTTTTGGGATTTTGATCTATCATTTAGTAGCTTCCTCCTTCTATTGTATAGTTTGTTTATGGCTGGGGTCCACCAGACAGGATGTCTGCCTTTGGAGGATTGGGTCTTGGTTTTATTTGGGATCGCATGATCCATGCATTCCTGAAGGTGTTCATAGAATGCATTTATAAAGGATTCTGTGGTCTGGGCCGTATTTTCCACAGGCCCGGGGCTTTGAAGGATTCCACCTCAGTTTTGAGGAGTGTGAAATTTGCTTTAGAGAAGTTTTTCACTGTGGTTTTCTGGGTAGGGGTGGGGTCGGGATGTGAATATCCAGTGAGATTAGTTTATGGTCTGATCTTACCAGTGAGGGATACACTTCTGGTCTGGAGCATAGAGTCCCCATGTTGGTGATGATCAGGTCCAGTATGTTTTCCCTCTTGTGGGAGTGGTAACAAGTTGTTCCATAGCATTTGAGTTTATAAATTCTAGGAACCTTTGGGCTAGGGTGTTGGAGCTAGAGTAATGCTCCCAGTCTATGTTTGGGTAGTTGAAGTCGCCCAATATAATGGTGTTTGGAGAGACATTCATATTTTCCAGTGTTCTCAGGAAGGCCGAGTGGGGTTCCTGGGTTTGGGAGGGTGGTCTGTAGCAGGCTATAAAATGGAAGGCAGTTTTACCCACTGTTAGTTGCACATGGATAGTCTCTGATGCTTCGTGCTTTGCCACCAACCTGGAGGTGTGGGTATCTTTGATGAATATCGATACTCCCCCTCCTTTTGTGGTTCGGTCCAAGTTTTGGGGCCAAAAAGCATGGTATGAGGTATAACCTGGTAGTGCTTGGGTGCTCTCGGGAGCCTTGAACCAGGTTTCTGTTACTGCACAGATATCGATGTTCTCCATGCTAAGGAGAGTTTCGAGTGCGTGCATATTGAGGTTTAGACTTCTGGCGTTGAGTAGCATTACTCTTAGTTTCTTATACCTTGTGATACCTATGGAGGTGGGTTTGTCTTTTGAGCCTTGCCTAAAAAAGGCACTATGGGGGTAGCAAGAGCCTTTGCCAATATCCGAAAGCCCAGGGGTGACAGGTGCA
This sequence comes from Protopterus annectens, assembly GCF_019279795.1. Taxonomy (NCBI): domain Eukaryota; kingdom Metazoa; phylum Chordata; order Ceratodontiformes; family Protopteridae; genus Protopterus; species Protopterus annectens. Next base: position 1,249,334,745 of record NC_056725.1, read on the forward strand.
AGCCATCCCTAGCGAAGCATCGTGGCTTGTCGAGCATATCATCCCAAGCTGACAGGCATTGGATCCCCTTTGAATGACACCAGTACTTAAGCCAATTGTTGAAATTGATCATCCTGTCTTCATATTGTGGCATCATTCTTGGTGAGGGTAAGATGCTACTCAAGGTCAGGGTCATACCGGCCTGAGCTACATGCTCAGAGAGCTCCTTTATGTCTCTTTTCATGTAGTCCAGGGAGGTACGTCTCAGGTCATTTACACCAGCATGGACAATGACTGAGTCATATTTGTACTTGCCTTGGAGTGACCTGAGTGCTTGTGTTATGTGGTGGATCCTAGTGCCCGACAGGCTGCTCACCGTGACCCTCTCCTTGTTCAGCCTGGTGAGTGGGACGTCAGTGTGCCTGACGATAGAGTCACCTATTACAAGTGTATCAGGTGTGTTGTTTAGTCTTAAGGGCTGTGACTGTTTGGCACACTGGCTTTGTGAGATATGTGTTGCACGTGTTTTGTTTTGGGGTAGCGGCTGCTTGGGTGTCTGCTTTGGAGGTCTCTGCTGCCTCGGCAGACCTTTATTTAGAGCCTCCGAGTATGTTTTTGTGTGATTATGTGTTTGGTTTACTGTCGTGGTAGGTCTATGTGAGACTGGAATTCTAGTGAGTGTGGTTTCCTTCTCCTCCTGACTGGTTATGCCAGTACTGAGTTGAGAGAGCTTAGCCTCCAGTTTGGCTATATGGTTGCATCTCTCACATGTGTTGGAATATGTTGGGAGGAGCAGAGGGTTGTCTGTGTACATGAGGCAGTTGTAACATTGCCTCAAGATTCCCAGATTCACCAGCTGGACCGGAGAGGAGATTGACAACTGACCTTTGGACATGCTAGAATAATATTGGGAATTCCTTAATAATTGAAAACCAGGGCCAGTGGGGAGTGAGGGTGTAGTGCTTTTAATTTTTAGTGCTGACTTATATAATTGCTTTAGTGAGCAAGTGCCAGGTAACTTAAGTGCAATGTGTTACAGGTAACTTAAATGCAAAACGACAAACAGTAACTTTCTTTCAAGTGAAACAAGGAAATAAGTACAGTAAGCAATGCAGATATCACTAGTGATCCACAGAAGCACTGAGAAGTCACAGATTAGGTGGAATTAGCATTCCAGGGAAATAACAAGCAAACAAACAACAAGCATATAAACAAAGCTAGATTCAGCAGGCCTGGATCTAGTCTATGCTACAGCAAACAAGGTGTACCAATTTCAGTAAGATACAGTTCAAATATTCAGGCACTATAAACCTTTAACCAGAAATTCCCAGCTCAGAAGGGCAGAGTCCAGCCTCTTCTCCCACAAGAGTGCAGACCACAAACCTTCTTAATGTAAAATAACTGGCCTGAAGCCCAAGTGCTTAAACCAGAACTAATACACTTTAAGAATAACAGACACTGGGCTCTCAATCAGCAGTTCCCAACTTAGAAGGATGAAAGCTACCTGTCCTGCCACCACAGTGCATGCCACAAACCTTCCTAATGTAAAACAACTGGTCTGAAGCCCAAGTGCTTAATCCAAAAGACTTGGAATGATAGCTACACTTTAATCAAGTTACTACCAAGCAGTAATAAATACAATTGAATACTTTAGATAATGCCTGGATTAGTGCTCAAGTTACACAAACAAAGCTAGATCCAGCAGGCCCGAATCCAGTCTATGCCACAGCAAACAAGGCGCACCAACTTCAGTAAGAAGCAGTTCAGATATGCATGCACTATAAGCCTTCAACCAGAAATTCCCAGCTCAGAAGGGCAGAGTCCAGCCTCTCCTCCCACAAGAGTGCAGACCACGAACCCTCTTAATGTAAAATAACTGGCCTGAAAGCCCAAGTGCTTAAACCAGAATTAATACACTTTTAGAATAACAGACACTGAGCCCTCAATCAGCAGTTCCCAACCTAGAAGGATGTAAGCTACCTGTTCTGCCACTACAGTGCAGACCACAAACCCTCTCAGTGCAAAACAACTGGTCTGAAGCCCAAGTGTTTAAACCAAAAGGCTTAGAATGAGTTACACCAAGCAGTAATAAATACAATTGAGTACTTTTAAGATGATGCAAAAGTAAAAAAAGTAGGTAGAAACGCAAGTACAGTAAAAGCAGATGAAATTTTTTTTTTTTTTTTTCTGAACAAGTGCTGAGATCAAAGAAACAGATTTGAGTACTAGAAAACTGGCTAGTTATAAGAAAAAAAAACTAATCTAGAAGGCTTCCCTCCAACACAGAAGGGCTTGAGGGCTCAGAAGCCTACAAATAGTCTATACCACTTAACAGGAAAGGCAGGAAATAAGCTTAATTTTTTTTTTTTTTTTTTTTTCTGTTTCCCAGATGCTCTCTTTGCACACAGTAGGAGTGCCTGAAATCAGAATATGATCTCACTGCACTCAGTTGAGTGAGCAAATGAGATGGGCCCAGAAGGAGTATCCAAACACAAATTTACAAGAGGGGCGGGCAGTTGCAAGGCCACTAAGATTAACACCAAAACAAAAACAGGGAGGGTGGGTGGGACTAACTGAAGAGCAGAGTGAAAACTTCCAGTTCAGTTAATATTCCTTCCACACAGTTAAAAATCAATTTAAATACTGTATTTTTTTGAAAAAAAAAAGAGCAGATAAAGGTACTTAAATTCTCTTATACGATCAGTTGAATATACAAAGTTCTTAGCCGGGCAAAGCTGAGGTTTTAAGCAGAAAATATTTCAAACTGTACCACTTAAATAGGCAAGGACAGGAAATCAAAGAATGTGACTACCCCCACACCTGTAATTACTAGCAAATAACAAAATTCAGCAAACACTGACTAACTTCCAGTTCAGCTAATATTCCTTCCACACAGTTAAAATCAATTTAAATACTGTATTTTTTGAAAAAAAAAGAGCAGATAAAGGTACTTAAATTCTCTTATACGTCCAGTTGAATATAGCAAGTTCTTAGCCGGCCAAAGCTGAGGTTTTTAAGCAGAAAATATTTCAAACTGTACCACTTAAATAGGCAAGGACAGGAAATCAAAGAATGTGACTACCCCCACACCTGTAATTACTAGCAAATAACAAAATTCAGCAAACACTGACTAACTTCCAGTTCAGCTAATATTCCTTCCACACAGTTAAAATCAATTTAAATACTGTATTTTTTGGAAAAAAAAGAGCAGATAAAGGTACTTAAATTCTCTTATACGTCCAGTTGAATATACGAAGTTCTTAGCCGGGCAAAGCTGAGGTTTTAAGCAGAAAATATTTCAAACTGTACCACTTAAATAGGCAAGGACAGGAAATCAAAGAATGTGACTACCCCCACACCTGTAATTACTAGCAAATAACAAAATTCAGCAAACACTGACTAACTTCCAGTTCAGCTAATATTCCTTCCACACAGTTAAAATCAATTTAAATACTGTATTTTTTGAAAAAAAAAGAGCAGATAAAGGTACTTAAATTCTCTTATACGTCCAGTTGAATATAGCAAGTTCTTAGCCGGCCAAAGCTGAGGTTTTTAAGCAGAAAATATTTCAAACTGTACCACTTAAATAGGCAAGGACAGGAAATCAAAGAATGTGACTACCCCACACCTGTAATTACTAGCAAATAATAAAATTCAGCAAACACTGACTAACTTCCAGTTCAGCTAATATTCCTTCCACACAGTTAAAATCAATTTAAATACTGTACTTTTTGAAAAAAAAGAGCAGATAAAGGTACTTAAATTCTCTTATACGTCCAGTTGAATATAGCAAGTTCTTAGCGCCAACGCTGAGTTTTTAAGCAGAAAATATTTCACACTGTACCACTTAAATAGGCAAGGACAGGAAATCAAAGAATGTGACTACCCCCACACCTGTAATTACTAGCAAATAACAAAATTCAGCAAACACTGACTAACTTCCAGTTTAGCTAATATTCCTTCCACACAGTTAAAATCAATTTAAATACTGTATTTTTTGAAAAAAAAAGAGCAGATAAAGGTACTTAAATTCTCTTATATGTCCAGTTGAATATAGCAAGATCTTAGCCTGCCAAAGCTGTGGGTTTAAGCAGAAAATATTTCACACTGTACCACTTAAATAGGCAAGGACAGGAAATCAAAGAATGTGACTACCCCCACACCTGTAATTACTAGCAAATAACAAAATTCAGCAAACACTGACTAACTTCCAGTTCAGCTAATATTCCTTCCACACAGTTAAAATCAATTTAAATACTGTATTTTTTGGAAAAAAAAGAGCAGATAAAGGTACTTAAATTATCTTATGTGTCCAGTTGAATATAGCAAGTTCTTAGCCGGCCAAAGCTGAGGTTTTTAAGCAGAAAATATTTCACACTGTACCACTTAAATAGGCAAGGACAGGAACAGATTGCCGAATGCTCATTTGACCGAAACTCATTTCACCGAGGCCAAATGACTGAAAACTCATTTCTCCGAAAGCTCATTTTGCCGAAAACTCATTTCACCGAAAATAGTACAGGCAGTGTATATACCCTTTTCCCCACTGTAGTGCGACCCTGGAGGTAGAATATATAAGTAGGGGGGAGTGGGGGGCGTAGCCCCCCACCTAATGTTGTTAAAAACTACCGACTTTCCTAGTTAATAGGAACGGGACAGTATAAAACTAAGCTAGGTGGGGGGCTACACCCCCACACCCCCCAATGTGGAAGGCTGCACCCCCCACACCCCCTACTTATATATTCTAACTCCAGGGTCGCACTACAGTGGGGAAAAGGGCATATACACTGCCTGCACTATTTTCGGTGAAATGAGTTTTCGGCGAAATGAGCTTTCGGCAAAATGAGTTTTCAGTCATTTGGTCTCGGTGAAATGAGTTTCGGTGAAATGAGCATTTGGCGATCTGATAGGAATCTATATATATATATATATATATATATATATATATATATATATGTGTGTGTGTGTGTATGGATTCCCTTCACAAGCTCAAAGTTTCAAAACTTTGAACTGTAAATTGTCGAGACCATAAGATCGAAGTTTTGAAACTTTGAATGTTTTGAATTGAGATTGCAGTACAGTACAGAACAGGAAATGTATCACTTTCCTCACTGTAGTGCAATCTCAGAGTTGGTATATTTATTTAGCAGGGGGTGTGGGGGGGGGTAACGTAAAAAAAAATGTTTTTATTTTTTTTGTTACAATTTCGAAGTTTCAAAACTTGGATCTTATAGTCACAACCCTTTGCAGCTTTGAACTTGTAAAGTATATATATATATATATATATATATATATATATATATATATATATATGGATTCATATCACTTCACTGAAAGACTATTTCACGGACACTCACTTCACTGAGACCAAATCACCTAAAGTTCATTTCACCTAAAACTCATTTCACCTAAAACTCATTTTACTGACAAGTAGTACTCTAAGTCAAAAAGGTGTATGTCCTTTTCCCCACTGTAGTGTGATCCTGGTGTTAGTATATATAATTAGGGGGTATGGGGGCACAGTCCCCCACATTGGGGGTGTGGGGAGTGTAGCCCCCCACCTAGTTGGGTTTTACCAAATAATGTAAAACAAAACCAGACAACAGAAAACCAAATTAAGTGGGGAGCTACACCCACCACACACCCCAATGTGGGGGACTGTGCCACCACACACCCCCAACTATATATATATATATATATATATATATATATATATATATATATATATATATATAAACTAACACCAGGATCGCAGTACAGTGGGGAAAAGGACATATACCTTTGACGTGTCTTGGAGTACTACTTGTCAGTGAAATGAGTTTTAAGTGAAATGAACTTTAGGTGATTTGGTTTCAGTGAAATGGGTGTCAGTGAAATGGTCTTTCAGTGAAGTGATACAAATCCATATATATATATATGTGTGTGTGTGTGTGTGTGTGTGTGTGTGTGTGTGTGTGTGTGTGTGTGTGTGTGTGTGTGTGTCTGTGTGTGTATTAGAGAAGCAATGAATGTATGGGATGCAGTCTTCACTTGAGTATGAGTAGGGCTTGGTTTCTACATAGTACTGGGTAGAAGATGAATTATAAAGTGCAAAACTGTCACATATCTTCTCCCTTCTCAACAACGTTGCAGGTAAAATTTGGAACAAACTTCCCCATGATATTATATCTATGTCTACTTTAAGTCAATTCAAAGCTAAGCTAAAAACACATCTGGGTTCAATGCGAAATTGTCACTGCCTAAATCCGGGATAGTTAACCTTCGGCTAGACTAACAGTCATCACACATGACTCTCCTACTTCTCCTTACTATCCTAAATCCTCTCCCTTTTTAGATAAATTATAAAGAACAACATATGTTCTAACTTTGAATGTAAAATATACTTCACTGTTATTCAAATTGTTTTTTTGTTACCTATGTTTGGAGCTTTTCTCCCCGGGCCTCCGCTGAAAATGGACATGTATCCAGTCGGATCCTCCCGGTCAACAAATGTAAAATAAATAAATAAATAAAATATCTCATTGTGTGGTACCACAATAATCTTTTAACTTTTTTATTATTTTCTTTGGTCTTGTAAGAGTTTATGTCTTTACATTCACTGTAAGCATTTTAATTTTATATTGACTGATCATCGAAATGGAAAATATTTTTGACATTCAGCAGAAAATATAATGTAATAGTCTCCAAAGAACATTTTAGCCTGCTGCTGATGACACTGAAAATATATCTACAATTTTCATAAATTTCTGTTTACTCATCACAGCTAGCAAATGTTTCACTTTGGAAAAGTTTTCATCTGTTTCCCCGAGTTTTAAAATTGGTGGAATCATCTCTAATTCTACACTTCAAAATCTTATCTGTCTATGAAGAAAACAATCTCAGTTGAGTTTCTATACTTTGCAGACATCTCGAAAGTTAAGTACTTAAATAATATCTATTTGTCAATGATTTTTTTATCATCATAAAATAAGATGATCATCATAATGATCACTGCTGTAATAGTCTTAGCTCTATGGTTTATATCTTGCCAAAGATATAACAGCCATATAGCTTCCAAAGCTTCAGGGCACCTTATATGCATCCAAACTATCAGTCAGCCTGAGCTGAGCTGACTAAAAGACAAGTTTGGGTACCGAGCCCTTCAGAGCTTTATTGCCACTGAATAGTGTGCTCCACTACAGGCTTGTGCTGTTCCTTTGATGGATAGACAAATTCCCATTGTGAAAAAAAAACGTTCTACTTTACAGAAATTGTTATCTTATTGTACTTTACTATTTATGAAAGTTGTTTTTAAGCTAGAAGTGTATTTTTTAATAGGCTGTCACAAAACGTAACTATACTTTTAAGCTAGAAGTGTATTTTTTAATAGGCTGTCACAAAACGTAACTATACTTTTAAATGGGAGCACTCTTTTCCTGTCAGTTTAAAAGTTGTTTGAAGTAATTGAAAACCATTTTCACTGTTGAGAATCTTTATATATTTTATTTTTTCAGGGCTAGCAAAGTGTTTTGAAATGTTTTACTGTGTTTTATGAGGAAAAGTGACTCTTAAAAGTTTTATTTTTTTTACCATGTGTTGTTTTTTTTCCCCTGGAAAGAAGCACAATTTTGGCTTGACCGTGTAACAGACTACCAGCTCCATGGCTGCTCCTTCTTCCATCCACAAAAAGAAAAAGTTAAGAAAATAGCCTTTGCCACCACAACAGCAGGCTGTTGGGGTTCCATAAGTGGACAATGGAGAGCCACTGTTCTTGGTCTTCTTGGACAGGAGAAAGGGAAGCTTTTCCTTTTTAGTCAGAATGTAGTGCCCTTCCCTTGGGCCCAATTTTCCTGTCAAAAAGAAATAGAACACTAAACATGTATATAATATTCCTCAAATTTCCTTAGACAGGAGTAGTTTACTGGGTCTGGCTTAGGGTTTAATTCTGGCTATTGATGGTTCTTATAAGGTGGTGTCAGTAAAAGAAAGAATGATAATTCTGTTGCTGAATAGATTCAAGATACTGAATCTGGACAGTAAGATGAAGGGATATACAGTGTATTCATCTCAGTTTCTGATTCAGACTCAGAGGAGAGCTCAGTTTCTGATTCTCCCTGTGGGGGTTTCTCTTTTTCTGAGACTTTTTCCAGAATGTGCCAGTGTGTTCAGTGGAAGAATACTGAGGTTTTTCAGTCCCTCAGAAATTACTATGAGCCATTAAAGAAGAAATATCCAGAACCTTCACAAATTATCCCAGTTCTGTCAGCTCTGGTGGATATGTATGCCACTGCATGTAATTTTCCCGTTAGTCAGCCTGCTATCACTAAAAAGGCAGATAGAATGTATAAATTTACCCAATCTTCTAAGTTTCTAAATACTATTTCCAAACCTGACCCAGAAATAATAACTTTAGATAATCGTACAACTGCTAAACATTTAGTTAATTCCAATCCTAGTCTTTCTAACAAGGATGAGACGATTATTAAGTATTTTTGGCTGGCTCATATGCTAAAGTTTATTCTGACTAATTGTGAAAGTATGAGAAATACTTTGTCTGTAGTTTCCTCTTGCGAGGAAAAACCTGCTTTAAATAATTTAGGTTCTTCCAATGCACAATTCACTATTCATTGTTTTCAGTGTATGTATGACTCTGGTGATACTTCTTCCAGGGCTGTGGCCACTTATTATACTGTTTTGAGGGAGGTTAGCCTGGTTGCATTTTCAGAATCTCCAAGATGATATGAAAAATGAGGTGTTAAGTTCTCCTTTGGATACATTTAGTTTTTGATTCCTCTGCTGCTGAGGTTATCAAAAAGCAAGATGAAAGGGGTTAGTTGATACAGGGAATCTCTAATATTTTTCAGCCCTCCTTTTCTAAATTTTCTAAGGGGGTTCTCTAACTCCTCATCCAATTTTGACATAAAAAATAAAATGAGGCAGTCTCAACAAAATGTTGGTAAACAGACATTTAAGAAGAAGAAATGGTGAGGGAGGGTCCAAAAAAGAATTCAAGACCCCCCCAAACCAAGGGCAGTCCATGTCAGAATGACTATATAAGGGACCTTTTTTTTATCCAGAGAACCTTAATTTCCATTTTCCCTTTGGCAACAGATAGCTGCAGACAAATTGGTTTTGAAGATCATTTAGCCAGGGTATCAGGGAGGAATTCCTCATCCTCCAGACCAGACTCTTTTATTTACCTCGTACTTCAACACATTTTGTCCCAGGAAGTGATAGAACTAGATCCTCTTTTCCAGGTTGGGAAAGGTTTTTATTCATGGATGTTTTTAGTGCCAAAGAAAAAAAGTACTTGGCGATGAGTTCCAGATCTGTCTTTCTTTCCTAAACCTGTTTGTGATAGTGCGCAAATTCAAAATTATGTCACTTCACAGCCTGTTACGTGTTTTTCCTCATTCAAGTTTCCTGGTAAAAATACATTTTAAAATATACTTATGATCACATCCCTATTCATCCAAATTTCAGGCATTTCTTAAGGTTTTGTGCACCTGGATCATTATTATCTGTTCTCTGCCTTACCTTTGGACTATGCACTGCACCAAGAGTGTTCACAAATTGTCTAACTCCAATTATAGCTCATTGAAGGCAATAGTGTATCCACATATTTACATATTTAGGGGACTTGCTTATCTTTGTAGAGTCTTATTCAAAAGTGTCAGGAATCTTTCACTTGAGTGAAAGATCTCTTATACAAACTGGGATTCCAAGGGAACAGTCAAAAGTTTTTTTTTTTTTTTTTTTTTACTCCTTCTCACATGATTGTTTTCTTGGGTTTTGGCTAATCAAATCAATTTGAAGAGACGTTCTTAAACAGTAAAAAAATAGATGTGTATCTAGATCTATTTTTAATGTTTTCCACTCAAACGTCAGTCAATGGGAGGAGTACCTCAGACTTTAACTCTTATGGCATCTACAATTCTCATGATACTCCTGGCAAGACTATACATGAGAAAGATACAGTGGTATCTGAGGTCTTGATGGTCCCAGCACCAACAACCTTGTCTTTTCAAGTCCCAGTGCTGGGCTTTGTAAGAAGAGAGATCACTTGGTGGAGACAGCAAATATCCCTAAATCTGTGCCATCCCTTCTCTCTCCCTGCTCAAAGCAGTCAGTTACCACAGACATCTAGGACTTTGCTTGGAGAGCAGCTTAAGGGATATAAAAGTGAAAGGTGTTGTGAGACAGCAAGAACAGATGTGAGCACATAAATATAAAAGAGATGCTTGCCCTGGACATGACACTCAACTCTCTGAATCTTCTTTGGTCCATGGGACCCCTTGAACTTGTTACAGACAAGACCACAGTAGTGTGGTACTTCAACAAGCAAGTGAGGATCCGGTTTTACCCCCTTTGCAGACAAGCCATGTTAGCTTGGGATATAACTTCACAGCAGAATCTCACGCTACATGCATCCTACAGTCTATCAGAGTAAACATGTGTGGCAGACAAGCTGAGCAGGACCAGGGCAGACACTTCTGAATTGATACTAGATCAGGGGGCCTTCCAAGATTTGATTCTTCTTTGGGGAGTTTCTCATGTAGACCTATTTGCCTCCTCTATGAATAATCAGCTGGCAAGAGTCTGCTCTAAGGACTCCACACAAGAATGCCTGGAAGATAGATGCCCTTTCTTTTCCTTGGACAGGCATGTTTCTGTATGCTTTTCTACCCTTTCCACTAATATCCAGGATATTTCTGAAAATTTTGAATTACTCCACAAGATCATTGTGATGACTCCCTTCTGACCGAGGCAGCAGTGGTTCTCCTTTCTTTTGGAAATGGCCAGGGGCAATTACCACAAGCTTCTTCACAGACTGGATCTATTTAGGCAGGTTGACAGCCTCTACACCCCTGACAGGGCATTATTTCCACAATAACACACACCCTGGAAGGCATTATTGTGTGTAGAGAATGGGCTGTCTGTAAAATGTTTGCATTTTACATATTTTTCATTACTATTATATATATATATATATATATATATATATATATATATATATATATATATATATATATATATCATCTTCTTCTTCTTCTTTCGGCTGCTCCCATTAGGGATCGCCACAGCAGATCAATGGTTTCCATTTCTTCCTGTCCTCTGCATCTTGCTCTGTCACACCAACCACCTGCATGTCCTCTTTCACCACATCCATAGACCTTATCTTAGGCCTTCCTCTTTTCCTGTTACCTGGCAGCTTTATCCTTAGCATCTTTTTCCCAATATACTCTGCATCCCTCCTCAGCACATGTCCAAACCAATGTAATCTTGCCTCTCTGGCTTTGTCTCTAAACCTTTCAACCTGGGCTGACCCTCTAATATACTTATTCCTAATCCTGTCCATCCTTGTCACACCCAGTGCAAATCCTAACATCTTTAACTCTGCCACGTCAAGCTCTGACTCCTGCCTTTTTGTCAAAGCCACTGTCTCCAACCCATATAACATAGCTGGTCTCACTACCCTCTTGTAGACCTTCCCTTTCACTCTTACTGGTACTCGTCTGTCACAAATCACTCCTGACACTCTTCTCCACCCACTCCATCATGCCTGTACTCTCTTCTTCACCTCTCTTCCACACTCACCATTACTCTGAACTGTTGATCCCAAGTACTTAAACTTGTTTACCTTCATCACCTCTACTCCCTGCATCCTCACCATTCCTCTATCCTCCCTCTCATTCACACACATATATTCTGTCTTAGGCCTGCTGACCTTCATTCCTCTTCTCTCTAAAGCATATCTCCACCTCTCCAGGGTCTCCTCCACCTGTTCCCTACTCTCACTACAGATCACAATGTCATCTGTAAACATCATAGTCCACGGGAACTCCTGTCTGATCTCGTCTGTCAACCTGTCCATCACCATTGCAAATAAGAAAGGGCTCAGAGCTGATCCTTGATGTAATCCCACCTCCACTTTAAAAGCATCTGTCACTCCCACCGCATACCTCACCGCTGTCACACTACCCTCGTACATATCCTGTACCACTCTTACATACTTCCCTGACACTCCCGACTTCCTCATACAATACCACAACTCCTCTCTAGGCACCCTGTCATATGCTTTCTCTAAATCCAGAAAGACATAATGCAACTCCTTCTGACTTTTTCTGTACTTCTCATCAACACTCTCAGAGCAAACATCGCATCTGTAGTGCTCTTTCCTGGTATGAAACCATACTGCTCATCACTAATCATCATCTCCCTTCTTAACCTAGCTTCCACTTCTCTTTCCCATAACTTCATGCTGTGACTGATCAATTTAATCCCTCTGTAGTTACTACAGGTCTGCACATCACCATTATTCTTAATAATTGGTACCAAAACACTTTTTCTACATTCCTCAGGCATCCTCTCACTTTCCAAAATTTCATTAAATAATCTAGTTAAAAACTCCACTGCCATTTCACCTAAATACCTCCATGCTTCCACGGGTATGTCATCTGGACCAACAGCCTTTCCATTCTTCATTCTCTTCATAGCTATCCTTACTTCCTCCTTGCTAATCCATTGTACTTCATGATTCACTATCCTTACATCATCCAACCTTCTCTCCCTCTCATTCTCTTCATTCATCAGCCCCTCAAAGTACTCTTTCCAGCTGCTCAACACACTCTCCTTTTTTTTTTTTTTTTAATGTAAAATAGTTCCTCCGCCAGCAGTTTCAAACTTGCTGTAGTATATGTTAGTCGTGGGAGCAAGCAATTTACATCCAAAATATAACACTTTAAAAAATATCCAGGTATTTACATTATTTTTGGTCCCTTACTCCTAACACCTTTTGTTTGTTGCCAGTTATTGGAGATAGAAGTTATTAAATAATGACATACATTTCAGTTTTAGACTTTCATTTCCTTCTGAAAATTCATGCTAACACAAATCCTTTTATTTAAGTAAGTTTGTAATTTTATAAGAGTAATAATTAAAATCTGTTCCTATTTTTGAGCCTTTATTTGTCTTTTATTTTAGGCTTACTCTAGATTTATTCAGCTGAAAGGTACAGAGGTATGCAAACCTCTTTACTGCTGTCAGTGGTCAATCTCACTTACTCTGTCTCACACACACACACACACACACACACACACACACACACACACACACACACACACACACACACACACACACACATCCCCCCACTTAAGAAAATGCATACTAATACAAATCATTTAAAATATGTTCCTATTTTGAGTCTTTGTCCCCTGTTTATTTTAGGCTTATCCAGATACCTTGATCATACCTCTCAACTCTACAGATTTTGCAGAATGTCCAGATTTTGCCTCATATTTTTGCTCTGCTCCACATAAAATGTGTTTTTTTATAAATCACTGGGATGATATAAAGATTAAAGTCAATAAATAATCATGCATTTGAGTTTCAGACTTCATATTCTTCAGAAAATGCATGCTAACACAAATCCTTTTATTCTAGCAACTTTCTAAGTTTAATGTCTCTATTTCTGTGCATTTGTTCATCCATTATGTTGTCCAGATTTCTTGTGCTAAGAGGTTGAAAGTCAAAGAGGTTGAGAGATATGCAAACGTCTTAACTACTGCTTCTGCTGTCAGGGGATCACTCTCACTCTCTCTCTGTCTCTATCTCTCTCTCTCTCTCTCACACACACACACACACACACACACACACACACACACACACACACACACACACACACACACACACACACACACACACAGTCTCTTCTGCTTTCATGCGCGCATTCACTCACACAGACAGAAACATAAACATGCACACACACACACACACACACACACACACACACACACACACACACACACACACACAAACACACACTTTTTTTTTTCTTTCTTATTTTACACTCACTAAAGAGCAAAAGCAATGCTTAGCAAGTGTAAAATAATAGCATCTGTTAGGTTTTTTTCAGTCCGAGCTCCATGGCAGCTTAATATGCTGCCATGAACCAGGAGACTTGTTTTTCACCAGGCATTACCTGTAGATTAACACCCTGCTGGAGAACATTTGGTTCTCCAGTTAGGATGCGATCTACAGGTCACCCATTCTCTAATGTTTAACACTGATATGAGATTGCATGGAAATATTAATGTTATTAACATTTCTATAAAACCATACCTTAACTGCAGCATTTTTCATTTTTTCAAAATAATAAAACTTCAAATAATTCATTAACCCCTATGTGTTGTAGAATGTTACACCTCTAGCAGCCTTAAAAAAACGTAAGATAAACAAATGGGAATTATGTGTAAACAATAAAAGCTTAGTAAAACTATACAAATAGCAAAGTTATCGGTAAGAACTGTTGTTTACAGTGCTGAGTAATTGCATTTGCAATATTTCCTTAAATACTACAATATAGTAATAATTCATGCAAAAACAGAATTATATTTTTTGATAAAGTTTCACAACAAATTGGCATATCTTCTAAACTGTACAACTTAGACATATATTGTTAGAACACTTCAGTTAACCAGACATAAGCTTTCATATGACAGCAAGAAATTCCTCTCAAACTACATGTTTATTTAAATACTTACTTAAATGTGAAAACGTAACCTTATGGGTATAACTAGCAACATAACACTGAATATGTCTAAAGATACAGTTCAAATATCAAAGACAGTTTTGAAAAACACAATGACAAACACCAAAACTGTAGAACCAGGTAATAGAGCAATATGGCGCACAGGTGTCCACAAAATCACTTTACTTGAGTGCTTTCGTCGGCTGTAGAGCCAAAATACTTCTTCAGAATAAGCATGACAACATTCAAAGCAGTTTAAGTAGAAAAAAACACATCATATCCTGTGACATCATTAAACTTCCCACCATATTTTTAAAGCAGCAACCACCCATAAACCCATTTTTTTACAAACAATACAATGTCTTCTTTAAAACATACAAAATTCTAATTTCATAAAACAGAAGTTAGTAAATGTACAACTGACCTAGAATTGTTTAAAAAGCATCAGGCAGTGGAACTAATGTGAAAATAGACAAAGTGCATAAACTTACATTGTAAAACTGTCATGCAGTGACCTCACATGTGAAAATCCGCTTTTAATTTTAAATAGCTAGAAACAGACACCATTTCATTAAGCTCTGGGAGGGGGGTAAGTGGCATTACACCTAAGTTGCCACATAAGCTCCCTGTATTCAAGCAGTAAATCCATCGGACCCCCCCACTCCCCTTATTACACACTTGTTCTAGGGCACTAAATTTAAACTGGTGTTCAGGGAACTCCATCATGTTTCCACAGCGCATTTTTGATGTTTTTCTTTTTGATGTCATACCTATGTTGATAGATTCGTTTCTTAAGGCTGTTAATTGTTTTTCCTATGTAAAATTGTTAACACTGCTGGCAGATAGCCACATATATTACACATTCACTAGTACAATTTAGCCTTTGTTTAAGGAATACCCTTCCATACCCCAAAGTATTGATTACTTCATTTTCTATAATATAAGGGCATTGTGTGCACTGGCCACATTTCCTCATACAACCTTTCATCTCACCTGAGGAACTTGTTTCTAGTAAATTCTTAATTGACTTGTCCCTTTTGTACACAATCAATGATTTGTCACCTAACTTACTTTTATAGTGCTGGTCACAATCAAACAATACCCAGTTCTGATTGATATGTCTTTTATTCTCCCATAAAGGGGGTTAAATTATAGTATCAATGCAGCCTCAAATGGCTTTTCACTTCTAGACTCAGGACCATCTTCTGTCCCTCTCCTTTGTACCTGGGCTATTTTTCCTAACAATAGGAAAAAGTACCCTTCCAGCCTCTTATTTATCACCTCATTCAGTATAGGTTCTGTGAACTGTTTTCGGTACCCTCGTTTTGTTAACATATCTTGTAATATGTTCACTTCATCCAAAAATGTCTGCTAGTCACTAATCATCCTAGCCAACCTTACCCCCTACCCCTTCACCAAAGATCTCTTTTGGTGTAAATGGTGCCCACTATTGTAGTGCAAAAGGGAGTTCGAGTATGTTGGCTTCCGATATAAGGAGGATGTAAATGTGTGCTTCTCCCTATCTTTAGCTATGGTGATATCAAGGAAGTGTATCCTCTCTTCATTGGTTTCCATTGTGAATTGCAAAAAACGTGTACTGGAATTTAAAAACTCAAAATATTCCTGTAATTCATCATACGTGCCATCCCAGAACATAAGTATGTCATCAAGGTAATGGCCATAGAACGTACAGTGTCTAAAATGTCCAGACCTGAATACCAACGACTTTTCTCACTGGGCAAGGACAACATTAGCAAATAAGGGGGTGCATGCCGCCCCCATGGCGACACCTGAATTTTGCTTGAATAATTGACCTTCAAAAAGAATATAATTATTTTTGAGAATGATTTTGATTATGCTCCTGTACATCAAGATTCTTGAGCGACTAATGCTAGTGTGTCCACATAGGAAGTCATAAAACATCATAATGCCCTCCTCATGGGGGATCACAGTGAATAAATCCTTAATGTCTATTGTGGCCAAAATTAACTGATCAGAATATAGATTTTCCTCTATTTTCCTAAGTCAGTCCCATGAATCTTTTAAAATATGGGAACAATTATTCATGACCCCTTTAAGGTTTAAGTCTATAAATTTCGCCACTGAAAATGTTTTTGATACTTTAGCATCAACTATAGGTCTTGGGTGGGGGGGGGGGTCTGTGATAGACTTATGGATCTTGGGAATCCCAAATATCATAGGGGTCCGTGGATTGTCCTGTTGCATACTCAGAAAGAGTGATCTCATTGTCAAGCAGGAGGTCAATTAATGTGATATCAATATTCCTGTGTGCAATATTTTGTTGGTAAACAGAAACCTCTTTGTGTATGTCACTATATAGGTGAGTTAAAATTTTCTCAATATACCCTCACTGGTCCATGGCCACCAAACCACCCCCCTTGTCAGGTTTCATAAGTCGAATACTTTTGTCCCCATGATACTATGTAATAGATTTTCCTCTTTTCTGGATAGATTCGAAGAAAATGAATCCCTCTGTCTTCCATAAGCCTGTCTAATCTGAGTAGCACATAAGCATTCAAATACTTATAACATAGGATGCAGGGGAGGGTTGAAGGTTCTGATTTTTTCACATATCTCAGAATAACCAAATTGTATGTTGGTGTCAAAATAAAGTTGCAAATTTAATTTCCTGACATAACCTTTTAAATCTAATAAAGAGTTCTCTATTTTTGGTATCCTGCCCGGGATGAAATTAAGCCCCTTATGGAACAACTCAGCCCACTCTTGTGTAATACCAGCAGTACTTAAGTTGAAAATTTTAAAAATCTCCATGTGTTTTTGTAATGACATAGTTATGGTTCATTTCTGCCCCCTCATCTTCACTTACCATCTTGCTCCTGCTCCCGTCCCCCTCCCCCATTGGGGTCTCCCCCTCTGTGGATGGGAGCTCTGGTAATTCAAGTTGTCCATCCTCTGCCCATTGTGGATTCCCCGCCCTCTGTTGTCTTTGGTTCAGAGGGTGTTGGGACCTCCTCAGAGGTTCCTCTCATGGGGCCCCTTGGTCATGATTATTGCTAACTTCAGCAACTTCAGTAGTTTCACTTTCAACAAAATCAATGTTCACTCCATCATCCACAACATGCCCCCAATTGCTGCTAGGAAAGGGATATGCTGTCCCCCTTTCATATTCATTGATATCCCTGTTCAATTTCTTTGCTTTCTTATTTTTAATTGCTAAAATTGTTTTATCAATATTTACAAACACTTCATTAGCTTTAAAATTAAAACAAAGATCATTATTAATTCTGTCATTCAATACATCTACTTTCATTTTAAGTACATCAGTTCTCTTTTTATTGTCCCTTACCAAAAGTTCTAACAGTTCACAGCCATGTCGGTTGAACATGGAAATAAGTTCTTTGTGTAAATCTGACCCATTTACCAGGCCAGTGGGATATTTCCAAGATCATAAACCTTTTGGCACTTGTTCCCTTCGTAAACATTCCTTTAGGTAACAATTTTCAGTCTGCAGCTTCCGCAGCTCTAAAACTTCATGTTCAAAGTTTTTTAATTGTTCATTGTGTCCCATAATTAATACTGTAGTTAGAGCAAAACTACTGTTAGTTCCTTCCTGTAACCATTCGTTGAAGCAAAAATGTGTAAGACCGTCTCGTTGTTGACTACCACTCCTGCTCGTGGTACTAGGACTGCCTCTTAGTGTTCCAGAGCCAATAGAAGCTTCATTTTGTGTTGTTGCTATGGAAACTGGGATGCCTTGCCCGGGAGGAATCAAATTTGTAAGTACATCCATAGTGTCGACCATAGCACTTGTGTTGTTGATGCTACTGATCCCAAAAGTTGTCGGACCTAGAATAAGGGATTTACCAACCCCAGAAAATTGTTTAATCAACACTTCAATGAGTGTTGTGAGGTTGCCTATCGATGTTGCCAACTCCTGAAAGGAACCTCCAGTGTTGGTGTCCACCCTTGTCTCTTGCTCTAACTCCATGACTTGAAAAACACAACAACAAACACCAAAACTGTAGAACCAGTTAACAGAGCAATACAGTGCACAGGTGTCCACAAAATCACTTTATTTGAGCACTTCCATCGGCTGTAAAGCCAAAAGACTTCTTCAGAATAAGCATGATAACATTCAAAGCAGTTTAAGGAGATAAAACCACATCACATCCTGTGACATCCTTAAACTTCCCACTTTATTTTTTAAAGCAGCAACCACCCATAAATCCATTTTATAACAAACAATACAACCATGTCTTCTTTAAAACATACAAAATTCTAATTTCATAAAATAGAAGTTAGTAAATGTACAACTGACCTAGAATTGTTTAAAAAGCATTGGGCAGTGGAAATAATGTGCAAACAGACAAAGTGCATAAACTTCTACTGTAAAACTGTCATGCAGTGACCTCACATGTGAAAATCCACTTTTAATTTTAAATAACTAGAAGTAGACACTTATGAAACCTGACAAGGGGGGTGGTATGGTGGCCATGGACCAGCAAGGGTATATTGAGAAAATGTTAACTCACTTATATAGTGACATATACGAGGAAGTTCCTGTTAACCAACAAAATATTGCACACAGGAATACTGATATCACATTAAATGACCTCCTACTTGACAACCAGATCACCCTTTCTGAGTTGAACTTTATGCAACAGGACAATCCATGGACCCCCATGATATTTGGGATTCCCAAGATCCATAAGTCTATCACAGACCCCCACCCCCCAAGACCTATAGTTGATGCTAAAGCATCAAAAACATTTTCATTGGCGAAAGTTATAGGCTTAAACCTTAAAGGGGTCATGAATAATTGTTCCCATATTTTAAAAGATTCATGAGACTGTCTTAGGAAAATAGAGGAAAATCTATATTCTGATCAGTTAATTTTGGCCACAATAAACATTAAGGATTTATTCACCATGATCCCCCATGAGGAGGGCATTCTAATGTTTTATGACTTTTTATGTGGGCACACTAGCATTAGTCACTCAAGAATCTTGATGTACAGGACCATAATGGACCTCATTCTCAAAAATAATTATATTCTTTTTGAAGGTCAATTATTCAAGCAAAATTCAGGTGTGGCCACGGGGGAGGCATGCACCCCCTTATTCGCTAATGTTGTCCTTGCCCAGTGGGAAAAGTTGTTGGTATTCAGGTCTGGACATTTTAGACAATGTAAGTTCTATGGCTGTTACCTTGATGACATACGTCTAGGATGGCACGTATGATGAATTACAGGAATTCTTTGAGTTTTTAAATTCCAGTACAAGTTTCTTGCAATTCACAATGGAAACCAATGAAGAGAGGATACACTTCCTTGATATCACCATAGCTAAAGATAGGGAGAAGCACACATTTACATCCTCCTTATATCGGAAGCCAACATACTCGAACTCCCTTTTGCACTACAATAGTGGGCACCATTTACACCAAAAGAGATCTTTGGTGAAGGGGTAGGGGGTAAGGTTGGCTAGGATGATTAGTGACTAGCAGACATTTTTGGATGAAGTGAACATATTACAAGATATGTTAACAAAACAAGGGTACCCAAAACAGTTCATGGAACCTATACTGAATGAGGTGATAAATAAGAGGCTGGAAGGGTACTTTTTCCCATTGTTAGGAAAAATAGCCCAGGTATAAAGGAGAGGGACAGAAGATGGTCCTGAGTCTAGAAGTGAAAAGCCATTTGAGGCTGCATTGATACTATCATTTAACCCCCTTTATGGGAGAATAAAAGACATAATCAACCAGAAATGGGTATTGTTTGATTGTGGCCAGCACTATAAATGTAAGTTGGGTGACAAACCATTGATTGTCTACAAAAGGGGGAAGTCAATTAAGAATTTGCTAGAAACAAGTTCATCAGGTGAGATGAAAGGTTGTATGAGGAAATGTGGCCAGTGCACACAATGCCCTTATATTATAGAAAATTAAGTAATCAATACTTTGGGGTATGGAAGGGTATTCCTTAAACAAAGACTAAATTGTACTAATGAATGTGTGATATATGTGGCTATCTGCCAGCAGTGTCAACAATTTTACATAGGAAAAACAATTAAGAGCCTTAATAAACAAATCTATCAACATAGTTATGACATCAAAAAGAAAAACATCAAAAATGCGCTGTGGAAACACATGATGGAGTTCCCTGAATACCAATTTAAATTTAGTGCCCTAGAACAAGTGTGTAATAAGCGGGGCCCAATGGATTTACTCCTTGAATACAGGGTGCTTATGTGGCAACTTAGGTGTAATGCCACTTACCCCCAGGGCTTAATGAAATGGTGTTTTTTTCTAGCTATTTAAAATTAAAAGTGAATTTTCACATGTGAGGTCACTGCATGACAGTTTTACAGTAGAAGTTTATGCAATTTGTCTGTTTGCACACTATTTCCACTGCCCAATGCTTTTTAAACAATTCTAGGTCAGTTGTACATTCACTAACTTCTATTTTATGAAATTAGAATTTTGTATGTTTTAAAGAAGACATTGTTGTATTGTTTGTGAAAAAAATGGGTTTATGGGTGGTTGCTGCTTTAAAAAATATGGTGGGAAGTTTAATGATGTCACAGGATGTGATATGGTTTTATCTACTTAAACTGCTTTGAATGTTCTTTTTTCTTCTACCATGCCCTACAAATACCAAATACCAATGTTTTCATACCCTCTTACTCCTGATTACCCTCAACATAGCTTACCTCTTAACCTCCTATGAAAAACCACTCCTGTCTCCTCTAATCATCCCTTCCAAACAAACCCTAATACCTTTTCCTGCTCTTTCTACAACCTTCCCAAATGCCACCATTAAACCTAGATTCTTTCAAGCCAAATATCATCGACTAAATCATATTAAATACTCCATCTTAGGCAATAAAAAATTACTTTACCAATATTGCAAACCTCCCCAAGATTACAATTTCAAATTTCTCCACTCATTAGAAGATGGAGACATCCACCCTAACCCTGGCCCAAGCCCTACACCAACCCCCTTAAACTACAATCTTAACCATAAGGTCCCATTACCAACAACTAATCCCTCCAAATCACTCTCAATAGCCCATCTCAACATACGTAGTATATGTAACAAAATACCACAAGTTCATGCCCTTTTGGATGTCCAGCAATTTGATATTCTCTGCTTAACAGAAACATGGCTTAAACCCACAATAAAAGATACAGAAATTATCCCCCCAGGCTATAGCATCATTCGACAAGACCGTTTGAATAAAAAAGGTGGAGGGGTTGCAATTATATATAAAACAGGACTGCAAATCAGCAGAATGAATTATAACCTACCCTCTGATAACAGCATTGAACTAATTATTACAAAACTGATGCTTAACTCCCATAAATCAGTTTACATCATCTGCTCCTATCTTCCCCCAGGTAAAAATCTGACTATATTAGAAGACCTCCTAAATTGGCTTTCCACTAATCTCCTTCAAGAAACAATTCTACTAGGAGATGTTAATATTGACTGGAATTTATGTAATAACACCAATCCGTCTTTCCTTATTAACCTCTATGGCTTTTCACAGGCTATAAACACTCCAATCAGAATAAACAAACATAACAATAAAAAAAACATCTTCGACTGGATTTTAACAAATTGTCCACAACAAAACTATACAACAGGAACCCTCCCTGATGACCTTAGTGACCACTCTCTCATATATATTATCAGACATAAAACATGGTTAAATATCCCCTATTCAGTCAGAACTATCCGCAGCAAAAAAACACCTTAACCAAGAACTGTTTCTAACCGAACTTAAACAATGTAACTGGTCTCCCCTACAGTCTCTCCCTATAGATGAAGCTGTTAACTACTTTAATAACGCCTTCCTAGCAATACTAGACCAACATGCCCCAATCCGTTCCATAAGAATGAAAAATAAACCAGCTCCATGGCTCTCAAATCATACTAGGAAACTTATCCACAATAGAAACAAATCTTGGGCTAAATGGCGGTCCACAAAGAATACAACTGATCACCAAACCTTTAAACAACAAAGAAATATTACAAAAAAAGCTATCCTACAGGACAAAAAGAACTTTTATATACAACTACAACAAACATCCCTTCAACAACCACAAAAATTCTGGTCTACTATTAACACACTACTATCCCCAGGCAGAGTTGAATCACCCAATCCACTAGGTTCCAACCCAGACTGTCCAATTCAAACAGCTAACGCCTTTAATTCTTTTTTTACTACCACTGTACTAAAACTAGTTAATCACCAAAACCCAGATACATCTAACTTGCCCAGACCAAGCTCTACTCCTCCCCCTTTTCACTTAGAACCTATACCTACCTCATATATCTCCTCCCTACTTCAAAAACTAAAACCTAACACCCCCTCAGCTGACCAACTACCAGCCAAATACCTCAAAATAGGAGCCAAAGCCATTGCCTACCCAATCTCTATATTAATCAATAGAACCTTAAAAGAAGGCTTAATCCCATCAATCTGGAAAATCTCATATATTATTCCTCTTCACAAAGGTGGCGACTCTACTGAATTCTCTAACTTTCGTCCCATTGCTCTACTCTCCCCACTTGCTAAAATTATGGAGAAATGTATCCATAAACAACTTATTACCCACCTACTCCACCATCAGCTCCTAGCTAATTGTCAACACGGTTTTTGGCCATTTCATAGTACCACCACAGCCTTACTATCCTTTACTAACTGTATCAACAATAATCGTAACAATAATACTTTATCCTCTGCTTTCTTTGTAGACCTATCTAAAGCCTTCGACATGGTTAATCATCAACTTCTCCTCCACCTACTGAAGTCCCTCTCCTTCGACTATTCTGCCATTAACTGGTTCACATCCTATCTGGACAACCGAAAACAAGCCGTTCTCTGGCAAAACCATCTTTCTGACCTTCTTCCTACCTCTCTAGGTGTCCCACAAGGCTCTATTTTAGGTCCACTACTGTTTTCCATCTTCATAAATGACCTTGATCTCTCCATTCCACAGTCTACCTGTATCCAATACGCCGACGACTCTACTATCATTTGTTCTGCCTCATCGCAAACTGATCTTCATTCTCACACACAAAAAGCCTTCTCTACTATTGAAAAATGGTTCACTAACCACTGCCTTCTCCTTAACCCTATAAAAACCAAATTGCTGCTCTTTACTCCATCTCATCTATCACCCCCTCTCCATTTTACACTTACATCTGATGATGGTACCATTATCTCTCCTGACTCAACCACCAAACTTCTAGGAATTACTATTGACAATCAACTAAAGTTTGACTCTCAGATAAATTCTATAATTAAATCTACTAATAAAAAACTT
Source organism: Protopterus annectens (assembly GCF_019279795.1). Lineage (NCBI taxonomy): Eukaryota > Metazoa > Chordata > Ceratodontiformes > Protopteridae > Protopterus > Protopterus annectens. The sequence goes on from NC_056725.1 coordinate 1,249,358,551, forward strand.
GGATCCCTTTATCGCATTAAACCTTTCCTGACACCAGTAGCCAGAGCCACAATAGCTAGAACTCACTTAATCTCTACCCTGTTATATGCTTCCCCCATATATACCAATCTTTCTAAACATAATCTTAACAATCTGACTAGATCATACAATAATATTGCGAGATTCGCAACCAACTCTCCTTATAGGACTCACCACTGTCAGTATCTAAAACAGCTAGGTTGGCTTGAATTTCCACTACTACTACAATTTAACCAACTTATAATCGCCCACAAAGCCCTTCACCAACGTAATAACACCCCAATTCTCTCTACCCTTATAAAACCTTATAATAACTTGAAGAATCTGCACTCTGCCAACAAAATGTTGATACATACTTCCTTCTCAAATAACTTAGCAGGTAAATCCTTATTTTCAAACTCAGTGGGTAAAATATGGAATCAACTACCAAATGACCTGACTACCCTCACCTCTCTTCCATTATTCAAAACCAAACTAAAACTCTTTCTCTCCAATCACTGGTTATGCTCTTGTAACAACCCTGACTAACCTTTTTCTTTTACTTACTACCTGACACTAACAAATATTATTATTTTTTTTTTTTTTATTTTTTCTACCATAAATCTCTACTTCTGAACATTTTATTATAACTAACCCTCCTCCTTAGTCTTTGCACTCTCTTCCCCGAGAATTTCTTTCGATCTATTATCCTATTAACCTTTTGTTTCCATCTTATTCTTATTTTTGCTAACTCTTGAACTATTACTATATACAAATGCCATTGCCTAGTTTGGTTTTCCTTGCATTGTCTCAATGGTGTTCTTAAAATGTCTATTGCTACAAATGTAAAATCTAAATGTTATAGAATGTTTTTGTAAATTTTTATTATGCTGTGTAACTGGAGCTTTTCTCCCCGGGCCTCCACTGAAAATGGACATGTATCCAGTTGGACTAGCCCAGTCAACAAATGTAAAATAAATAAAAATAAATAAATAAATGTTGTCATGCTTATTTTGAAGAAGTCTTTTGGCTCTACAACTGACAAAAGCGCTCAAATAAAGTGATTTTGTGGACACCTGTGCGCCATATTGCTCTGTTACCTGATCAAAGACAGTTTTCAACAACAAAGGTTTCACCAGATGACATGCAATCATTTGCAACTTATTTGTTTTTTACTAATAAACAACTAGCAATATCTTCAGTATAGTGTGGTATAGACATTGACAATGAATTTTCCTGTCTCTCACCATGGTATTTCAGGTAATACTGGTCAATACATGTAAGTCTCTCAGTAATGGAAATATAATCATACATATGAAAATATGAATAATAAGTGGCAAAAAGTGATTAATTTCTCCCCTGCAGGACATCCTAGATTAACAATCTTACTGTCATTCTGTTAAAAAATTTGTGGCCTTTCTAATGCAGACTATTGTTAACTAGTAATTCATTTAGTTAAAGAAATAGGACCCAAAAAAAGATCTGGACACCATAAGAAGCTATGGGTATTAACTGAGAGTATACAAAAAAGGTGCAATAGGCTTGAGTGAAATAACCTTGTTAAATGGGACTTGCTGCGAGCTGGTTGTTGCATGAGTATATTGACTTATTTCCCACTGCTTCAAAGAAGAACCTTTCCACCCAACAAATAATATGTAAGAATATTTGTAAATGTACTTTTATTTTACCTATAAGAGAACTCTGCTGTGCAGATTAATTAAAGTAAAATGGATTCCTGTTCAAAATAGGTCAACATTGATAAACACTGTACTATTGTACAAACTTCTCAGTCTCGACTACTTCTCCTTCTTTCTAGGTAGATTTACAGAAATAGATACCCAGTATATCCTCAGATGCCAAACTCCATCCAACCCTGGCCTTCAAACCCCTCAAACAGACTCCATACTACAAAACACTATTTATCAGCACTGGCTATCAAAGTTTGGGAATCCTTACCATGAAATCTAAAATATACTGACACCCTAGATACATTCAAATTTGAAATAAAGAAACACCTAGTCAAACCATGACAATATGAATGCTTTCACAGATCTAGTAGTACTTTATAACTCACAGTAACACTCCTTCTCTAAACTGCAATCACTGTGTTCTTCGGTTTTTCTCAGACAAAAACATTTCCTGCCTTTCCTCATGCTTTCCCATTCTTTCCCACATTCCTCCTTTGCTCCCCCCTTATTAACATACCTTCAATTTTATTATTTAGTCATCCCGTTTTCCCTACTAATTATACTTCTATACATATATAAAAAATGTAATTCAAATTTTAGTATCTATTACAATTTTTATTGATGTGCTTATTGTTACTCCTTCTGCACAGCCTTCATAAATGTCTAAATGTCGCTACGGTTTCTGTTGTGGTTTTCATTGCTGTCTAGTAATCGTTCATAGTTCATAGGTTTATAGGATGTCACTAGGCTATTAACCCAAGGGTCTTTACAGGTCTAGCCATTTAATCCCAATATGTGAGATATTGTCTATTCCCAAGATTTTTCTAGCAAGGACTACCCATGTCCAAGAAGGAAGCCAAGGCAACCCCAGCAGAAATGTATGCTTTCCCATCCAGTCATCCAGTTTGTGCTTAAACAGAGTCATGGAGGTGCTCTGCTTCATATGGACTGGAAGCCTATTCCAGAGGACTGGCAACCACTGAGAGATGTATCTGTCTCTCAAGCAGGTCCTATTTATGTCACAGGCTAGATTGAAGTCCCTGGAATAAGTGACTCTAGTCCCATTTGACTTACAGATGTGCAGCATTTCCATTAGATTTGGGTCAGAGTTAGCCCTGGAAACAAGACGCAAGTCACCTCTGAGTAGTCTATATGCTATTGAGTACAGTGACAGTGACTTCAGTCTCTCTATATAAGATATGTGCTGGAGACCTTGAATTTTCTTGGTTAGAAATCTCTGAGGTCTCTCAAGTTGCTGCAGGTGTCTGGTAGAGTACATGCCAAAAGGATTGCATTCAATAATAGGCCCAATGAGGGAAGAGTGCAGGGGAGTTATAACCTCTTTTGCTCTTGAAGCGATGCCTTTGCTAATCAGGTCAGTGACTCAGAATAGCTTCCTCATCACAGTAGACACATGGTGGTCAAAGTTGAGGTCACAGTCAACTTGGGGTCCTAGGTCTCTCACTACTGAATTGGTACTTAGGGTATTATTGTTTATTTTAAAATCAGCAGGGACATTGTTTTTACCAAAGTAAATGATGATACATTTTTAGCATTTGGTTTAACAACATGGCTTTGGCACCAATCATTGGTCTGTGTAAACCTCTTTTGATGTATGCTCACATTGCTAGGAGATTCAGTGACAGCACCTAATTTGTAGTCATCTGCAAACTGGGTTAGCCACAGCCCCTCTGTTTTGACCTGGACTTCTGAGAAGTAGATGCCAAACAAGAGGGAGCCGAGCACTGACCCTTGTGGTACCCCACTGGTGACAGGTCTGTTGGTAGAGGTAAAGTCTTCCACTTTGACTGAGTGTTGTCAATCTGTGAGCCAGTTTGCAACCCACATGACAACATAGGGGTTGATATTCAACTGGGTTAGTTTGTTAATGATGCCTGAATGAGGGATAGTGTTGAAGGCCTTGGCCAAGTCAAGATAGGCTGTGTAAATGGCTTTGCCCTCTTTTAATTTTTCCAAATCGTTTGGGTTTCTAATACCATAATGGGAATGGACCCCATTCCTAAGTCAAAGTATGATTAAAGTTCATGAAATTAGTATTGTTTCACTCTTTGATGTCAGCCAAAAGTGTTCTTTGCAGTACCCGCAACATACCCAGTAATGACTCCTTCTGCAATTCGTATGGAGTTACATGTATCGGTAGCATATCTAAATATGATTGCAGACTCTTTTTTATAAGACCCATTTCTCCTGCTGCTATTGGAACTATCTGGGTATCTTTCTTCCACATTGCTCTTGTTTCTACTTGCAAATCCTGACATTTTATGACTTTGTGTCTCTCTGTATCAAGACACTGTAGTCACTGGGTGTGGTGATTTCAATTATCAATGCTATTTTTGTCTTTTTTTCTTGGACCACTATATTTGTTTTTTTAGCATCTATCTTTTGAACTGTCAGTAATGGATGATCCCATGTGAGGTAGACTTCATCATTTTCTATAATGCTTAGTGGCTCATGTTTCCAGTGTTTTTCAACCACTTCACTACCATAATGTCTGCACAAGCCCCATTGCAGCAGTCTTGTCACATTATTATGTCTTTCAGTACACAGTCCTTTTGCCATTAGTATGTCACAATTAGCAATGAGGTGTGCGACCGTTTCCAATTCGGTTTTACAAAATCTATATTGTCTGTTTCTCCTACATGTTCAATGCACTTTGTAAACCAGCGTGTACATAGCCCACTATCTGGGGCCACCAATATTAACCTTTCATCTCTTGGTTTGAATTCACCTTTCCTTAACCATTCCTGCGTTCATTCCTGATCAGCATGAGGTTCTTCCATTAGTTTTCTATACTTGCAACTATATTTATGTGTTTTCCACATTTCTTGCCTTTTCATCTGGTCTTTAACCTTATATTCTTTCTTTTGTTTTTGGAACATTCATTTGCTGCCTGATTTTTATCTACTTCTGGTTTGAGTTCCATTCATGCTTGACACTGATATGCTTCTGCTAAATTAAGCAGAGAAGGCATTTTAGACTTATTCTCCTCGTGTTTCAACACTTTCACTACACTTGGGTCTTGTGAGGTCAGCAGATATGTGTGGAGTCCCATGATTTCAGATCTATACATGTAATCAATATTAAGGAGGCCCATCTCTCCTTCGGAACGGGGAATATATAATCTTGGTATGCACTGATTTTTATAGATCATTTGGTGAGAATGAAGCATCCTTCTTATTTTAATATCTAATCTATCCAACATGTTTTGGGGCCAATCAGTCATTCCAAAACTATAAGTACAAAAAGGAGGAGCAAAGTGCTTTATAGCTTGAATTTTATTCCTAGATGTCAATGATGCTTTCAGGATTAATTTAAGTCTTCTAAAGCATTCCTTACTAAGTGTTATTCACATTTTTTCATATTTTACTGATGAGCCTTCATCAATTTCCAAATATTTATACACTCCCTCTTGCTCAAGTTCTTTTATATCACATTATTGTCCAAAACTTGTGTTTTCCTGATGCTGCAGTTTTCCTGCTTTAAAAGTTGCTTTTGCACATTTATCAAGGCCAAATGACATTCCAATAATATCTGAAAAAGTTTTGACAACCTGTAGCTGTGCTTTCAGTTCCTCATCTGATGAGCTAATCATTGACAAAGAGAAGATGAATAGTCTTTACATGTGTTGTTTTCTAGGAGCCAAATTATAGCCATGGCCTAAGCTGTTAAGTAAACAGCTTAATGGGTTAAGGGCAAGGCAGAATAGCAACTGTGCCAATGAGTCACCCTGGAATATCACCCTTTGAATTTTTATCCCTGGGATAATAATTTGTCCTTTATCATGGATTAATTGCAAAGTGGTCTGCCACTGTTTTATGGTCACTGTAATATAGCCGATCAGTGTAGAGTGTATCTTATACATTTTTAAGCACTCTTTTATCCATGAATGTGGGATACTATCAAATACTTTTTTGTAGCCAATCCATGCCATACTTAGATTCTTCCCCTTTTTACAGTTCACCACTATGACTTTATTTAACAACAAATGATCCTTTGTTCCATTTGACTTTCTTTTATTGCCCTTTTGTTCTACTGCTACAATTGAGTTTTCTTCTAAATGACTATAAACTCTGCCAGCAACAATTCCTGTGTATAGTTTATACATTGTCAGAAGCCAAGTTATTGGTCTATAATTTTTGGGGTAACTTGCAAGTTCACTCTTAAGTAGGAGTATTGTTTTACCTGTTGTTAGCCAGGTTGGTGTCTCTTTGGGGTGTGCATATAAATAGTTCTTACTGATGGCTAAATCTTCATGCAAAGATGTTAGTACTTTTAACCAAAAATTAGGTACTGCATCTGGGCCTGGGGTTTTCCAATTAGAGGCTTTTCTTAACTTTGTTTCAATCTCTCTGGATGTCACTTCATCCCATTTCATATCCTGTACCTTTAAACTTCTTATTCTTTCTTTTACTTCTTTTATCCATTTAGCATCTTTGTTATGTTCCACAGGATCTTCATAGATACTTCTCCAAAATGCATCTATTTCTTCTTTTTTTGGCAGTCTTTCAGTTCATTTTACCTTGTTTCCCAATTATCTATAAAACTTTGTTGAGTCATCAATAAATTGCTTATTTTGTACTTTTCCTTTATATTTATCTGTGCATCTTCTAAGTTTTTCTGCCTGTGCTGAAATTTTTAGTTTATTTGTGATAGTGCATGATAGATCCTGGTCTGTTCTAATACTGTGCATTGCTTTTATTATATCTGTCTTTCTTAGTATTTTTGTTGATCTGTTCCCTCTCCAATAATCTTCTAACAATGACACTTCTTGTCTTAACTGCTTTATAGTTTTCTCTATTCGATACTTCCATGATAGTATTCAATCTCTCCCCTTCCTTTCCCTCACTACCCTGTGTTCTTGTGAAAGGACTTTATCAGGTATTAATTTAGCTGCACAGTAATATATCCTGTTTACTTCTGTTATATCGCATGGAGCTCTGTGGACAGTCCTAATTACTGTGTTCATTTGTTTTATCAGACTTCTGACTTTTGGGGTTTTATTGACCTTCTGCAGTCTGTTTCTTTCGTTGATGTTAATATATCTATATATGTCTATTAAATCAAGCACCTCTTCTCTTAACTAATTTTCTTACAAACTGAGGGCACATCCCTTGTTTTCCATTTCCTGTGGGCATTCTATAGAAAGTTCTATAGCATCTTCCTTTGGCACATTCTCTTCAATTTCATCCTGCGCCATCCATTGCTCTGTCATATGGGAACCCACTAGCCTATCACTCCTTAACATTGACTGTATCAGAGTTTCCACAGTTTCCTGTTCCTTCCCTTGATGTCTAGCTTCAGGTGGATGTTTAAAATGGTTTCCTGTGGAAGACTTTAAAATATCTTGATATGGCACCTGACAAATTGCTTCCTGTTCCACTGGCTTCTCTTTAATTTGGATATCCATTGCTCTATCCTGTTGTGGTGCTTTCTGCATTAGTTTTTCTACACTGACTCCTTCACTTTGCAGGTCTTACATAACCTTAATTTCTATTTCTTTAATGTCTCAATTACTAATCTCCTTTTCTACTTTTCCTCTTTGTTTTCTTATTTTTTGTTTTCTAAAGTTTTCCATGTCTGGATTCCTTTGGCTGTATTTTTCTTCAAATATCTTTGGTGCTGCTCTTTTTGTATTGGTTAGTTTTGCTTTCTCCTTTGTATAACTATTATGGGTCTATATCATATGAGCAAATTGCACAAATTGCAAATGCTCATAATATCGAATGTACCAGACCTCAAACTTCCTATTGTGGGGGCTGCACCCCCTCACCCCCCACTAAATATAATTCCAACTCTGAGATCACACTACAGTGAGGAAAGGGCAAATATCCCATTCTTCACTGTACCGCAATCTCAGAAAAAGTACTTTGAGGTCCGGTACGTTCGATATTATGAGCGTTCACAATTTGTGCGATTCTCACATATGATATAGACCCAAATATTAAACCATATTAAATTTCTTTTTCTTTTCCCATGTCCACATTTCTTCTTCAGATTTCTCCTGATCCTCCTGATTCTCCTTACTTTGGGGACTCACTCCATCATGCTGTGATGTAATCTGTGTTAGACCTTCTACATTAAATCCTTCACTTTGCAGGCATTCCATAACTTCGACTTCTAGTCTTTTTAACTTCTACTTTACTAATCTTCATTTCTGTGTTCCATCCTTGTGATATATTTTTTATTGTGAAATTTTCCATATCTGGATGCCTTTGCCTGTATTTCTCTTCGAGTATCTTTGGGGCAGCCTTCTTTATATTGATTAATTTGGCTTTCTCCTTTGCATAAATATTGCACCATATCAAATCTCTATTTATTTCCCATGTCCATATTTCTTTTTTAAACGTTTTAAAAATGTCTATGTTTTGTTGCTTACTTTTTTGCACATCCTCAAATGCTTCTTTTTCCAAGCAGATCAAAGTTTTTTGATCTATATACTGTTTTTCAAAAATTTGTTGTATTACTGAATGCAAATTTTCATTTGAAGCTTCTGATAGTTCTTCCTGTGGAAGTATTTTTCTTTACTCAAACTTATCTCTTAAACTTTTTGTATATCATTTGTCTGGAAATTCTTGGCTTTTTAGATAATAGTAGTAATGCATAATTTATTTCTTATCCTCAGTAGTCCACTCTATTGTCTTTATGGCTCTTCTTTGGCCTATCAGTTTTTGTGATTTTTGTGGACTTCTTCAATGGGGGGAAATCCTCCCCCTGGGCCTGGGCTGGCTCCATTGTAGGAATGTTTCCATATTTTGAAGATTCTACATGTCATTTTTTTCCAGTCCAGTAGTTTCTCAATGATACCTGAATGTGGGATAGTGTTGAAGGCCTTGGCCAAGTCAAGATAGGCTGTGTAAATGGCTTTGCCATATTTTTTAATTTCTCCAAATCTTTTGGGTTTCTAATACCATAATGGAAATGGACCCCATTCCTAAGTCAAAGTACGATTAAAGTTAATGAAATTAGTATTGTTTCACTCTTTGATGTCAGCCAAAAGTGATCTTTACAGCACCCGCAATGTGCCCAGTAATGACTCCTTCTGCAATTCACACGGAGTTACATGTATTGGTTGCATATCTAAATATGATTGTAGACTCTTTCTTATAAGACCCGCTGCTCCTACTACTATTGGAACTATCTGGACATCTTTCTTCCACATTGTTTTCATTTCTGCTTACAAATCCCGATATTTTATGACTTTGTGTGTCTCTGTATGCAGGACACTGTAGTCACTTAGTGTGGCGATTTCAATGATCAATGCTATTTTTATCTTTATTTCTTGGATCACTATATCCAGTTTTCTAGCATCTGTCTTTTGAATTGTTGGTAATAGATGATCTCATGTGATGTAGACATCATCATTCTCTATGATGTTTTGTGGCTCATGTTTCCAGTGTTTTTCAGCAACTTCAATGCCATAATGTTTGCACAATCCCCAGTGAAACAGCCTTGCCACATTATTATGCCTTTCAGTATATAGTCCTTCTGCCATTAGTATGTCGCAACCAGCAACAAGGTGTGCAACTGTTTCCAATTCTGTTTTACAAAACCTATATTTTCTGTTTCTTTCACATGTTCAATGGACTTTGTAAACCAATGTGCACGTATCCCACTATCTTGTGCCGCCAATAATAACCTTTCATCTCTTGGTTTGAATTTGCCTCTCCTTAACCATTCCTTCATTTGTTCCTGATCAATATGAGGTTCTTCCAGAAGTTTTCTATACTTGCAACTATATTTATGCAAATTCCACATTTCTTGTTTTCTCATCTGGTCCTTCATGTTATATTCTTCTTTTGTTTTCTGGCACATTCAGTTGCTGCCTGGTTTTTTATCCACTTGTGGTTTGATATCCATTCCTGCTTGACACCAATATGTCTCTGCTAGCCTAAGCAGGGAAGTCATCTTAGATTTATTCTCTTCATGTTTCAAAACGTTCACTACATTTAGGAATTGTGAGGTCAGCAGATATGTAAGGAGTCCCATGATTGCAGATCTGTATATGTAATCAATTTCAAGGAGGCCCATCCCTCTTTCAGAATGGAGAATATATAATCTTGGTATGCACTGATTTTTAGAAATCATTTGGTGAGTATGAAGTATCCATCTTGTTTTCCTATCTAATCTATCCAACATGTTTTGGGGTCAGTCAAGCACTCCAAAACTGTAAGTTAGGACAGAAAGAGCAAATTGGTTTATAGCTTGGATTTTGTTCCTAGATGTCAATGCTGTTTTCAGGATTAAAGTCTTCTAAAGTACTCCTTACTAAGTTTTATTCACATTTGTTCATGTTTTATTGTTGATCCTTCATTAATTCCCAAATATTTATACACTTCCTCTTGCTCAAGTTCTTTTATATCACATTTTTGTCTCAAACTGATGTTTTCTTGGTGGTGCAGTTTTCCTGCTTTAAAGGTTGCCTTTGCACATTTATCAAGATCAAATGACATTCTTATATCATCTGAAAAAGTTTTGATAACTTGCAGTTGTACTTTCAGTTCCTCATCTGATGAGCTATACAGTTTCAAATTATCGACAAAGAGAAGATGAGAAGTCTTTAGACTTTGTTGTTTGCTAGGAGCCAAATTATAGCCATGGCCTAAGCTGTTAAGTAGACAGCTTAATGGGTTAAGGGCAAAGCAGAATAGCAGTGGTGACAGAGAGTCACCCTGGAATATTCCACCTTTGAAGTTTTATCCCTGGATAATAATTTGGCCTTTATCATGGCTTAATTGCAAAGTGGTCTGCCACTGTTTCATGGTCACTGTAATGTAGTTGATCAGTGTAGGGTGTATCTTATACATTTTAAGCACTCTTTTATCCATGAATGTGGGATACTATCAAAAGCTTTTTGTAGTCAATCCATGCCATACTTAAGTTCTCCCCCTTTTTACAGTTCCCCACTATGACTTTATTTAACAACAAATTATCCTTTGTTCCATATGACTTTCTTTTATTGCCCTTTTGTTCTACTGCCATAATTGAGTTTTCTTCTAAATGGCTATAGACTCCGTCGGCATCAATTCCAGTGTATAGTTTATATGTCATCAAAAGACAAGTTATCGGTTTATTATTTTTAGGGTAGCTTGCAGGTTCACTCTTAAGTAGCATTGTTTTTCCTTTTGTTAACCAGACTGGTGTCTGTTCTGGGTGTGCATATAAATAACTCTTACTCATGGCTAAATCTTCATGCAAAGATGTTACTACTTTCAACCAGAAGTTAGGTACTGCATCTGGGCCTGGGGTTTTCCAATTTGAGGCTTTTCATAACTTTGTTTCAATCTCTGTGGCTATTACTTCATCCCATTTTATACGCTGTACCTTTAAACTTCTTATTCTTTCTTTTACTTATTTTATCCATTTAGCATCCTTGTTATGTTCCACAGGATCTTCATAGATACTTTTCCAAAATGTATCTATTTCTTATATATATCTATATCTATTAAATCAAGCAACTCTTCTCCTAGCTTATTTTCTTCCAAACTCTGGGCGCATCCCTTGTTCTCCATTTCCTGTGGGCATTCTATAGAAAGTTCTATTGCATATTCCTGTGGCACATTCTCTTCAATTTCATCCTGTGTGATCTGTTGCTCTGTCATATGAGAACTCATTGACCTATCACTCCTCAACATTAACTGCATCAGTTTCCACAGTTTCCTTTTCCTAACCTTGCCATCCAGCTTCAAGTGAATGTTTATGTTTGTTTCCTGTGGAAGGCGCCAGAATATCTTCATATGGCACCTGATCAATTGCTTCCCATTCCACTGGTTTCTCCTTAATCTGGAGTTCCATGTCTCTATCCTTTTGTGGTGCTTTCTGAATCAAATTGTCTACACTAAATCATTCACTTTGGTGGTACTCCATAACTTCAGCTTCTATGTCTTTAACTCCTCCATTACTGATCTCCTTTTCTACTTTTCCTCTTTGTCTTCTTATTTTTTGTATTGTACATTTTTCCATGTCCAGAGTCCTTTGTCTGTATAACTCTCCAAATATCTTTGGTGCTGCTCTTTTTGTATTGATTAGTTTTGTTTTCTCCTTTGCATAGATATTACACCATATTAACTATCTTTTTCTTTCCCATAGCCATATTTCTTCTTCAGATTTCTCCTGATCTTCCTGTTTCACCTTATTTTGGTGACTTTTCCATCATGCTGTGATATAACCTGTGTTAGACCTTCTACAAATGTAAAAATAAAATAAATAAATAAAATAAAATCCTTCATTTTGCAGGCACTCCATAACCTCAACTTCTATATTTTTAACTTCTGCTTGACTAATCTGCTTTTCTACATGCCATCTTTGTGATATTATTTTTTTTATTGGGAAATGTTCCATGTCTGGATGCCTTTGCAGGTATTTCTCTTAGAATATCTTTGGGGCTGCCTTCTTTATGTTGATTAATTTGGCTTTCGCCTTTGCATAAGTAGCGTTGTCACCTCACAGTTAGACGTTGCCCGTTCGATTCTCAGTTAGAGTGTCTTCTGTGTGGTGACATGCATGAATGGGCATTCCTTTGTTGAAGGTTGTGTGTTAGGCCCAGCAAGCCAGCACGTCAAAATCTACTGCCAATCATTAGCGGACCGGAGTTCCGCTGTGGCGACCCCTAACCGGGAAAAGCCGAAAGAAACAAACAAACAAACAAACAAATGAAATCTCTCTTTCTTTCCTATGTCCATATTTCTTTCTTATACTTTTCAAAAATGTCTAGGTTTTGTTGTTTTTATTTTCGCACTTCCTCAGATGCTTCTTTTTCCAAACAGATCAAGGTTTCTTGGTCTATATACTGTTTTTCAAAAATCTGTTGTATTAATGACCACAAATTTTTATTTGAAGCTTCTGACAGTTTTTCTTATGGAAGTATTTTTCTTTCCTCTAATTTCTCTCTTAATCTTTTGTATATCTTGTGTCAGGAAAATTTTGGGCTTCTTGCATAATCGTAACAATATATAATTTATTTCTTATCCACAATAGTCCACACTATCGCCTTTATGGCTCTTTGTTGGCCTATCAGTTTTTGTGATTTTTGTGGACTGCTACTTCCTTCTACAATGGGGGGGGGGGAATCCTCCCCCTGGGCCTGGCCTGGCCCCATTGTAGGAATGTTTCCGTATTTTGAAGATTCTACACTGTCATTTTTTCCAGTCCTGACACCAGTGAGCCTATCAGGATTGGGCACTATTTTTATCCTGGGTCTTGTGCACACAGCTATCTTTTTTTAATGTTTGACCTACTTCCATCCATGATATATGCTATATAAATATGGGTCTATATTAGATCATCAAAGTGTTAATACTTCGAATGGTCTAATATCAAACTGAAAACAGCAAGCACTGAAAATAGCAAAGCTGCAGATAACCAGATTTTTTCCTAGGGAAAGAATTTGGTTGTCCGTTTCTGTGGCTTCGCTATTTTCAGCACTGTGGTGGAAAGTTACGAGTTGGGTTCAGGTAAGTGTGCGATTGTGTGGACGTTAGGGTTAGGGCGGGGTATGAGAGTTAGGGTTAGGGAGTGGGTGAGGTGAGTGTGTGATAGTGATAGACTTTAGAGTTAGGGCAGGGTATGTGAGTTAGGGTTAGGGCGTGAGTGAGGTGAGTGTGCAATAGTGACAGAGTTTAGGGTTATGGCGGGGTATGTGAGTTAGTGTTAGGGCGCGGGTGAGGTGAGTGTGCGATAGTGACAGACCTTAGGGTTAGGGTTTGTGCTAAGGATAGTGGATAGATAGTACTGTATGTACAGTTTAGTGTAGGGTTAGATGTAGGATTTTAAGTGTATGTGAGTTGATTGCTGTTTTTTTGGTGTGCTTGTGTTGTGTGTGTGTTTCTCAGACCAGTGAATTTTTTTTCCCAGGGAAAAAAATTCACTGTTCTGAGCTTTTGATGTTTTTAGATTTTGTGGTTAGAAGTTTGAGGTTGTTCTATTCGATGATGAGCTGTTTCGTTGAACTGATATACACCCTATAAATACAGTCTATATATCAGCGTTGCCTTGTTGAGATTTTATAGAAAACAGGATCCACCTTGTGAAGGTACTTACCAAGACTTGCAGATGAATTACATTTCAGCAATACTGCTCTCCTTTGCTTGCTGACTTTTCATCCGGACCCCTCGTGTATGGCTCTGGTCATGTTCCTGAAGAAGTCCAGCAGGTTTAGCAAGCATGACTTGCCCTTGGCAAAACCAAATTGGGACAGATCCAGGGACTGGAGGTCACCAATATCCTTATCTATGAGGTCCATGATGTTTCATTCCATTGCCTTACAGATGAGGCTGGTTAAACTTATGGGTCTATGCTTACCCAGGTCTGTTGGCTAGCTGCCCTTGTGGAGGGAAATAACAGTAACCATTTTCCATTCAGTGGGGACAAAGGCAGTACTCAGGCTGTGGGTGAATAGAGTGCCTAATGGAGTAGCTAGCTCTTGTTTTAGAACATTAAGAACGCAGTCCAGAATGCCATCTGGTCCCATGGAGGCTATGTTCTTAGCCTTGGAGAGAGCATTGATGACTTGCTCTTTGAAGATGCAGGGAGGAGGAGATGAAGACATGGTATGTGATATGCTTGGTCGGGATAGGGGGCTGAAATTTTCACCAAACCTGGCTGCTAGCAGGTTTGCAATTTCCACAGAGTCAGTGTATGTGATGTTAGTTCAGCATACATCTGAGTCCTACATTTTAGTTTGCAGACATAGCTGAAGAAAGCCTTATGGTTATCCTTGGCAATGGTTGCTAAGTTTTTCTCACAGTTGCTCTTTGAAGATGTTACAAGTTGTCTTATTTGCTTGTTTAGGATGAGGAGGGTGTTCTTCCAGTTCTGGGATCTCACTTTTGTATTTTTAGGCAGCAGCTTCTTTTGCTTATTGTATAATTTATTAATGCTAGACATCCACCGGGATGGTTTGTTTTTTCTTGAGAATCTTGCTTTAATCCTATCTTACATGGCTGTGTCTATACATTTGTGTAGATGTTTATACTGAACATCAATGTAAACCTTAGTATAGCTGTCAATGCCATCAGCGGAAACTGAAGCTTGGAAGTTGGCTATACCTTCCCTTAGGAGGGTATAGTTAGCTTTTGTGAAGTTTTTTAGCCTGACTTCTCCTTTGGGGAGTTCTGGTGCTATTGCTAATTCAAAAATGGCTGATTTATGGTCGGATTTAACCAGTCCAGGCCCTACACTTAAGGTGTTGCATCAGTCACACATATTGCTACAGACCAGCTCTAGAATAGTGCAGCCCCTTGTGGGGTGGTGCACTATTTGTTCCAGGGCATTTGAGTTAACAAAGTCCAGGAACATTTGTGAGAGTAAGTTTGGGCTCTTATAATTTTCCAATTAATCAAAAGGATAGATGAAGTCACCCATGACTAAGGTGTTAGGTTGTAACTTAATTGTCCAAAGTAGGTCTAAATAAGCTGTGTGGGCATCTTGGTTTGTGGAAGGGGATCTGTAACTGATGATGACCTAAAGGGGGGTCTGAGTAGCTCCATAGAGTTTTCTTGTCTAACCTGACTAGAGGTGTGATTATATTCAATGAAGATAGATACTCCACCTCCTCTGGTTCTCACACCATCAATTTGCTATCTGAAAGTGAGAAAGGTATTGTAGCCTTGCAAGGCCAGTGTACTTTCTGTGGCCTTGAGCCAGGTTTCTGTGACTGCACAGATGTCATCATCTTCCAGGGAGAGGAGTGCTTCCAGAGAGTGCAGTTTCTGATTTAAACTCCTAGCATTTAGCAGCATGACCCTTAGTTTCGTTGTGTTTGATATTTTCACATTGGGAATTCTGTTGTGATGTTGCCTAAAAAAGGCATTATGGGTGAGGCAAGTGCCTTAGCCAGCAATAGGAAGCATAGAGGTGCCAGGTGAAGACCATCTCTGGCAAAACAGGGTGGTCTATCCACCATGTTGCCTCAGGCTGACAGAAACTGGATCCCCTTAGAATGACATCAGAAACTAAACCAATTATTGAACTCAAACATTTTATCTTAATATTGTGGTATCATCCTAGGTGAGGGTAAAATGCTGCTCAAAGCTAGGGACATACCAGCCTGGGAAACATATTCAGAGAGCTCAATCATGTCTCCCTTCATATCATTCAGAAAAGTACAGCTCAAGTTTTTCACATCAGCATGAACTATGACAGAGTCATAGTGGTACTTGTTGAGAGACTTGAGTGCATCTGTGATCTGGTGAATCCTTGCACCAGACAGGCAGCTGACGAGAACCTTCTCCTTGTTCAACCTGGTGAGTGGGGCACCTGTATGTCTCACTGTAGAGTCACCTATAACTAAAACATTTGGAATAGCTGTGCATTGCCTTAAGGGCTTATTTGGTGAGACACAGGTGCTAGTGTTTTTATGTATATTGGGTGCTTTGGGTGTTGTGTTAGATGTAGTATGTTTGTGTTTTACAGTGTTTAGGTAGGTTTCTGGAGAGTACATTTGCATATGAAGGTTTACTTGCTGGGTGCATATTACAAATAGGAGTCATGGTGTGTGAGCTGACAACCTGTTTAGTGTTGCTGTTCTGGGTGTGAGAGAGCAGTGATTCCAGATTCTTAGTGTAGGAGCATCTCTCAAAAATTGTACTCTGCTTTACCTAATGGTAAAGCTTTGTAAATAACTGCATTTTGTTGATTGTTATTTTGTTTATTGTAATCCTTGCTGAGCCTAAAAATTATCCTGAACACTGATAGATAGATAGATAGATAGATAGATAGATAGATAGATAGATAGATAGATAGATAGATAGATAGATAGATAGATATGTTACGCCCCTGCTGGGCTAGTAGTGTGACAAGATAGATAGAAAACAAGATTTGTAAGCATATGTGCATGTATGAATGTGTGTGTGTACTCAGTGGCAGAAGTATTATTCCCTTTGATTAATTCATTATTTTGACTGATATTATTTTTATGATTGATGATGTCATGCAGATATTTAGCTCGATGGCACATTATCTTAGAAATGCCAGCATTTTAAGTCAGCATGTGAATCCTGTGTCCATTTCTAATATGACATCATTACCAAAGGTACATTGTGCTGACCCCATGCCCTACATAAATGCCGCCATTATTCACTCACCCATGAAAAGTCTTTCCATATATGGTATAAAATGTCTGTAGTCAGCACTGAAGTGTATTACTCTCTAAGGTACATGCTCATAATGGACATAAAGCCATATTGCTTAGGCTTCCTGTTGCTTGTGCCTGATAATGAGGATAAAGTGTAGGTAAGAGGATATATAGTATGTGGTATTTAAATGGATTGTTATATAAGTACCTACCATTGTCTGTCTGTCTGAAGTCTGATTTGTGTTTTGCTCCTATCTAGGCCAGGCCAGAAGAAAGTGTCAGAACTGACAAATGCACCACTACTTACATGCTAACTTGTAGCAGCCATGCTCCACCATGTATGATATGATTCACTCAATGAAGCCTTTCAATAGGTGCTCAATAAAAGTTTATGTTTTTCCTAAGCAGGGTTTTCTAACTGATACCTGCTTATAGTCATGTATACATCTGTTTTAGAAAGTTTCTGCACTCAGTAATAGCAAGACATCTTCCTTAATTTAAATAATACAATTGCCAGAAATGAGGATGAGTCATAAAACTGAATTTAGATCTAAGGAAGATGAGGTGCTTAATACATAAAGAGTAAACATGATGCCCTGACTAAATGTTGTTCACTCTCTGTTAGTTGATTAACTGTGTTATGTTTTTTTTAATGTAACTGTGTGAATGGGAGTTCTATTACTCTTGAATTATATTGTATTGTTCTAACACTATCACAAAAACAAAAACAAAAATGCAGTTTTCTGAGAGACAGCTGCATAAAGCTGTCTTAAGCACAGATCTGTGTGTATCAAGTGTTACCCTTTCACTACACTTTAGGTAGACCGCAGCATATACTATATTTTGTACACACAATGTGGAAGTAGGACTATACTAGATATATTGGTAGTTATTAAAAGTCTCAATAAATGTGAAAGCAACTATTGAAAAATTAAGCTATCCCCATGTGATCACTGATCTAATAAATTATCAGCCATTAGATACTACTGCGTGATGGATGTTTTATCCTCAGAAATCCATAGTCATGTTTGCAAAAATATGGAAAACACAGATTACAGGGTATGGTGACCAGCAAAGCTAGTATTTAGAAATATGTTTATAGATGAAAGCAATAATGAAGAATCACCAACCTATAAAAGAGTAAAATATAATTGGTTTAGAAATCATTTCAGTAAGTATTATGTTCATTCTATTATACTGAAATGGAGGTTCAGAGCTCTGTAGAGTTGGTACAACAAATGACCACTCCCCCTGTGTCACAACTGCAGCAGTACTGGTAAATGAGTGAAAAAAAAATAAAACAAAAAGTAGAGATGACATCAAGTGCCACACTGATTATGGGACAAGTATTCTGTCTGTAGTTCAAGCCCTGATGTTTACCCATCAAGATTACTGTAATTTCTTTTACTGTGGACCTCCCACTCCTATTTTTAAGCAATTTTATTGTGTGCAGAACTCCACTGTATATTGACCGACTGTTTTCCCAGACTGTGCACTAGTTTCTGGACACCTAGAGGGTTAAGTATATGGTTTTGACATTGACTTACTTAGGACTGTATGATGTGGGTCCTACTTGTCCATAACTGTTGCCATTTCTCTATCACTCCACTCCTGCACTTAATTCAATTGACAAAGACCACTGATAATTCTCAGAGAATGTGAAGATTATAGAAATATCTGGCATCTGATCCTTATTTGTGTTGTGTCTCAGTCACACTACTCATATTGAACTCACTGTTCTCATAGATTAGACTAAGGCCTACCACTGATAGTCTTTACAAATCCTAAAATCTTAATATGTTTGCTCTGGCTCATGCTCCTGAAGTCAGGTGCATCACGGAAAGTCAGCTTCTTGCAGGCATTCTGCCTTCACTTCTCAACAGAAGTGTGACTAAACCTAAAACAAAATAGATCACTTTTCTATCAGTCATACTCACCACTGTGCTCCTCCCCACTTCATAAACTTTGATGGCTAGAATTAGCCAACTATTTGACTTTCATCATCAACTCATCAGAAACTACGTCTTCTGTACTGAAACAAAAATTTTCTCTCCAGGGAAGCTAAGATAACTCTTTCTCATTCTTACCTATTACCTTGTCTACTGTATGGTTCTCAAATTTTCACCAATCTAAACTCAGCTCTCCTTGCCAAACTGAAATCAACTTACAGTAAGACAGCTAGATTTGCTGCCCAGCAAACCTATAAGTCCCATCACTGCCTCTCTCTGAAACAGCTAACCTGGCTTGAATTACCTCACCTGCTCCTTCTTTCCCAGCTTCAGATCATTCACTACATCCTCTACCAACCTTCCTATTGTGCAGCTCTTTCTTCTCTAATCTCTTACAAATCAACTAGACCTCTCCGGAGCTCCACCCAAGACCTTCTATTAACTCACAAACCTCAAAATAATTTTGGATGTAATCTTTACAGCTATAACCCCACCAAGGCATTGAACTGCCTCCCTCTTGAAATTAGGTCTAACAAACAACTGAAACAATTTAAACTCATTACTAAAGAATACATGCTAAATCTGCCACTGTTTTCACCCTCCTTAAGCAAAAGTACTACTGTACAGCTCCCCTATCTGTCCTATCTGTATCTTATAAATTCCTTACATTGACATAGTTAACCTCATGCTTTCTACTACTCTCTAAAGATAACTTAGTACAGGGAGTCTACTGTTATTTATTGTGTTGTTAATATGTACTTTATGCCTATTGCCAATTATTGTTATATCTCTACTCAGCTGCCTTATTTTTCATTAATTTAGTTTCATTAATTTGTTAATATATACATTCTAGACTTCTACTATTTTTCTGCCTTGCTGTTATGTCCTTATGCTTAATTGTTTTGTATAATCTGTAAGGAGCTTTTCTCCCCGGGCCTCTGCTGAAAAAGGGCTACTTGGCTCAGTTGGACTTACCCAGTTAACAAATGAAAAACAAATAAATAAATAAATAAATGATAAATTCATTCAGATAATGTTTGCACACAGAATTCTTTATAACCAAAATTGCCCCTCAATATCTTCAACCCAGGTCATTGGTAGGCAGACTTGTTTTAGTCACTAAAAAAACAAACATGACAATGCTATTCAGTACACCTAAGCAAGTTTTGCAACCCATTTCTCTGTAACATGGCACATATTCTGAGGCTAAAACATCAAAGAAATATAAGTGTCAGTGGACAACAGTTAGCAAACTTGCCTTTGGTGCAGAAGGCTGTGGGTTCTACTCCCACACCCAGTAGATCAAATTGGTGGCACTGCAATGCAGTGCAGGGGGGTGCTGTACTCCTGAATATGTCATCCTTCAGATGAGATGTTAAAATAACAAAGTCCCATTTCCCCTCATTTGGTGGTAGCTAAGATGGATGTAAAATATCCCAAGGTACATATTGAAAAGAGTAGGGGCCTTTTATTTTATCACATCATAAAAACATTATTTACATGTTTTACAGGCACATATATAAACATTTCTATTTTTTTACTATTTATTACTTTTCTTATAACATCTTCATTGCTATTCTTCCATAATTGACTGCCACTCCTTTTTCTACAATCATAATCTAATTTTGCACAATATATCTGCCAAATTCTATTTACCATTAAATAAAATTTTCATTCAGTCTTACATTCCAAATAACCCATATTACATAAAATAAATTCGTATCCACCCCTCTCACATATTGTTTCTTCTTGTTCTTATAATATCCATATATAATCATACTTATATCAATATTATGTAATTTTCATTCTCAACACAATTTCTTCACACAACTTTTTCCAGATCTTTACCACTCTTTTACATTTCAAAAACTTCTTCCCAAAAAATAAACATACTCTTTCAACTGTCTTTTATATAGTATATTCCCCTTTACTGGTAACATATATTACCCATCTTCATAGGAAATCCTGATTCTCTACTATCTTGGTGCACAATGTTTTCCTTACTTTAATCGCTTTAATGACGTCTTCTGGCACATTTTTCCATGGATTTACATAATAATATCACTTCATCACATTATTATACCACATCCTTCTATCTTTCTATGTATCATCAATTTTTATTTTCCATTTTAGTGTTTTTTCTCTGTAATGTTAAATTTCTTCCTTTACATATTCCTTTTCTCTTTTCTTATTCTTATCATCTCCAGGAAATGTTTTTATTTATATTTAAACATTCTTACTATTAATTTCTTATTCTCTTCCTTTACCCCTTTATACTCTATGCATGTTTAAAGAATTAGAATAAACAACAGAATTTAGTAAACCCAGTCCCCCTTCATCTTCACTCATGCACAATACATTTATTTTCACTGGGTTTAATTATGAACCCCATATGAAAAACAGAAATTGCATAATTTTCTTTTCATGTTTCTCTGGGATCATATAAGCATATGAAATATATGCTGTTTTTACCATTAATACAGAATTCATCATATAAACCTCTTTCCTGAATGTGAATGCATACATCCTCCACAGGAGATATATTTCTTTCATTTATTTTATCAAACCTTCCCATTGCATCATAACTGCATCATTTTTACCAAATTTTATCCCTAGCAAGAACACTTCATTAATTGAAAAATACACATCCTCAAATTTCACCACATCCCCCAAACCATTATTTTTATGTTTATTTCCTGTAATTCTCATTTCTTTTAAACATCCATTCAGACAAACCAATACATACCTCTTCTATATTTTGCTCTTACTGACTACAACTATATCATCTGCATATGTCAAAACTAATAGAATCACCACTTCCTTTTGAATCATATATGTATTATTTTTCCTTTTATAAGCTACTTCACTCACTATCTATTGCACTGATAGCCATTGCAAACAATATTCCACTCATGGGACATCCTTGTCTTATACCACACTTCATGCATATTTCTGTACTCAGCCACCCATTCACTAACACTCTCACTCTATTATTCTGAAATGCTGACATACACACTCTCCTAATTCTATTACCTGTCCCATATGTCTCCATAACATTCCACATAGCATCATGTCCTACTGTATCAAATGCTTTGCTAATATTACATACCATAAGTTTCACATCCTCCCTTTTACTAATAATATGATCCACAATTTCTCTCACAACTGAAAAAAACTCTTGATATCTATTCCTTTTTATACCATATACACTTTCTTCCAAACAATCCCTCATCCTTTCTTCCATTCTCCTCTGTGTTATTCTCATAAAATGTTATAATCCATTTGATTTAGGGTGATGGATCTCAATTTTTTATTTCTTTCTTCTCATTTTTCTTCCATATAAAATGTAATATCCCACAATATAACTTTTCATAAACAAATCCTTACTTCAACCATTCATTCAGTAGATTTACAAAATACTCTATTTGCCAATCCATTGATTTAATGTATATCTAATACCCTATATCATCTGGGCCTGATCCTGAATCAACATTTATTTTCCTAAGTACTTCATCCAATTCACTAATAGAAATTTATTTTTCAAAATCTTCCTTAACTTATTTTAGAATATTTTTTACATTCCATTCTCTCTTATTTTGCTTCTTTTTATTATATATATTTTCTACATGCTGTACTACAGTACTCATAATTTGCGTATGTGTTCTTTTTACCTCTCCTTTTACATTTTTTCATTTCCCTCACTATAATAATATCCTCATTTACTATTTTATCCAAATATAAAAATGCTTCATCCCTTCTCCTTTGCAAATAATATCTTTGCCTAAACAGTATTGCCTTATTTTTTCTTGAATTATTTTAGATATTTCTTTTTCCATATCATAATACTTTCTTGTAATATTATCTAAATTCTGTAATAAATTTCTATAAAATTTACCATGCCCTACTTCCTCTTTCTTTCTTCCATCATCCTGCCATTGAAAAAAAAAACACTTTTATACTTTTTTCAAAATTCAATGCAACATTCAGACATGTTTTTATGTATATTCATCATGGTTATGTGATCCTTCCATAACTGCAGTATTTTTCACACTCCAGGTTCATCCCATAATTTCTCATGTATTATTTCTATTCCCCTTCCTGTTTTAAAATACTCCATTTCTTCCATTACCTCCACCCATATTGCTAAATGGTCTGAAAAAGCCTACACAATTGTATTTCCATCTGCTATATGCAAGTCATGTGATAATACAAAATAACGAATTTCAGATCCAATTGCCTCCTTCTGTAAGTCCATTGCCTTTTGTTCCACACAGTTAATTTACCACATTTTATCACTTCCTGCATTTTTTAATCTTTCCCTTTCTTTTTACATTTCCCCTTAAATCACAAAGTCCCTTGCAATTAAAATTTTCATGTTAGCCACCACATAGTCTAATATTTGATGAAACAGATTCTCTCTTTCCTTTTATATATATATATATATATATATATATATATATATATATATACATATATATACATATATATATATATATATATATATATATATATATATATATATATATATATATATATATATATATATATATGTATATATATATATATATATATATGGATTCCCTTCACAAGCTCAAAGTTTCAAAACTTCAAACTGCAAATAGTCGAGACCATAAGATCGAAGTTTTGAAACTCCAAACATTTTGAATGAAGATTGTCATACAGTGCAGAATGCAAAATCCTTTTCCTCACTGTAGTGCGATCTTGGAGTTGATATATTTATTTAGCAGGGGTGTGGGGGGTGCAGGGGGTAATGTAAAAATTTTTTTTTACAATTTCAAAGTTTCAAAACTTCGATCTTATGGTCTCGACCATTTGCAGTTTGAAGTTTTGGAACTTCTAGCTTGTGAAGTAGATCCATATATATGATGGAAATATTTTGGTGACTATTTTTCAGTCTTTTGAATATGGAGTTAGAATAATACCTGCAAAGTGCATAACTTCTAATCCCCTAGAGCAGATATGTCCAACCTGCGGCCCGCGGGCCGCATGCGGCCCTCAGACCTCTTCCATGCGGCCCCCGACCTCTAATTGCAACATTAATATACGCATGCCCCAAAACACTTTTTTTGTTTTGTGCTTTTCACATCCGTAACTTATAACTCTGTCGGTATGCGCATGCACCAAAGCACCATTCTAGTTTTGATTTTTTTGTGCCAAAGAAGGATCTGTGTGTTCCCGCCGTTATTTCATGCCAAAGAATCATTGTGTGTTCTCGCTGAAGAGGGACTCGTGTATGGATTTGCTGTCATTGCCTTTGAAAGGGACAGCACTTACCTGTGTTAATAGGTAAGTACGGAGGGAGTGAATGAGTGAGTACATGCATGAAAGCAGAATGCTTGTGCATGTGAAAGTAGAAGAAGAGTGTGAGAGAGTGCGTATGCACGCGTGTGTGTGCGTGTGCGCGCGCATGTGTCTGCGCGGGTGTGTGTGTGTGTGTGTGTGTGTGTGTGTGTGTGTGTGTGTGAGTGCGCATGTGTGTGTGCGTATGCGCATGACAGAGAGACACATGCACAAAGAGGCTAATGATGATCAATCTACCTAGTGAACACAAATAAGTTAGCTCACAAATATATCATTCATTAAAAGTACACTTTCATTAAATTGTGGCATTCCTGACAGAGTGTTGTATTGAATATGAAATCATACCTCTCAACTGTATGAATTTTTGCTTCATCTTTCAATTTGTGTCTTTTTCTTAGGAAATAAAATTAGTCATCCAAGGTAATGCAGTTCCAGGGAGTAAGAATGAGACAGCAGCCTAAGGTTAATGGGTCAGTAGTGGATTGACTTTGTGGGACTGTAGCATATAAAGTGGGTCTATATTAGATCACCGAATGCTTAGGTAAGCGAACGGTGATTAATCGACCCCATGTAAGCGAAAGCTTACAAAACCGAACTGTCGAGTAGTTACTTCAGGATATGAGCTATGCTGTAGCAGTGAGACTGAATGTGAGCCACAGCTGCTTGTGGGTACTGATGTTCCCTTGGACAGGGTAACTGCAAAGGTAGAGGTGAGTAGTAGTGCCCCAACACCCCCCTATTTATATATACCAACTCCAAGACCGCACTACAGTGTCGAAAATGGCAAAGTACTGAAGCGGCCAAGATAATTCTTTCCCAGGGAAAGAATTCACTAACATGCCGCTTCGATATTTTGCAGTTTCAGTTTTGTCAGTTCAGCCAAGATGCATTCGAAAACATGCGTCTTCGGTCTGCTGATAGGAACCCTATAAAGATGAATTGTTTTTTTTCTGACAAAAAAGCACCCAGTACTGTTTTGTCATTGGTGGGTTCTAGGCAGAGGCAGATTGGACAACAATAAGTATAGCTTTGGTGGATCATCAGTACTGGCAAATCAAGTGGGCACAATGTCATTTTTTAAATGTTGGGGGTTTTAGTGTGTTTGTGTGTTGGGAGGCCTGCAACTGTAGATGATTATTAAAGACAGAGACTTACGGACTGTGGAGAATGTTATTTGTTTCAAAACCTGATACTTTGATACTAGGCATGCCAAAAGTAGATTTGTTAAGATATAGCTTCTTGCCATTTGCAGTGGATGGATATTTACATTTAATGGACAATGCTAGCAGTATGAGTGTGGTCCTGTAGGGATTTGGAGGATGCCAAGTCTACCACTGCCAATGTCTTGTAAAGTGACCTGGAAATGGAGATTGGGATGTTACTGAAAAATACAGTAAGTGGACTTAGAAATATAGTTAAATTAAACAAAGTGCACTTGCAATTTGCAGGCCATTATTTAATTTATTTCAGGTAGTCCAGATCCTGGTAGATTGTATCCCATTAGACTTAGTTAGGAGAGTTATCATTCCTGGGAAATAAGCAGCCCTAGTTTCAGTGAAAGCTATGTGGTTGTTTGCAGGTAGGAAGTTGCAGGATGTGGATGCACTGTGTTTTATTTATTATTTTTAATGCATCTGTCCTTTCAAAGCATAGTTTTCTTTGTTGCAAAAGAAGGCAGGATAGAATGAGCCATATGCTTACCTGACAATGATGGGATAGAAAGATTATAAGTGATGTATAATGTCTGCAGCTACAGTTGCTTCAATGGTGTCTGTGGTGCATAACTATTTTGGGGCCTGTGTCCCACTTTTATTTGTCTCTTTCTCCAGATTTCTTGCTCTAAGGTTGAGAGGTATGGTTCCATACTAAATCAGAAGGTTGTATTTACCTTGGAAGACTTTTCAGCATAATTATGAGAAACAGAGCCTTTTAATATCTTTGCTTATTTCCAATATAAACTGCCATGTAACCTTGCAAATAACCTTCTTATTAAACTACGTTAATTCTTTTGGAATTGACAAGTATGCTTCATTGGTTCGGACGTAAGCATAGAGTGCTAATGTGACAGCTCAGTAAACTGTCAGTCTGTGAATAACTTTTGTACAAATTAAAATGTCTGAATGTCAAATGGCTTTAGATTGGAGGGAAGTTATATGTTTACTCCAGTATGTAGTATGATCTTGGAGAGTTTATAGATTTCTTATTGATTTACTTTTTGCTGAGCAGTTGTTTGCTAATTTATTGATGGTCCTTTTGGTGGTGGGAAATTAGTTGGATGAGTCCATCTCTAGTATGATTTTTTTTTTTCAGATATTTTTACTTCCAGGCAATTTCATTCAGTGAGTGTGTGTCGTGTAATTACTGAGGTTGCCTATTTTAGAAGTAGGAGCTCCTTGTGTGTGTGTGTGTGTGTGTGTGTGTGTGTGTGTGTGTGTGTGTGTGTGTGTGTGTGTGTGTGTGTGTGTGTGTGTGAGAAAGAGACAGAGATTTAATATGTATACTGAATATAGTTTTGCAAATGGAATTCTTATTTAAATAGGCCCCTCTTCTTGGGCAAGTAGACTTGAGTAACCAATATTACATCTTAGCCATCCAGCTAGGAAAGTTTAGTATGTGGATTTTCCATCCGGTTTGATGGAGGCTATGCTACTTACTCAAGGAGTACATTTATGGCTATCCATCCATTTGTCGTGTTGCTGAACTACATTGTTTGATAATGAGAAGAACGTTTTACAGAAGTTGAAGTTTTTGTTATCAAGAACCTGTCCATACAAAGTGGCTTGTTTATGTTGCAGTGAAGGCTGTGGTCTTTGTAGTGAGCGTTTTAAGTATAACCAGTATTTCTAAGGTGGAGGAAGTCTCTTAAGGCAGGATCTTTCTTAGCCTGGAAAGCAAGCTAGAGATTAAATTTATAGGGACCAGTGAGAACAAGAAGAGAGCAAGAAGCTTTTTTGTTTGTTTGGATAACTAAGTGACCTTTTTTGTCAGAAATGTTTGTAGTCTTTCTTTTGGCAGGGTGTTTTGCTGAGGCACATGCCAAAAGGGGCTTTGCACTCAGTAATGGCTCTTATAAAGGAAGAATTCAGGGATGTTATGACCACCTTGTCCCTGGATGAGACCACTAATGAGGTGGGCCATGTAAAAAGCTTTCCGTACAACGGAGACAACATGGTGGTCAAAAGTTAAGTTTCTATAAACCTGGGTGTCCAAGAACCTCACAACTGACTGCGTGCTTACAACATTGTTATTAATGTGATAATTTCTGAGGACATCACTCTACCCAAAGGGGATGATGATGCATTTTTGACATTTAGATTGAGGCCATGTTCCCGGCACCAGTCATTTGTTTGGGTGAGACCCTCTTGTAGCTTATTTAGAATTGTTTTAAGTCAGTAATGTGAATTCTTTACTTTATTACAAATTTGTTGGTTTATTTTTGTGGAATATAGTATTGTAGGACTGCTAATATTGACATTTTACGTAGTTGGACTGCTGGAGTGGTTTTCCCAGTGAGAAATGCTAGTGCTGTAGTGAATATCTGTTTATTTGAAAATATATTATATATATATATATATATATATATATATATATATATATATACACACACACACACACATATATATATATATATATATATATATATATATATATATATGTTAACTAAGATGTTAGAGTTAACTGTTAGATTACAGAATTAGAATGAGAATTAGAATTTTAAGGCAAATATTAGGCATTTATTACATTTATTCATTGTTTGAATGCACCTACAGTACAGCCAGGTCATCGACATTGGTCACCCACGGCAGCGAAAGAGTTAACTATATGATATATTTTATATGCGGCCCCAAGACAATTTCTGTTCACTCAATGCGGCCCTGGCAAGGCAAAAGGTTGGAAACCCCTGCCCTAGAGGCACAAGGAAATTAAATCCCTCATACTTTCAAGTGTAATAAGTTATCACATGGAATATGCTGAACTACATACCACTGGCCTTTCTGTGGAGCAGTTTCCATTTCTAACTTGAGCGAAACTTCTCCCCTTTATCAGTGCCAAACTGGACACAAATATTTTCCCTGAATCTCATCAGAGTTAAGGGACTTTAATAGCCAAAGGGGCTTGCTTTAAAAATTGTATCATGAAGCAAGAACTTCATCTGCCCTTGTTAAATTAAAAAAAAGCTAGGAAAATGGTAAACAGATTCTCACTCTAGAAAGGAAAACTAGTCCCTCTGTTAATAATATATGTATATGCTAACAATTCCCTCAGAAAATGCTGGATGACTAACCATCTGCTTCATCCCAGGTTATACATCCAAACTCATCCCGCATCTTTATATATAACCCAATAAAATTTACCTAGCAAGTCAGTATCCACTTCAGTTATCATTATTCCTTTGTCAGCTGTGACACTCTTTCCCCAACAACACCATAGCATCAGTAATGTGTTTCCCTGTTTGAATCTAATAGCAATATATTCTTCTTTTATCTGGAAGTCTTCTGTAAGATAAAATCAGGATCAGTACTGCAGACAACTTTATACCAAAATATCTAGAAAATACAGAAACTGCTCTTTTCCTTCCCATCATACATCATCACCCAGTGTAAACAACACACCTTATCTACAGCTCTTATTGTACCTTCCAATAAAGGAGGATCTTCAATGGATAACAATAACTTCACCTACAGTGCTCGTGTCTCCTTTATTTAAAATTATGGAAATATTTACTTTATCATTTTTACAATAATAATCATGGATTCAGAGCAGGATATATTATTTATTTTACATTTGTTGACCAGGCTAGTCTAACTGGATATATGTCCATTTTCAGTAGAGGCCCAGGGAGATAAGCTCCGAGGATACAAACAAAATCACATATACAAAAATTAATGTATACAATGAACATTGCAGGTGCAGTACAGAGAATAATCAAAGAGGTCATTCGTTCATACCATAGTGCAAAATATACAGATACAATTAGTACAATACAAAATGTAATTGCAATACATCATAAAGAAAAAGATGGCAGCAGAATTATACAATATATTAGTATACAAAGTAGTCATAAAGAAAAAGTAGGAGCTAAAATTATACACTATATTAGTAAAAGTAGTCTCCTTAATGAGATTCTGAAGATGTAAGTAATAGTAGAAGGACAAGGTAAGTTGTTATTAAGAAAAGGAACTTGATTACTGAGAAGAGGAGGGCAGGTTGAACCAAGTAAGAAGAGCTAGTTGATCAGTCAGGTTTAGTACAGGGGCACAACCAGTGTGCTCTGAGGAAAAGTTTCAATTTGATTTTAAAGAGTGATATAGTGGGAAGAGAGGAAAGTTCATTAGGAAGAAGGTTCCTGGATTTTCCAACAGTATTAGAGAAGAGAGAGTCCCCAGCCCTGTTGTTTGATTTACAAATATTTACAAAAAGTTTATGTGATGATCGTAAGGTCTTTAGATTGTTGTAGGGGGTAATGAGGGTAGATAGTATAGGGGTATTGGTAGGTTGGTAAAGGGTTTTATGGGCAATGGTCAGTTGGTGGAATTTAAGCTGATTTTGTAATTCAAGCCATCCTAGCTGCTTTAGATTAAAACAGTGGTGGGTTCTGAAAGGGTTACCTGTAGCAAATCTGGCTATGCTATTGTAGAAGTTGTCCATTTTATTAAGGTTGTTTTTAGAAAGATTAGTATATATGGGTGAGGCATAGAGGAGAGTAGAAATTAGATGGGTGTGAGCAATAGTTATTCTAACTGCAGGAGAGAGGAAGGGTTTGATCCTGTAGAGAGAGCCTAGTTTTCTATTAACAGATTTTAGAGTATTGTTAATATGTGTGTCTATGTTAAGGTTGTTATCTATGGTGATACCTAGTAGTTTGGTAGTTGGATCTGAGGATATGAGAGTACCATTACTGGATGTTACTGTGAAGTCTATTAGGGGGACTTACAAGTAGGAGTAAAAAGGAGTTTAGTTTTTGGGTGTTCAGAAGGAGACAGTACTGTGTAAACCATTGTTCAACTGTGTTAAACATATTTTGGGTAAGAGAGTGAAGTTCAGATATAAATGTGGCTGAGGATATACGTGTGGAATCATCTGCATATTGTATGCATGTAGCTTGGGGGATTGCTAGGTGAAGGTTTTTGATAAATATAGAAAACAGGAGAGGTCCTAATATGGACCCTTGAGGAACACCAATGTTAACAGGCAGAAGGGTAGATAGAATGTTATGCCAAAGTACACCTGTTGTCTGTTATCTAAGCAGGACTGGAACCATTTTATAGCTATTGCATCTAGTGACAGGGATTTGAGGATATTTATAAGTATCTGGTGATTTACCATATCGAATGCCTTAGACAGATCTATAAACAGTGCAGAGGAAAGCATATTGAGGTTACATTTTTTTGTTAATACAGTCAGTAAAGGAAAGGAGGGCAGTAGTAGTGCTGTGGGAAGGTGTGAAACCATGTTGAGAGTTTGAAAGTAAGTTATTTTGGATTAGATGATCTAGCAATTGTCTGTGGATGCATTTTTCCAAGATCTTTGCTAAGGGAGAAAGTAGGGCTATGGGACAGTAATTGGAGAGTTCAGTGGAGTTCCTACCCTTGTGAAGGGGGATAATATGGGATACTTTCCAGATTTTAGGGATGTGTCCTTCACTGATGGTTCTATTGATGAGAATGGAAATGGGATAGGTGATGAATCTGGCTGCCTTTTGTAGATATTCAGCGGGTAGTTGGTCTGCTGAAGGAGTGCACGGTTTCAGTTTTTGGATAAGGGTAAGAATATATGTTGTTGGGACTGGTTGGAAGAGAAATGGAGGGGATGGGTTAGAGTTAGGGTTGGATATAGTTAAGTTCTAAGTAGATTACTGACTGGCAAGAGTTTGAATGGCCTCAGTGAAAAAGGTATTAAAGGCATTAGCAGTCTGCTTGGGATTCTCCTGGTCTGTGCCTTGTGGGTTTGGTGTGATGGATTGACCTGGGTGTAATAATTGATTAATACTCGCCCAGAACTTTTGTGGTTTATTATGGTGAGTCTGCTGGAATTGTAGGTAGTAGTTTCTTTTGTCAGACAGTATAGCTTTTTTAGTTTCATTTCTCAGCTGTCTGAAGTTTTGTTGGTCTACTGGGTTTTTAGTTAAACGAGATTTATTCCAGTATTTATTTCTGAGATGGATTTTTTGCCTGGTTTCTTTTGAAAGCCATGGGGCAGATTTAGTTCTCATTCTAATAAAGCGGGTTGGTGCATGGCAGTCTAGTATGGCTAGGAAGTTAGAATTAAAGTAATTAGCAGCTTCCTCCAGTGTGAGGTATTTTAATATAGGATAGAGGCAACTCTAGTTAACATCAGAGAATATTTGCATATGAGGCTTAATCATGGTGAAGCTGTGTAATCTCCATTCCTTAACTTAACAAATGTTTTTGGCTTGGTTGTCCATCACATTTTTCTTCAAAGATCTCAGTTCAGTTGCTGATGACTTGTAAGGTTACAGATTCGATTGTTGATGACTTTTGTTTGTTGAATAGTATTCTGAAGCAATATGCTTTGATTTTTCTTCAAGTAACCTTTGTAGTCAACTTTGTCACTAGATATTATGTAGAAGCTGTTACGCCAAGGTTATTCCAATTCTGGGATATATACCCTGAGATTTATTCACAATCGTGTAAGTGCTACGCTATGCCTACATGATGTAAGTGTGTTAGTACAATGAGCAGCAGCACTAATCGGATATGCTTGCTGCTCATCTTGTCTACATGTTTGCAAGCATCATTTCATAGTCAGCAACAGTGTTCTCAGTCATGGAAAGGCCAAAGCAACTCACATATCAGCAATGCTCAGATATGAGCATGCCCTGTAGCCAAAGCAAATTAAGGGCAAATACAGGGAAATAATACAAAACAAAGGGAAGCGAAATGGGGGAACTGGTACACTAAACTGTGTTATACTGCATAATTAATGGTGAAGGGGAAATGTTTAAAGTGCATTCATATCCTACAGACAAATGTGATGAAAGTGTATAAGAAGAATTTCTGACACAATACTTCAATATTGATTTAATGATAATTAATGTTAATGGCAGTCCCACAGTTATGCATCGAAATAAAAACAGACATGGTAATAAATTATGGGATAGGGATATAAATCTGCAGTGTAACGAAGTGGAGTGAAAATGTGATATACAAGTTAATAAACTGCTGACTTGAGATAACAGTTGGCAAGAACAGAAGGTACGTTATGGGATAAAATAATATAATGCACTTATTGCCTATGAGATGCATATACAGGAAGTTTATGTATGCAAGCTGACAACACCACTGTATTCTCCACCTCAACATGTGTACACTAGAACAAAAGAACCATAGAGCTGTAATGTCAGGTAAATCAGAAATGGTCATCTTTTGCAAAGAAATGACAGTGGCACCAAAAGGAAAGGGGTTCATCAAAAGAACTTTAGAGCTGTAATGTCAGGTAAATCAGAAATGGTCATCTTTGCAAAGAAATGACAGTGGCACCAAAAGGAAAGGGGTTCATCACCTACAAGCATGTAACAGACAAGCAAGTGTTGTATAGTTATGTAAATGCTAAGTGCTAATCTAATATCAAACAACATATGTAAGTAACAAATGATAAGACAGAATGGATGGTATGTCATCAGTCCGGTTTTGGTCATTGCTGATTTGCCAACATCTCTGACATTGTAATACTGGGCATGCTGACATGGAATTACTGGGAACAGTAACACAACAACAGCAATTCAACAGCAGCAACACAATAAAAAGTATTGTAATAGAGGACCAATCACAGTTTCTGATGGTCTGGCAGCATGCCACATAGTAAGAAATGTTTATGGAATCACACATCTGCCACTAAGCTGTATAGTGTGACGAAAACAATTGCAGTATTAAATATATGTCTAGATAAAGACATGCAATACAGAGCAAAATTAACTTGTGGCTAGCTAGCGCATATATTCAATGAATGAAACAAGAAACATTTGCATCATGTTGTTTTTGAACATATGCCTCAACAGATATCGGAGGGATGCATAACAATCATGGTCACTGCAGAAATACATATATCTGTCATGTCATAAAGAACACCCTTGAAGGGCTTACGGCACTTTCCTGTAATATAAGGTGTATGTACAACCTACCGGCTAGGAAAAGGTCTAAGAAATGTGGCCCTTTGAATGTGCATGAATATTGTCTGTGTTTAAGCCACTGTTGTCTGACAGACAGATGTTAGCAGATTCAAACCCTGCCTACTCTATAAGGCTCTTACCAGACCTATGTACTGATATGCTCTAAGTACAAATAAGGCATAGCAGTGCAATAAACAAGAATACATAACCATTATAAGGTAGTTTTAATAAGTCTCCCTATTGGGGCGACAATGTTCTTGAAAAATGATGTCTGGCTGCACTATTCCAATGTTATGTTAAGGAAATGTTTAATATGGAGAAAAATACAGACATTTGCATTTAAATATAAGATAAGAATATGATATGTCATGAAGTAATAAACTGACACAGCTGTAATCATACCCTTTACACTACGCAAAAACATCAGACTACAAACAGGTCACAAAGGAACTCTTGCTTTATTATATCTAGCAGACTAAGAGCTGTTACATTAACTGCTCTACAGTTCTTCTTTTGGCTTTTCCAGGTTAGGAGTCGCCGCAATGGATTATCTGTCTGCTCATGATTGGCAGTGGAGTTTTACGGTGTCGAGTTGCCAGCCCGGCGCCCAACCTTCCACGGAAGGCACACACAAACACACACACACACACAGACACACACACACACACACACACACACACACACACACACACACACACACACACACACACACTCATGCGTAGGGCCAATTTAGAGTATCCCATCCACCTAGAGCATGTCTTTCAGAGGAAACCGGAGCACCCGGAGGAAACACACGTGACCACAGGTAGGACACGCAGATTCCACACAGAAGGCACCCCAGCCAATGATAAAACCAGAGAACCTCTTGCTGTGAGGCGGCTACGCTGACCACTGCACCACTGCAGCCATCCACTAACTGCTATACTGTACTGCCTTTATATATACAGTGTGATTCATTTCACGCTTCTAATCATGCTGATGACTTGTAAGGTTACTGACTTGATTGTTGATGGTTGAATGGTATTCTGAAGCAATGTGCTTTGATTTTTCTTCAGGTAACCTTTGTAGTCTACTGTGTGTCACTGGATATGTTGTAGAAACAAATCCACCCAGGTTATCCCGATTTTGGGATATTTACCCTGGGATTCATTAACAGTTATAAAGGTGCTACACTACACCTACACTATGCAAGCTGTTACTTTGTATTCCCATAGCGCAGAAGGTGTAAGCGCATTTACACAAATGTAACCAGACCACTGCAGATTAAATGGAAACTCATCTTTTGTAATAAGACATTAAACAGCATTTACTGCCACTCAACATTTCTGTATATGTCATACTCTGCACAGATGCTAAGGGCATAAAGTGAAGGCTTTTTCATGGGCCATTTCTAGCCATGTGTGTTGTGTGTGAATCTGTTGTGTGTGAATCTATTTTTTGACCAGATTAAATGTGTAAAAAAGAGGTTGATAGGACAATGGTGAAAATGGGATTGACAAGCAGAAAGTAGGACACAGGGGAAAAATGCAGGAATTTCCAGGAAGTCTGTAGGAGAGCACCATGGTCATCCACTTCTTCAGAGGGTAAATGTACAATTGCACATACAATTTCACAATTTTGCAGAGTCACAATTGCTAATTGTACCAAATCAATTGTGTCAAGATGACACATAGGTGAAGTGGAGATCTGTGTATGGTGTGTACTTTCTTTTGTGGGACAGGCACACATTTATTTGGGGGAGAGGAATGTTGGGAAAGGTGGTTAAGGAATGAGAGTGTCAGGTAGGTAGGATAGGTTAGGACACGTGCATACATACAAGGTGTACAACTCAGACAGGGATGGTGATGGAGATAAAGGATTGGGGATCACCATGATTAGGGATAGGTAGGGGACATCAGAGGCATACCTCTCAGCTGTTCAGATTTTCACAGAATGCCCAGATTTGTGACTCTTATTTTTGGTCTGGTTCTCATAAAATTTATGATTTTCTGGTAAATCGCTGAGGATTGAAGTCACTAAATAATACTAAATAATGACAGACATTTGAGTTTCAGACTTCATATCTTCCAGAAAAACATATAATAATGCAAAATCTGAAATTCTAGCAACTTTCTTAGTTTATAAGGGCACTATTTAAAATCTGACCATATTTTTGGGCCTTTGTCCCCCCATTATTTCCTGCAGATTTCTTATACTGAGAGGTTGAGAGGTAGGATCAGAGGTGCACATCCAGCTTGAGAAAGTGAGAATCTAGTCCTCACTCTCAGAACTGTAATCATTGTCTGCTGCAGCAGCTGCCTTGGTCAGTGCCAGTCATGGCACCATCTACAATGTAATGCAGGAATTTTCCAACCTTGCTGATATGTGCATACAGGACCTTCTCCATTATATCATCCACCAGGCCTGTCAGCTCCTCCGAGATGTCAAAATCACCACCTCCACTACTACTGCTGCAGGACATTACCATTGCACCAGCACCCAGGGCAGAGCTGCCTAATGCAGTTGAACCAGGTAGTGCAGGGGTTGTGGAGGCAATGCTGACAGGTTGTGACCCAGAAGTGCTGGGTGTCTGTACTGCCATTGGTCGAGGTATGGTGGGCTAAGTCACAGTGGTTGGTGTACCTCCCTGTGCTGATGATTATTAATTTTTCAGCAGCAAATTATGCAAACAGCAGTTTGTTAAATTATAAAACCACCTCCCTAAAAAAAGAGAAAGAGAAAGGGTGAGGGGAGCTAAACAAAAGTGATAATTAGATAATTAGCATATCACACTATTGACTTTTTTAAATAAAATTCATTTGGCAATACATAATTATGATAACTGACTGTTGTGCACCTTTGGCACATCCATATATGATACAAAGGTATTTATGTGTCATAAAATAAACAAATTTCACTGCTAAAATATAAGAAACATCAGCCTTTATTTCCCAATGATGGATAGGAAATATGCATTTTAATTTAATAATTGCAATTACCATAATTTCATTCTTTCTGACATATTGCTATTAATATTTTATAAATTCTTATCCAATAACAACAATTAATTGTTGCTTCTGGTTACTGAACCCACATATAGTTAAGTTGGCGTTTTCATTGTCTAATGCAAGTAGCAAGAAGTAGTGTGGGAGCATGCATGTTTGAGATGAAAGCTGAAGTATGCCTGCTCAAGTTGCTACTGCTTGAGGTAATGAAAATAACATTATAGGTTCATAGGTTCATAGGTAGATACTAGGCTATATGCCCTAGGGCATTTATAAGCCTAGCCAGAGTGTATTTGGCTTCCACCTCCCTATTAGATTAGCCTACTGTGCCTCTGTAAAGTAGGTCACAGAAGGTACCCTTTTAAGATTAGTTTACTGTGCCTCTGTCTAGCAGGGACACAGAAGAGATCCCAGGGGTGAATTTGCGATTTCCCATCCACGCGTCCAGATTTCGCTTGAAGAGGGTCAGCGAGGGGCTATGTCTAACATGAATTGGGATTCTATTCCAGAGTAAGGGGAGCCTCTGGGAAATGAATTTGTCCCTCCAGCATGTCCTATTTATTTTTGTGCTGAAGTTTAGGTCCCTGG
Organism: Protopterus annectens; assembly: GCF_019279795.1. NCBI lineage: Eukaryota > Metazoa > Chordata > Ceratodontiformes > Protopteridae > Protopterus > Protopterus annectens. The sequence goes on from NC_056725.1 coordinate 1,249,395,300, forward strand.
TGCGTGTAGCTCTAAGGGACTTGGATTTTTTGAGGTGGAGCATGTCCATTAATTCTGGGTATGACATGGCTTTGTACGTCAGGCATAGATCACCTCTGAGTAGGCAGTAAGCAACTGAGTAGAGCTGGAGTTTCTTTAGTCGAGCTGCATAGGACATCTGTTTGTAGCCCATGATCCTCTTGGTGAGGTACTTTTGGTGTCTCTCCAGTTGCTGCAGGTGTCGGGTAAGGTACATCCCAAAAGGGGCATTTTATTCAATTATGGGCCTGATGAGTGACGAGTAGAGGGGCACAATGCCCTCTCTTGATCTAGATGCGAACCCTTTCATGATAAGATGGGCTATATAGAAGGTCTTTCTAACCACTTTGGCAATGTGATTATCAAAGGAGAGATTACTATGTACGTTGGTCCCCAAATCTCTAATTACTTCTTCCGTACTTAATGGATTACCACCTATGTGGTAATTTGTGGGCACCTTGTTTTTCCCAAAGGGGATGACTATGCACTTTTTAGCATTTAGCTTGAGGCCGTGGCTCTGGCACCAAGCATCCGTCTCTGTGAGACCCTTTTGGAGGATGCTTGTGTCAGCTGGAGATTCGATTATGGCCCCCAATTTGCAGTCATCTGTGAACTTTGTCAGCCATAATCCCCCCATGTTAGCTTGAACCTCAGAGAAGTATATACCGAACAAGAGAGGTCCCAGAACTGAGCCCTGTAGGATGCCACTTGTAACTGGTTTGGATTCGGACATGGCACCTGCGATTCTGAACATGTGGGTTCTATCTCTGAGCCAGTTTGCAACCCATCTTGTGATATAGGGGTTGATATTTAAGCTGGTAAGCTTATTTATGATACCCGAGTGGGGTATTGTGTTGAAGGCTTTTGCGAGGTCCAGGTATGCTTGGATTTGTACCTGAGTCATACTTAGCTTATGCCTCTCTGATGCACATTAATCTCTCCTGGTGCACGTCACAGTTTGCAGCTATTTCCTCTGCAGCTGTACAGTACAGAAAGAAAAGAAAATATATATATATATATATATATATATATATATATATATATATATATATATATATATATATATAAGCATAATGAGTTCCTGTGTTGGCTAGCTAGCTCATTAATCCCATATAATAGAAAGATTATAGTACTGTATACTTACACAGTTGAGGGATGTTTACAGTCATAAATTCAGCCTCTCATCAGCTTAGAAGGTCCTGTTTGCTCTTCTTAAGGTCACTATAGCAGTGGCATAATTGTTCCAGATTGCTTTGGATGTGTGTTTCAATGGAGACAGCCTTGGCTAATTTATTCCAAGCCTTGGCCTTATACTGAGACCCAGCATAATCCCCCTGCAGCAGCCTATAGCTATAGTGTTTTATGGGAAGTGCCATAAATATCCTGGACTCCTAAACACCCTACCTTTGAAATTTAGCACCATCCTCTCCCTTTACAACCATGTCTGCTAAAGTCAAGCTAACAAAATATGTCTGAATTGGCACCCAATTCAGATCTCCCAAGTTATTAGTACTGTGTAAAGATACATAGCCTTGTCAACTGCATTTGCACAACTGAAAGCAAATGGGCCCCCCCTTGCAGACAAATCATCATTACTTTAATCACATAGCAGTAAAGATGTTAAACATGGCACTGAACTTTGCCACATGTGAATCTCAACCCATTAACACAGGTTCCAATGTTAAACAACGGAATGCTTAATAGCATGGCTTTTAAGTCATGCAGCTTGGAAGAAGAAAAAGAATTATGACATATTATCACGTTGGGGCTTATACAAGGTTAAAATATTATGTCAATAGCTGGGAATCAAATTTATGGGATAAAGGATCCAAAAATTGAAAAATTCCAAAAATCATGGCCATGGTGGTGCAGCAGTTAGCATTGTCATCTCATAGCAAGAAGTTTTCTGGTTCAATTCTTGGCTGGGATGCCTTCTGTGCAGAATCTGCATGTCCTCCCTCCAGCCATGTGGGTTTCCTCCTGGTGATCTGGTTTCATCCCACATTCCAAAGACATGCAGTAGGGGGATTGGATACTCTAAATTGGCCATAGGTGTGAGTGTGTGCGCAAGTGAGTAGTGAGAATGAATTACCATTGCAAGGCTAGCCACCTGGCAGTGTAAACCTTGGCTTGAGATGATTGTCACTGTGGAATTGACACTCTGACCCCATGAGCAAAATGAAAAAAGGGGTTGAGGATGGATGTATTGAAAGGATCCAAAAATTGTAAGTTACTTCATCAACTGAAACAGTCACTGGAGAACTACTTTTCCAGCATAGAAATTAGATATATGGAATTTTAGAATGAATGGAGATACACTTTAGAGAGGCCTATATGTGTGTGTGTGTGATTATAATACTTTTTTTGGAATGCATTCCTATGTAAACATAATTTTTCTGTTTGTAAATATATTTCATATAGATGCAGTTGAATACGTTGATTAATATTTGTTGGTTTATGCTGCATGCATACTTCGCAAGAGATAACTATCCTAAACACATAGCTGGGCTATATATGATGAGTCATGGTGATAATAAAAGTAGTGTGCCCATAATATATATGCAAGTGAATTTTATATTAAATATAATCATTGTCATGTCAAATTGGACACACATTAGTTTGAGTTTTTATGTGAAACATTAGTAATATATGCTAAATAGAAAAGTTTTATTATGCAAAGGAATACTGATATGTTTCTTGAAAAAACATGTTTAACATTATCAGTTTTTCTTAGTGTTACAGTCCTAATCAGAATGTTGTGAGAAATTAGTTTCTTATACCCTTTCTAAAATGTATCTTGCAGCTGTATCTGAACCCTTAGTCAGCTGTGTTCTTTATCAAAAGTCATTGCCCTTACAACTTGTGCTACAGAGATATTTATATGACAAATGAAATTTCTTCTCTTATTACTGGCAGGAGTGCTGAAAGCACACCATTGCCAGGCTTGTTTGCACTAGCTAATATAGCCTAAACTAAATGATTCACTTTTGTCCTTAGGTAGTGAACCTCGTTTGCTCTCTGCCAAGCAAAAATCAAATGAACTTTATAAAGAAGAAAAAGCAATGACATAATGTGAATATTTGCAATGTCATCTATACATAGGATTACAGTAATATTTCATGGGGCTTAGTTTTCTCAATTCACTTCAGTTACACCTTGTACCATAGAATTTGATATCTGTCAGGTGCATTTATGAAGTAAGAATATCCTCATTGCTGAGAGGGATACAGACACTCAACAATGCCAGGAGTGTTTGTTTTCCTTAAGGCAGCCCAAACTAAAATTTTCACTTTTTCCTTATGTAGTGAACCCTGTTTGCATGCTGCTGAGCAAATTGAAAAACATTAGAAAATGAACATATGATAGAGAAAAATACAGAAAGCAAATTAAATGCAATGCAAGGGTATATGTAGCAATGACCAGAGCAAGAAATTAATGCAAGTGAAAAATTCTTCCTTCTCACATCTGCTTGCAATATTTGCAACATCAGATATGTACTTTGTGGAACACATTATCAGACTTGTAGTTAATGGCAAATAATGTGACAGTGGACAGACGTATGATCACATGTTGTTAGCAATAGTGACAACAGTTGATGTTTAAACAACACAGTGGTATCACACCATGTGATTAAATATGTATTTAGACAACCCTCTGTGAAAGTATCAGTTGAGTGGGTCTGAACCATGCATCACACGTCCTTTATCTCTAATCTCACTTCACTTACTCCTTGTGCCACATAGAAGGTTAATTGTCAGGTGCATTTTCTTCCCTGAGTAATATCCAGAGTGCTGAAGGCTGTGCAAAGCCACAGGGCTAGTTTGCTCTACCTAATGCAGCCTAAACTAAATGTTTCACTTTTTTCTCAAGCAAATTCAGAAGGCAATATTTATCAGAAGCACTCAAACAGCATTTGGGGAATAACAATGTGTAGACACATGAAATTAATCTCACTGTATATGTAGCAATGAGCACAGCTAGTAATGCATTTCAGTGATAACATTCAGCCATCTCACATCTCATTGCCACATCAATACTACCATGTACGTCTCACAATATCAGGAATTCAGCTAATTCCATGGGAATGCAGAAGGACATAGGGAGTAGAAGAAATGCGTTCATTGTTCACACAGCACACATAATTAATATTTACATACTTTAAAATAACTTATTTGTCTGTCACTTTTAGTCAGCACTAACCTAGCTTGAATTTCCTACATCAACTTAGACATACAACAAAATGAGTTTCGAAATTTAGTATGAACTCCTTCAGTCAAATGATCTGGGAACAGGTTTTGATCTCTGCATCACCAGTACTGTTTCTCTAAGCTGAATACCTTTACGTATTATGCCACAGAGATTGGAGGGTAACAACTTTTATTTATTCACTCAGTACTGTTCATTCTGCAGGGTAAAGTGCAACAATGCCAGTTTTCATTGTGCTATGATAGTCCAAATAAAATGTGTCAGTTTTCATGTTGGGCAATGAAATACAGTTCAGTGCTGTTGGATGGTACCAGTCAATAGTGCACAATGCCAAATGGAGTGCAAATGATACAAGAAAAAAATATATAGCTCAAATACTTGAAATATGCATTTTACATGTTAAACCAAATTTATGTTGCAACAGGGACTTGAATGGATTTGACCCTCAAACAAGGGTATTGAAAGCAATCATTTCACATTATTTCCAAGAGCTGCTACAGACAAAGGTATATCTTAGCAAGGTGAAAAGGAGTTTAGATGTAATTATAATGTGGCATTGTATCAAGTCATATTGAAAGTGTGACAGAAACAAGTTACAAAAGTTGTCATTTCACATTTGACAGTGAATGTCTGTCTGACTGGGATATTATAAACAGGGTAGCCATGTAGTGATATGATATTAAACAAACACTGCAAACACTGCTGGTGTATCTTTTTCTTTCTGCGTGGTGCCTCATTCCATTATCTATTCTTTCCTAATAATAAGTCTATCTCTGATTTATTGCCATATGTTATCTTTACTAATGCTTAAAGTACTCCCTTTAATATTAACAATATTTCTTACTATGAGGTGACTCCCTTTAATATTAACAATATTTCTTACTATGGGGCAGTAACTGTAGTCATTAAAGACAGCAATTGAATGTTAGGACTGTCAAACTTCTAAAGAAATCAATGTACTTTCAGATTTTTGTTAAGTGCCTCCTCCCTGACACACTCACAGTAGGTGTACATCAAACAGGGGAGACTGGGAAAGCTAATTTCTCCTGCAGTCAGAGTAATCATAGACACCTGCAAGCCATTAACAGCGAACACTTCTCAATGTTCATCTTTGCATTGCTAGGGTATGTGCACGTAATCATGCAGGTCCTTCCACCATGTTTACATTCCCTACATTTAGTGCAGTTTTCAGTATTCAGGATCTCTAATGATTTCACACCTCATTTCCATACTCACAGTGCTCACAGGGCTGACTCTGCAATATATAAAGTTAATTGTGTAGCTAATGCCCTTGTATCATACTGAGAAGACTGTTTTTAACCACAGAGCTTGATACTAGTAGAAAAACAACACTTTTGGAGAATTGTCTATTTTCTACAGTGCTGTATTGTCAGAGTATATTGCTATTTCTTAAAAAATGCTTTTACAGTACAGCATTGATTATCCGAACATTGAACATCCAAAATGTCAATTATCCAAACACAGTCTATACATGCATGAGTTGCATCTGTACTACCAAGCGAAATTTAACATTCATGGTATTTGTCTGTACATGCATGAGTTGCGCTTGTGCTACTGCGTGAAATTTAACATTCATGGAATTTTTCTGCTTCACAAGTTTGTTGCTGCACAACATGTTCAATTCATGGAATGTTAAGGTTGCTGTGTGCATTAAATTCACAGAATGCTAAGGTTGCTGTGTGTGTTCAATTCACAGGATGTTAAGGTTGCTGTTTTCACCTGCTCTCTTCTGTTAAGTGTAATGTTAAGATTGCTGCTTTCACCTGTTTTGTTAAGGGTGGTGGTGTGTGTGTGTGTGTGTGTGTGTGTGTGCGTGCGTGTGTGTGTGTGTGTGTGTGTGTGTGTGTGCACGTGCGTGCGGGCACGTGAGTAAAATGCCCCAGTTTGGGATAACTGGTAGTTACTGTTACTCAAGCTCGAACCCTTAAGTACAAGGAATAAGAGCCTGAATTCTTTACCCCTACCTTGACTTGTGATTCAAGGAGTTGAGTTCATAGCTCAAAACTGTCCAGATTTTCACAGAATGTCTGGAATTTTTGGCTCATACTTTTGATCTGTTCTTCGTAAAAGTTGTGGTTTTCCTTGCAAATCAGTGAGGACTGAATTCCCTGTAATCACAGCCATTTAAGTTTCAGTCTTCCTATCTTTCAGGCAATGCATGGTAACACAAAACATTTTATACAAGCAACTTTTTTAAGATTATCCAAGCAATATTTAAAATGTGTTCCTGATTTTGGGCCTTTGCCTCCCCCATAAATTTTGGCTTTTTCCAGATTTCTTGTGTAGCAAAGTTGAGAGACATGGTTGAGTGTCAAGTGCATTTTATAAGGAGCTGAGAGCTTCAGTGGAAAAGAAGTTTAGTGCCATGTATGCCAAGTCTGTTTACAATGTGCAACGGTTGTTTAGCAAATTATGTCACTATTGTGCTAAAGCATTTAAAAACATTGTTAGTAGCACAGCAGGTAGCATACTTGCTTTTGATACAGAAGGCTGTGGTTTCTACTCCCACAATATGTAGATGGATTGCTGATACTGTACTGTGTTGTACTTTAAAGGGGGTGGATGCTGCATTCTTGAGTACGTCCTCCTTTGGAGGAGATACCTAGTAACTATGAACCTGTTATCAGTTTGCCATCCATTCCCTATTGCAATATTACCAGCTTAAAGTACCATTTTTAATATAACATAGACAATTTATTCTTCAAGAGCAGTATACACTGAATTTGTAGATGAAATGTGTTTAATGTTCATCTAAAACATTTTAAGAAGTTTTTTATCTTGTTGTAGTATATGTTTGATTATCCAAGCAGTTTGATTATCTGAACTACCGTAGGTCCAAATTAGTTCAGATAATCAACTCTCTACTGTAGTTTAACATTAAAAGGTGAATTGCACTGACCATTGAAAAGCAGTTTTATTACCTTACACATTTTTCTTTTATTACTTTGTTTTGACATAGCTATGTCTGCTTTTCTAAAATTATGTTAACGAATACTACATGAAAATTGTTTTAGTCTGTATGCCACTTACTGTTTGCACAGTTATTGCAGATGATTGTATTGAAACTATATAGGAAGATCAGGCATTTTTACCTGTGTTAGCAGAGAAACAAAAATGTGTTCTGTTTCCATTACAGAAGTGTTATAAGATCTGTGGTGATACTTCAGTTTTACATATAATTCTTTGTTTTTTGGGGGGGCAAACTTGGGTGTAGTCAGAGTGAGCAATTAACATTCAAATTGTTTATGTGCATGTCGGATGCATGCAATTACATATAACTGAGTTCACAGCCATCTTTTCTGTTTATTTTATATATATATATATATATATATATATATATATATATGTGTGTGCCTGTTTTATATTTCATCTCATACTGAGATATGATACCCAAGAAGAAATCTGTGCCCCGCAAACCACCATATAGTGGTGCAGGAAATTAGTTCAATATACAGAGCTCATGTTACTATGGATCTTTTCTATTAGGGAGAGGTAGAAATTACAAATCTGCAAGAGACAGGATATGGCAGTGGATGGTCAATGACATTAATGATGTCAGAGGGCATGTGAGAACCTGTTCCCAGATATGACACCAGGCAAGTTACATGATAACCTATCCCCACTGTAGGGCCATTGCAATTGCCTAGAAATAGGTGGCTATAGGAGGTAGTTCTGCTACTGAACCACCACTAACTACAACTGATTAAATCCTATCAAATGTCAGAGATCAAGATAGCTTGGCAGAGGGTTCCACAAGAATGTTAAACTTTGGTGCAGATGTGGATGACAAATCCAGAGTGTCATGAGCAGTCCTTCCAGGTGTGCAAATTGCAGGTGTCATTGTTAAATCTTATCTGCATATATCTAAGATGTATATATATATATATATATATATATATAGAGAGAGAGAGAGAGAGAGAGAGATATTGAGAGAGAGAGAGAGAGGGAGTTTTCTTTGGGGTGGGGTGAATCCAACTGTTCCCTACATTTTTTATCTGCACTTGTAAAGGGGATTGCTCTCTTTTACTTGTTTCATTTGCATTGTGATACTTTGACTTATTTACTTTCCATTCCTCCCTTACAGGCACTTCTGGATTGCAGGTTGCCAGCTCACCTGCACATGATAGGCACACATTTGGTTATTGTTAATACTGTACATAAGGTAGATTCAAGTCTATATGAGAGTAAAATTTATGTTGCTTTAGCATCTGTTAAAATTTTAACATATCTTTCATATATGGAAAATATGAGATAAATTTTATTCTCCATTTTCTGTTTGCTCTGTTTATTGTAAATGTGGAACTCCTACCACCTGATGTTAGAGTATCAGTAGCCTCTGTTGATGATGGTGGTGATGAACAGACACAGTATGGTTGTGTGGAGGGTCAGTCTGACACTGCGATTGTGACTCCCACATGCCCTGTACATATTTTGGACATAGTTGGTATTTCTATGCATACCCAGGACACAGAGACCTCAGATATAGGGCAGGTTAAGGGTGACAGAGTCGATCAGGTTAGTGTGGTTACTCCAGTTGTACAGCCAGTTGCTTCTCCAGGTAGCTATTGTGAGGGCATGGTGCCAAACAGGAGGGTTGATAGGGGTGCACTGAGGAGGCCTGCTGCCCACTCTCTTCCACATACTGGTATGTCATTAGGTGCTGCCCGATGTATGTGTAGGGCCATATTGGAGGCACAGGCACATTCCACCAGGGCCTCAGAAGAGACAGTCCAACTACTAAACATTGTGCATTCTGACCTGAGTGACTCCCTGAACCATGTGGTCAAGTCCTTAAACAGAATAAATGATACACTGTATTGGGAAGTTTCTATAATGGAACAGCTGTTGAAGGAGGTTGAACATCCATGTGGCCAGACAGCTGCTACACCTTTTATTGTTAGCAGACATGACCATGGAAGCTCCCACTCCCACAGTAAAACTACAGCCACTGCTCCATCAGTGATTGCTATGTCAACACCCAGATGTTGTAGGCCATGGTGTCTTGGTTCTGGCTGTAGTCATGAGGAGAGCTCATCCATTATGTTCAGGTAGTACACTTACTTTTAACCAGGGCCGTGGAAGAAGCAGTGCAACTCCTAGCACAGGTAGCTCTCATGGTGGGTGTGACAACTCTGAACTGAGTACTTTACCATGCATGGCTCACACCTGTCCAAGATGACAGGACTTATTGCTAGCACAGTGCTTGTTTGTGTTCGTGCAGATACACACAGAGAAAAAAGTTTTTCCCATGCCCATACCACTTCACACACATGCAAACTATATAAGCAGTGCTGTTGAGTGCTATACATCTGTTGTTACTGGTCCTGACCACTGTATACTTTGACAGTTACATATATTTCTTACTTGCAAACACTCACTTCTTTGGAGTCAGCCTTGCCTTACTACCTCTCCCCCACCACCATCCTGTGCAAATGATGATGACTGCGCCCTGCCCTTTGCAAATGTCTGTGTGACTAAGGGTTGCATATACGTCTGATGCACACTGTGGATAGCAAATACTAGCCTTTTCACAAGTTTAGATTTATGAATATGCATTGCAGAAGAAAAATTGTTAAATTCTTGTTTATACTCATTTGTGAATGATTGCTCCCATAATTGTTAAACATCACTGTATTTTTGTTAGTATTGTCATAACAGCAATGGAATCATTAGGTGCTACAGTCTTGATTCTTGTTATAATTTTACAGATGAGGGTATAATTGACCTGATCCATGTTTTATAGATTATAGTCAATTGAGATACTTCATGTACATTATTATTTGTGATACCAATATGAATATAGCAAAAATCTGACAGTGGAGATACTGCTGACGTATGTTAACCTTAGAGAAATGCTCTGTTTAGGAGCATATTACATACTTCCATATGAGAGTAATCAGTTCCATAACATATTTATTTTTCATTACAGGCTCTGAACTTACCTTGACATTAGTGCAAGTGCAAATTGTGTCCAAAGGGATTGTCCCAGTCTGCTGCCAACAGAACACAGCCACTACATGGTTAAGTAAAGGTTGTGCTGTTTGAAAGGCATCAGTTGTCCTATTTGTATGTGTGGGATCTTAGGCTTTGACCTAGGTAGTGATTGTGTGCACATGCTATCCTTTGCCTCTTAGCCAGAGCCAGGCATACTGTGCTCCATCTGCCAGCACTATCTGCAGCTGGTGGTTCTTCCTCAGACTACTCAGCTGTACCTGCTGTTGCTTGCCCTGCCTGTAGTCATTGAAACTGTAGTCCTGCCCCTTTCTGTCCTTCTTGAAGCTGTTTTCTGAATATTTTATTGTGTAACATGATATAGACTGTAAGTATTTCTGCAGAAGTGTCTGGGTTGTACTATAGTCACTTCATGATGTGTCTAGACAACGTAACCCTGATTTCATCAATCTGAACACATGTTCTATGATACCTCTATTTTTAGCATGGTCCTTGTTGTATCCTTGCTCAGTGGGGTTGTGTATTTTTCACATGGGTGTCATGAGCCAGGGTTCTAGTGCATAATCTTAATTTCCCACTAGATGTCCTTGAGGAATGTCACCCCAAGCAAACCTGTTGTACAGCTCACAAGTGTGCCATATGTATGAGTTGTTGAAACTCCCTGAGTTACCTGCACAGACATTGTAGATGATCCCTTCGGTATTAAACACAGCCTGACAGTTTATAGAGTGGAAACCTTTTCTGTTGATGTACCTCTTTACCTGTTCCCCAGGTGGGACTTTTATCGCTATGTGTGCGCAATCTATGCCTCCCTACACTTCAAGGAAGTCTGCTACTTCACAGAATTCCTGCATGGCTTTTGCTATCTCCTGTGGGGCTTATGGAAACAGACATACTCCCTTGCATGTAGGAGCATTGCATTTAAAAATAATGAAATGTTGTATAAGCTGATGCCTGTGACACTCCTAATATATCTCATGTGGGTCTGTGGAAAGTACCAGTAGCTATTATATGTAATGCTAAACATACTTTTGTTTCAACTGGGATAGGTTTTCCACAATTTCTCTGGGACCTGAGCTTGGGAAAGCAGAGGCTGCATATTTCCCTCAGTGTTTGCCTGTTCACCCTGCATCTCTCAATAATTTCTGTTTCATGCAGTCCATGATAAGTCAAGTAGGGTCTAAACACCCTTATTTGTCTTGCCTGATGTCTGGATGCAGCAGTAGCAGCACCCTGATTTACAGCCTGTTGCACAGACAGTATAATAATTGCAACAGCAATGCCTAACATTGTTTATTTCCTAAGCATAATCAGGCCTGTATTCCAAAGAATTTAGTGAACATGGCAAAAGCCTACACTGAGTGCACATGATTGCTCTATAGCTTAATGAATAGCTCTTCCGCATTGGATTGGTTTTTAGCATGTACCTCAGGTCTTTATGCTTTGTTTATTATGTTCTGCTGTCATGTAGAGCCGCTTAATGAATATCAAATAGCACACTATTGTGTTGGCTGCTTGCTGCGCCAGCAATATGATTGCTGCACTGCATGCAGCTGTTAATTAATCTGGCCCATAGTGTTCAAATTTACCCCCACCAATACATCTTTGGAACTCAGATACTGAGGACCCACCTTTAAATCAAATGGAATCTCAATATATTTTCAAATGTTGCATACATTGTGCTCACATATTGATAATTGTTGCAAAACTAAGTTCACCAGCCTGTAGTTTCTAACATTAATAAAGAAACCCATTTTATTATAATCAATAAATCAGGTGGAAATCTGAAACACAAATTACTCATAATCTGCTTTGCCAGTCCATTCTTACTTTGAATGCTAAAACCTGATCTTCCTCTAAATGGTCTTCTTAGACTGATATTATATGTTCAGAATACTTTCTTAAAATATCATAACTTTTCCTCTTTTAGCATTTATTAAAAGAACACAAAGTATTTAACATTTACCAATCCTAGAAAAGCCATCATGGAGGGTGGCCACGGTGGTGCAGTGGTTAGCATTGCCACCTCACAGCAAGAGGTTCTCTGGTTCGATCCTCGGCTGGGTTGCCTTCTGTGTGGAGTCTGCATGTCCTCCCTGTGGATGCATGGGTTTCCTCTGGGTGCTCCAGTTTCCTCCCAAAGACATGCTGTAGGTGGATTGGACACTCTAAATTGGCCCTAGGTGTGTGTGTGTGTGTGTGTGTGTGTCTGTGTGTGTGTGTGTGTGTCTGTGTGTGTGTATGTGCCTTCTGTGGAAGGTTGGGCACTGGGCTGGCAACTCAACACCATAAAACTCCACTGCCAATCATGAGCAGACAGGTGATCCACTGTGGCAACCCCAAACCAGGAAAAGCAGAAAGAAGAAGAAAAGCCATCACAGAATAAGGTATCATATACACTTACCATGAGGGAAATATTTCTTATTCTCTTTCAAATTCCCCCTTTTATCATTTTTTAAATGTATTTATTTAATTATGGGTTATTGTTTACTTTATAAGTACTGCCTGTATATGAATGCTATTTTTTTAAGAAAACAAAACTGAGCATATGATTTCTGGAAGACAACTTTACTCAGAGAATTTTCATGCTCTCAAAATTGTATCCAATGGTGTACTCCTGTGGAGCAGGTTACTTCCATAATGATATGTGGGTTTATTACAATCAGTTGAAATATGACCTGAATATTTCTTCAGGTTACTGTTTCTGTCACTCGTCCTTCTCTAACAAATAGGACAAGCAGGTGAGTGGGGGCAGAGTTCGTTTAGATGTTTTAATACATAGAAACACATCAGGATGGATAGCAGCATTATAAAGTATGAATTAACTAGTTAACAGACAGACCTTACATACATACATGCCTACATCTTAACAGGTTACTACAAAATGGCAGTCTAGCTTGCACGTGCTCAGTATTTATACACTTGTGTAAACTCTTGGATAGCTTCTTAAAGGTACATATACACACATTGAACTACATCCTCCCTCTTAAAAGATTGCCCTTTGAAAAAAAACAATATTAGAGTTATACACGCATTACTATAGACATTAGAAACAGAACACAATGTTCATGTCCAAGTTGCTTCATATCTGTCACAGGGTTTAAATATGCAACCATATCTCGTAACATAACAGTGTGGACCAAATTTAGCAACAGGAACAGTCTGCGGTGCACAACTTATATCAGGGACTTCTGGATTCGTCATAGGAATGGAAATGTCCCCTGGAACATCCTCAGGAACTGGAACACTGGACAACTCACTCTGAGATAAAAAGTCTTTCTCACAGGCTATGTGCTGTGGTATAGGCTCAGACACTGGTCTCAAATGCTTCCGATTCTGCCTAAAAACTGCTCCTTGTGATTCCACAATGTATGATTTTGTCTCTGGACCAATATTCTTCATGACACCAATCTGATCATAACTTTCGAACATCTGCATCCTTACCACTTTTCTTTTTTGTAAAGGACTGAGTTGTTTGCTGGTCTTATCATAGTAGACTTCTTGGTTAAATGCTTCTTCAACAGATTGGCTTTCACTAACCTGTTGTTCTTGACACATGGAACCAGCAATTGACTACTGATTGGTAATGTGGTTCTGGTTTGTCTTGACAAAAGTCTCTGAGCAGATGAACCAAGATGTTTATCACGAGAAACATTTCTGAGATTCAATAGAGTCAGCAAAACATCGCTATTATCTCATTTTGACTTCTCAGGTAACTGTTTTGCACTTTGAACTGCACATTCTGCCAAACCATTTGAATGCAGGTACTCAGGACTACTTGTGACATGAGTAAATTCCCATTCTTCAGCAAATCTTGTGAACTGTTGGCTTGTAAACTGCATACTATTGTCAGAAATAACTTTGTGTGGGCTACCAATCACTGCAAAATGACGCTTCATCTTAGCAATGGCTGTACTAGATGCTAGATGGGAAGTAAGTCAATCTTGAAATAATTGAGGTAAGAGCCTGCTAACACAAAATAATGTTGACCATTCCACTCGAAGATATCAGTAGCTACTGTCAACCAAGGTAGTTCTGGAATCTGGTTAACCTGAAGTGGTTCTTTCTGTTGATGTGGCTTTGCACTATTACACACAGAACAAGATAAAAGTGCTCTATCAATGTCTTGTGACGTAGAAGACCAGAATACTAGTCCTCTCACCCTTCTTTTCCTAGAATTGACTCCTGTGTGACCATGATGCAAGATAGTAATGTACTCTGGTTGCAAGGACTTTTGAACAATCACTTTCGGACATTTCATAATGATAACATCGCCAGACAAAATCTCATCTCTGTATGGAAAATAAGGTTGCACTTCTTGAGATAAACTAGATTGCATTGACAGCCATGCTTGTTGAATAAAGTGGATGAGCCTCTGTAAAACTGCATTTGTGGCTGTGTGATCTCTCAGCTCATCAAGACGTGGAAAAAAAAATTCTCACTTCCATGACGTCAAAATCAAATAACTCATTCTTGTGCTGTTCTATGATGTTTCTGGGCTATCTGGATAATGTATCACCAAGATAAAGAAGTTTGCCTTTCTTGTAGACAAGATTGAAATTATACTTTTGCAATCTCACCATCATACATTGCAGTCGGGCTAGAGCTGAACACATAGGGTTTCTCAAGATAGTGACTAAAGGTTAGTGGTTTGTTTTGATCTGGATAGGTCTACCATAAACATAATCATGGAACTTTGAACATGCAAACACAATTGGTAAAAGTTCTTTCTCTAACTGGGGATTCTGCATCTCAGTTTGGGTAAGAGTTATCGATGCATAGGCAATAGATTGATCCTCTTGTAGAATAACTGCACCAAGACCAAATTTCAAAGCAACACAGGAAAGTGTAACTGGTTTGTGAACATCATAGTATCTGAGAGCTGGTGCACTAGCAATTCTCTGTTTCAAGACATCAAATGCTCTTTGGTGTTGCTCTAACCAAGACCAGGATACATCTTTACATGTCAGCTCTCTAAGTGGTGCTGAAAGTTGGCTCACGTCTGGAATGAACTTGCCTAGGTAGTACACCATGCCAAGAAAACATTGCAGGGCTTGAACATTGTCTGGTGCTAGCATCTTGAGAGTGGCTGTTTGTTTTGAAGGGTCTGGTCATAAGCCTGTACTGGTAAATAAATGACCAACATAAGTAACCACTTGTAGCCTGAAACTGCATTGTGTGGATTGAGCTTAAGTTTCACTTGATGTGCCCTTTCTAGAACTTTTTTGAGGTTTCTATCATGTTCTGCTTCCTCATGACCTCCTACTAGTATGTTGTCTACTATAATAGGACAAGGATACCCAGAAAAAATTTGCTCCATTACACGCTTAAAAACTTCACTTCCAGAATTTATTCCAAATGGCATTCTCAAACATCTGTATCTGCCAAATGGAGGGTCTATATCACATAGTCCAAGTTTTGTAAGTTCAAACAGGTAAGTTATTTCTTTTTTTTTTTTTTTGCATTTGAGGTATGACAACTTCAAACATATGGTCTCACCATATAACGTTCTTAAGTTGTCATACTTCAACTATGTGATATAGATCCCCAAACAGAGTAATGAAAGTAGTGAGCAATGAGGATTTCTTGTCAAGCTGAATTTGCCAAAATGAACTCTTTGCATCCAAGACAGAAAAAATAGTGGCATTTGGCATCAAGGCTGTGACTTCTTTGACTGTGGGCATTGGATGATGAGGCCTTTTTACTGCATTGTTCGAATCTCTTGGATCAATCCATATTCTAATGTCATCTGAGCTTTTCTTATGAGCTACCACCATGGAAGATACCCACTCAGTTGGAGTTTCAACTGGACAAATCACACCGTGTCGCACCATTTTATCTAAATCAGCTTTGACTCTGTCCTGCATGGCTATTGGAACTTTACGTGCTGGCCTGATAACTCGACTAACATCTGGGTCACACAACTAGAAGTTTGCCTGGTTTGTCTTTGAAAAGAACAGCAACATAGAAAAAATGTACTGAGCAAAATTAGAGTAGTGGTCTTTTAAGCTAACTTGGTGGACTTCCTTATGAAATGAAAGCAGTCCCATTTTCAAACTGTCTCTGAGCCCTAATAATGACTGGCCATGCCTCTTGACCACATAAAATAATAAATCATAACATCTTCCAGCAGAGTAACATGAAAGCAAAACTGAGCCTTCGGTCTGAATTTCTTCATCTCCATAAGCAGCAAGCTTCACAAACCTTGCCAAATCAAGCCTTTCACCTTTACACACTCTGGCAAATGATTCTGCTGACATAACATTGCACTTGTAACCTGTGTCAGCTTTGAACTATATGGGTTTGCCATTTATCCGAACAATACAAACTACTTCATTCTTTGCCCTTAACTCTACTGCATTGACTGTTTCATGAAGCACTGACACACCATCAGCATAAACAGTAGCCTGCATTCTAATTGATCAACTCTTTTCTTAAAATGTTCCCTTTTGATAAAAGAATGTGGGCCTTTTGATTTACAAAATCTTTTGACGTGATTGCATTCATTACATTTGTGGCATTGCTGACCAAAAGGTAAACATTTCTCCCTTTTAGATTTACAGCTTCCACCACAATTATGACAGTTGGCTATGAAACTAGGTTGGGGCCCATGCTTTGAGTTTGCTGACTCACTTTTATGCTTCACTGAGACGGATGATGTTTAAAGGAAGGCAAGAACTGAATGAATTATGTAATGTTTGATTGACAATGACTGCAAAGAAGATTATTGTTTTTATTTATTTAAATGTATGATTGTCTATGTCATAAGTGATAACTGAAATAAAGATGCTTCTTGTTTAAAAAATTCAGTAAGTCATAATCCTTTCTTTACATTAAATATTACTAAAATAGCAAAGATGTTAGACATGATCATAAGCAATGGCATATCAAGAGGAGATGGGTAAAAAGTCAGGAAAGCGTGATATCAAAGATTCTACTTAAAGTGCAATGTACATGAAATAATGGGAGAGAAGACAGGAAGAGAGGGAAATAAATCCTTTACCGACATCAGATACTAAAAAAGAAAGAAAGATAAAAGTATACGAATCAAGAACTATTTTAAATACACTAACCTTATATTATAGTAGACTGTTTTATAACATTATATTAATAATATACCATGAGTGAGGAATATTTATTACCAACACTTGTTCATATGTTCACTGTTCAGTATTTAGACCCTAAGGTCATTCAGGATCATTGTTTCCATAAATGAGGAGTCATATACTAAGCTGATGTAATTAGGAATATCTAGTATTTGACCATCTTATGAATACGTCTCTTCTTTTTCTTCCTCCGTGGTACCCCTTTTCTATTGCCCTCCTTGTCCTATCTATCATCATGTCCTGTTTACAATGTATATCATAATATATTCCTGTTGAGGATTACATATTTTAAATATAGAAGTAAAGTAAAACCCATTTCAAGATTTTGGTTTATGTGTCACAGTCTTCCTTTACTTGTCTCAAGTTATATCTGTACTTAGGGATTTATAGAAAAGTTAGATTGAAGGTTTAGGGTATGCTTGAAAGCAATTTGCTTAGGTTATTCTGTTCAGACTAGGTATGTAGACTTTCTGTGATGGATTTGGTGTGGGTTTTATTTCTTACAGTTATAGAGTTGTACCAAATAAAATGTGTTAACCTGTGTTTTATCTATAAATCAACATATTGTCATAGTTCTTACTCTGTTAGGAACAATTAACTTTTCAGATTTGTCAAAAAAAAAACAGCCTGTTGTATGTACCATTGACTGAGTAAATTAAAAAAAATGGATTTGCTACTGAAACTTTAGGTCACAACATTAACAGAATGGCTAATGACCAACATTTACACAGAGTCAGTGGAGACCAGTTGAATGATATGTCTGAATTGCAGAAGGGAAATTATCACACACTGATTGCTTTACATAACAGCAATAATATTACTGCTACAAATTTGGTTAATTTACCATCAGTGGGTTTCTGGACATTTGATTTTCCTTCAAACCTTGGTGGATTCCATCAAGAGTAACACTTCTTTAACAAATCATTTAAAACCAGAAACTAAAAATGATTAAGCTTAAATCTCTTCATCTTGATAACATTTATTATAAGATAAGGAGTGTATCAGGTGTTTTTGGAAATTTTAAAATGGGTTAAGTCCAGACCTACCAGTATATTCTGAATTTACTGATTTTTTTTTTATCATGTCTGATATGAATTTTTGGGATACTTGTTTAATGACAATGAGAAGCAAATCAATCATTTGGCACATGAGGTGGAAGAAGTCAATGACTCTAACATGAATAACTTGGTGTTTGAAACATAAGAGATGGAATATCATTTTCTTATAGAGTTGGCAAATGATGTGAAAGGAACAAGAAAGGGAAGTATAAAAAATTGCAAAGGGAAAACAGGAATATAAAAATAGGTCGGCATACCCATGTCCTGAAGTGTTTTATGATAATTATATATATAGTCCCTCTCACAATGAGACATTAATCAAATTACTTCTTCTGGTGAGCCAAGCGACGCTGAGTACCACCATGATGATTTTTTTTTTTTTAAATAACCACTGCTGTGGAAGTCAGAGTGGATAGCCAGCCAGTGTGAATGAGGCTACACCAACTGTAATCAGACTTTCAACCATATGATTCCCCCTATGAAGTGAAACAGGAAACAAAGAACTTATTAGAGCAACACAGGTTCTAAGATACAGGTGTTAGACTTTATTACAACCTAAATGAGAATGAATTTGTGCTGCTTAAAAAAATTTCCTGTGATAAATCTATTCAGGTAATGAAACCCAACAAAAGGTGAGGGTGATCTTGATAAATCAATTAGACTTCTTCTTCTTTCGGCTTTTCCCGGTTAGGGGTCGCCACAGCGGATCACCGTCCACTCATAATTGGCAGTGGAGTTTTACAGTGTTGAGTTGCCAGCCTGGCACCCAACCTTCCACAGAAGGCACACCCATGCACACACTCACACCTAGGGCCAATTTAGTGTGTCCAATCCACCTACAGCATGTCTTTGGGATGTGGGAGGAAACTGGAGCACCCGGAGGAAACCCACGCAACCACAGGGAGGACATGCAGACTCCACACAGAAGGCACCCCAGCTGAGAATCGAACCGGAGAACCTCTTGCTGTGAGGTGGCAACGCTAACCGCTGCACCACTGTGGCCACCCTGATAAATCAATTAGACTACATTAACAAAATGTTTGATTTGATTATGCATAATTTTTATACCATTGTTTGTTATAACAAAGTTATTGCAGTCTACGGGTTCATTGATATGGTTTACTATCATGTTTTCAAAATGCATTCCATCAAATGCACATATCCACAAAAAATAAAAACATAATTCACGTAATGAAAGAAACCAGTAATGTTGACATGTCATCACTCAATGTACTTGTCATTACCCAGCAAACCCTGCCTACCAGCCATTTACAACTAACTTATTACAGGGGGCAAGCACCCCTGTACCCCCTCACCCCCTGCTCATTATATATACAAACTCATAGATCACACTACAGTGAGGAAATGGGTACATTTCCCGATCCCCACTGTACAGCGATTGCCAAGCAGAACGTTGACCTCACAACAGCGAATGCACACTAACCTTCATTATTGTGATGTCGACTATTTTTGGTTCATCCTTCTGTGAACTGGAAAATAGCCTCTTGACTATCCCAGTTCAACTGAATGTTGTCTGAAATTTTGATAGTGAACCTTTGATACTACATTACATGAACTGGTAGTCAATGATATTATTACTACTGAAATTTAAAATTTTCTTGGTGTTAAAAATCCTTGGAGTTAATATGTTCTCTGTATCCCCAAGGTGCATAAAGTTGTGTGTGTGTGTGTGTGTGTGTGTGTGTGTGTGTGTGTGTGTGTGTGTGTGTGTGTGTGTGTGTGTGTGTGTGTGTGTGAGATACCCCCCTCCACACATACTCTGCCCTATTATATCAGCGGGTGGCTCAAGACTAAGGTACTAGTGATTTTTGTTGATGACATGTTGAACGAGTTTTTAAAGTTATACTCCTGGGTGCTGCAGAATTTATTAGATTTTTTAGATCACATTAGAAATAATAACATCAACAGCAATGGTCAATGTGATTTAATCCCTAATGTAATTATTAAAAAAACGTATTTCAGTTTAAGGTGGAATTTTTTAAATAATCCTGTGAGGTGGCTTTGGGGACCCTTTAAGACCCTGTGAACCTGGTTTTAATGAATGGAAAACCTAATATTTGGTTAATTCCCCATCTTGGACACATATTGCACTTTCCTTACAGTATATGAATGCTATATTTATTTTGTTACATACCACTTTTTTTTTTTAATTTTCATAAACTTGTTCTGATAAAAGTGTTATTTGGATGTGACCCTGTATAAAGATGCAAACAGTGGTAAGTTACAATCGGTACTCTGTAGGAAATCCACATTCAGTAATGAATATTTACATTATAGTACCTGTTATCCGCTGAAGCAGAAAGGCAATATAGTAAAAGGACAAATGGTAAGGCTTTCTAGGCTGACCTGACTTCTGATTATTTATTTGGTATTGAAAAGGAAATCTTATATAACATGTTTTTAATGAGTAATTACCATTTTGAGTTTGTCTATAAAATGAAAAGGAAACTACAAATGTTATGTAAGATAAAGACCATCTGATTTTAGACCACTTCCTTCAGAAAGTGCAGAGCATCATAAGCGGGGGGACTGATATTTTTTGGATGGCTATGGTTTTAACATACTCATTAGATTCACCAAAGATAACAAATATTATTTATAAGAACTACTACCTTACTGTTGACACTTTGAAGTCTAAGCTTGACATCTTTCCTTATTTTATATATAGAAGGAATTTTAAAATTAAGAAAATGGTTAAAATGGAGGAGAATTAAGTAAATCACAGAACTGTGGAAGACATTCCTATTCTTTATCCATTAAATATTTGTAAAGATTAATATGACAATCTAAATTTCTGAACTGAATGGAACATGTTGAAATAATTTAGACACCAGTACATAAAAATAAAAATAACAGATATAGGAGATATCTTTTCACTAGTTAAAATACTATGAAATATTAACAAAATAGAAACTATAAATTCTAAGGAAGCAGTTTAGACTCTTTCCTCATTTATAATATAATACATAAATAATCAAATAAAACATTTACAGATCCTTTAAAACCGAAAACAGAAGTGAATGGCCAGATTAAAAAAATAAAATATATAATAGAGTACTATCACATGATAGACTCATAGCTGTTATGTGTTCAGTAGAAAGGGTTTCTTCACTGCCCAAAATGATAATATTATTCTTACACTCCTTCATGGAAATACATATTAATACACCTAAGAATAAAGCACCATAAAGATTCAGTTTAACATTCTTCTCTAAACTGATGAAACTATCATCTATTATTTGGTTCCCTTCCCATCACATACACATATTATCTATTACAGACAAGTGTTGACAACTTAAATGGCTCAAATGACATGAACAGTTTCTCAGTCTTATTTAAAGTAAAATTATGCTGTCTGTGCCCCCCCCCCCCACAAACACACACACAGTGACTTGGTAAATGCAATCCAAACTGATATGTCATTCTCAGTAGAGAAGAACAGTTATAAAATGTTCAAGCCTTCTGATATCTAGAATACTGGATTGACCCATCTGTAAACATCCTTTACCACATTCAAATCCCCAAGTCAAAGGTAAGCAAGCTACTGTCATGGTCCAGGAAAAGATCACATTTCCTATCACTGACACCCAGAACTGCTATAGGCAAAGGTGTCCCACTCCCATAACTGTAACACATTCTCCCTCTAATAGTCATACTCTTAACACTCTTCCAACATATCCTCAATAACATTTGCAAGTTCATAACTCTTTCTTACACAGAGAGAACACTAGAATTCTGCTGGAGACTCACACTCAAAGTCAAATATCTGCTAGAGAGTTAGAATTGAAGTGAAGTTTAATATGATTTTATGGTGTATTCTCATAGTTTTTACTTATTCAGTATAGCTTTATCTTACCTGCTACAGCCTGAAATAACATTATCATTATGGATTCTCCTCAGTACAATATTTTCAGCTCATTTCAATGCCTCTAAAATGTCGGCACAATCTAACCACTGAATGATTCATAGGTTAAACTGGTATCTGATGGAAGCTTGCAATGAGCAAAAGAAAGTGCTAGTTCATTAATAGAACCCTCAAACAGGCTCTGTTAAAGGATAAGGGAGGTTGTTGTTTTATTGTTGTGACAGTTTAAAAGTATTTCAGATAGGGTCCCCCCATTTTTTTTGGCTTTGTCCAGAATTCTTGAGTAAAGAAATTGAGAGATTTGGAGAACGTATAAAGTCTAATTTATAACACCAATTCCCTTTGTATCAGACAAGCTCAATATCCTATTCTTTGTTGTCTTTTTTGCTACTACAATGAAAACAATTACAAGAAAATGGGAAAAAATTATTTCTCTCTTCTATGACTTTTTAAATATAATCACTATCGATTATGAATATAAAACTGATGCTATCAAAACAAGAAACAAACTTGAAATTGTAAGCTTCAGATTCTGGTTCAAACTCTCATTGTTCGAAAATACAATTAAATCACTCTTTTTATAGTCTCATTTGAAACATTTTATATGCATTACTACTTTTGAATAATATTAGTAGCAACCAACACACCGTGTATACCTTGCATATACTCTACAAAGATTATTTTAAATTTAGTAGAGTTTTATTTGGTAACTTTGCTAATTTAATAGTAATAATACTATGTTATATAAAATTTGGTATGGTTATCATTTTGTATTTGCTAAAAAAATAAACTGATGTTATTTAATTAAAACCTTCAATAAAACATTGCAAAAATGGATCTAGCTTATATCAGAATTACTAAGTTTACCTTAGTTAATATCTGTCATACTCAATAGTATGTTGCCCCAGCAACTCAAATTGGTTTAAATGGAGAAAGCATCCATGCAAAAAATGATAAACTCTTATTATTAATACTGTGGTTCACTCTTGCTCAGAAACCTATCAAATCCAGTTTGGTTGAAATCCTAAAAGTCCACAACAGATTTAATCATTCATCATTCCCTGTCATTACTAACAAAATCTGTAATAAAATTTCTAACTTGCTGAGAAACATAAACAAAATGAATTCAATTAAGGTCTTTGAAACATCTGTCATCTTTATGTCTCTGTAACTATGGCATAGCTTAACTGAATGAAGCTAATTAATAACTACCATTGGCACAGCAACTTTTTCTCCTCATCCTGTTTCCCCTTACTTCCATTCTTGCTGGCTTGCCTTCCGCTGTCATTGTGAGGCTGTTCTCTCACCTTCAATACCTTATTCTTATATCATCAACATGATTACACATACTCACACCCACCCTAACTGCTAACCTCTTTGTCTTATTTCCTTCATTCTTATAACCCAAAAAAGTTTCAGACTGACTATATGCAAACATGCCTCAGTGTTATTGCGTATTTATATTGTATGTAGTCATTATATGTCACCATTTTTGCAGTTTTATCTTAGGACAACATTTTTACATAAATTAATTTCTTTCATACTGTTCTAGTGTATTAGGCTACATATATTTTATGAAGAATTATACTTGAAATGCCTGCGCTTCATTTGTACAATCCACTGAGTCTTACTCGGTCAATGGACAGTTGCGATAAAAATTGTAAACATTCCCTGAGTTTGCAAGACCTTGGAGGATGTCAAATTACATAAGAAACTGTAGGGGCAAAGCTATCTAGAGAGGGGATATGGATGCATTTCTGCCTACTTCACATGGCTAACTTATTTATCTATAAGAAATTTTCAGTAAAATGGTATGTCAATTGACTGAGACTCAGAGGACCATACCATATCCATAAAAATGTATATGATATGGAGCATATCACCTCAGCACTCCCATAAAAACAGATTTTGCCCCATGCGCCTTCCCTGTTAACAGAATGAAAAAGTTCGATAAAATCTTGAATTAGTATAAAAGTGGCATATTTAAAGTATGTTTGAAATCAACTGTTTAATGTAGATATCTATAGTACATTAGTGCAAAAGTATCATCTCTGAAAAATACGTTTGAAATCAATTCACTAATGTAGCTATCTGCAATATATGTGCATTAATATATATCAGCTGGAATCAACATGACCTTAATTATTTCTTCTGTAAAATAACTGATAATGCAAAATTTAGTTATCACTACTATTGTGCAGGTGACATCCCTAATGAATATGATTTTAAAATGAACTGGTTAATGTGGGTATGTAAAACATTTGTGCTTTTAGACAGACCAACCACAATTTGAAAAAACATACTTTTTTTTTTTCAAATACAAACTGAGAAGATAAAAATAAACTGTACTCGTGATGTGAATGCTATAGCTCTAAAAATCCAATTTGAAATGAACTAGTTAATCCTAAACATTTTTTCAAAATATATACCAGCCAGAATGAATATTCCTTATTATTTTATCTCTTTTAAAGCTATGTGATGGATAGGGTCGACAGGTTTTATACCACAATGTGATGACATGGGCTTAGAAAAGCTCATCCAATGCTTCCAGCAAGTGATAGCCAACATGGGTAAGATCTCATGATTCATACTACAAGCACCAGATAAATTAGAAGTATAACATAAATCACTATAAACAGCTTGGGCCCATTCCATCTACAGCCAGATACAGTCAACATTGAACAATTCCAGAGTAGAGTTGTAGACCCTAATACCCAGGACCCTTTCCCATTTCTCCCGGAATTATGGCCTTATAGTGCTAGCTTACCCATAGTAACTGTAACA